>NC_056725.1:712934630-713259630 GCF_019279795.1 Protopterus annectens | reverse complement strand
CAATCCATCCTTCATGCTCAAGGTGGTATCCAGTGTGGCTCTTAATCAGTCCATTCATTTTCTAACCTTCTTTCCCAATCCACAGAATAAAGGTGAACGGATACTGCATTCCTTAGATGTGCACAGACAAAGGAAATCTGAACAACTGCTGGTGGCATTTACTGCAGGGGCAGAGGGGAAGGCTATTTCAAAGCAAACCATTTCTAAATGGATAAGCCATTGCATTCATTTCTACTATAAGCACCATGGAAAATCTATCCCACAGGGGATCAGACCTCACTCCACCAGGGCTGCATCTACCTCTACAGCCTTTCGCAGAGGTGTCCCTACCAGGGACATCCTAGAAGCTGCTACCTGGAGTTCTGTACATACTTTCACCAATCATCATCATTTGCCAATTTTCTCTAAATCCAGAGCTGGCTTTGCCACTGCAGTCTTGCAGGGCCTTATAGCTGGCCCTAATGCTATCTGAATTCCTCCTCCTGACCATAGCTTTGGGAATCTACCCAAATGTAATGACTGCAACAGTGAAACACGAAGAACATAGTACAGTTGTGTACACTTACCATAAACGTAGACGTTCGAGTGTATTCACTGTTGCAGTCCTGGTTATCCTCCCTCCAGCCCCCTAACGTCTCTTGGCTATACCTCTACTTTCTTTTACTATGCTTAAAGGCCTTTTTGGTGTATTTGCTTTTTTGTTGGTGGTATATCATTGCACTTTTATATTTTATTACTTCCCATTAGGGGGGCACCTGACATCTGGGGTAAGAAAGACTGATGTAATAGGTTCATAGGTTCATACTAGGCTATCTGCCCGAGGGCATTTATAAGCCTAGCCCATAGTTTTGTGGCTTACGCCACCCCTTTAGTTTGGAGAAACTATGCCCATTATTTTGCTGTGCCTCTGTCGAGCAGTGACACTGAGGTAACCCCTGGGGTGTATCTGCGATCTCCCATCCATTGGTCAAGATTCCTCTTGAACAAGGCCAGCGAGGTGCTCTGCCTCACATAAACCGGGATTTTGTTCCACAGCATAGGGAGTCTTTGGGTGATGAATCTATCCCTCCAGCACGTCCTATTAATAACCGTGTCGAGGTTTAAGTCTCCCGCCCTTGTGGCTCTGAGGGATCTAGATTTTTGAGATGAAGCATGTTCATCAAATCTGGGTTTGACATGGCCTTGTATGTCAGGCATAGGTCACCTCTGAGCAAGCGGTAAGCAACTGAATATAACTGGAGTTCTTTCAGTCGGGCAGCATAAGACAGATTTTTGAGACCCTTTATCCTTTTGGTGAGGAACTTTTGTGGCCTCTCCAGCTGCTGCAAGTGTCGGGTCAGATGCATAATGGGGCATTGTACTCGATCATTGGTCTGATGAGTGTTGAGTAAAGAGAGACTATGTCTCTCCTTGATCTAGATGTGAATCCCTTCATGATAAGGTGGGCAATGTAGAAGGTCTTCCTAATTACTTTAGCAATATGAGTGTCGAATGAAAGGCTACTGTCAACCTGGGTTCCCTGGTCCCTAATAACTTCTTCTGTGTTCAGGGGATTGCCACCTATATGGTAGCTAGGGGTAACCTTATTTTTCCCGAAGGGTATGACTATGCATTTCTTGGCATTTAACTTTAGGCCATGGCTCTGGCACCAGTTATCCGTTTCTGTGAGACCCTTCTGAAGGATATCTGTGTTGGATGTGTTTTCAACTACGGCGCCCAGTTTGCAGTCATCTGCAAACTTTGTCAGCCATAACCCTCCTGTGTTTGCTTGTACTTCAGAAAAGTAGATGCCAAACAGGAGTGGGCCCAGGACTGAGCCCTGTGGGACACCACTTGTGACAGGCTTTGAGTCTGACATGGCGCCAGCAACTCTGACCCTGTGGGTTCTGTCACTCAGCCAGTTTGCAACCCATCTTGTAATGTATGGGTTTACATTTAAGTTGATGAGTTTTTCAATGATACCCGAGTGAGGTATTGTATCAAAAGCCTTCGCCAGGTCTAGGTAGGCTGTATGGACTGCCTTTCCTTCGTCAATGGCCTTGGTGACTGTTTCGAAAAAGTCAACCAAGTTTAAAAGGCATGATCTGCCTTTGACAAAGCCAAACTGGGTTGGATCCAAAGTCTGCAAGTTCCCTATGTCTTTATTTATGAGATCCATTATGATCCTCTCCATGGCTTTGCAGATAAGGCTTGTCAAGCTAATGGGACGGTAATTTCCAGGGTCGGTGGAGGCACCGCCTTTGTGGAGTGGGACCCCAGTCGCCAGCGCCACTCCTGATGCGTATCCGGAGGTGAGACTAAGATTAAACAGCTGTCCTAACTGTGGGTTTAATTCCTCGTTGAGTTCATGGAGCACACAGCCGGGGACACCATCAGGTCCCATGGATGCTGTGTTCTTTGCCTTGGAGAGAGCAGTTCTCACCTGGGCGTTAGAGATGTTTGGGGGGCTACAATCATTTGGTATAGATATCTCTCCTTTAGGGGAGGAGGGGGGGGTCATTTGGTATAGATATCTCTCCTTTAGGGGGGGAGGGGGGGGCGTCGGCAGCATGTTTTATACCCCTGACTACCTGATGTCATGGAAGAAGGGATGGCAACTGACGCAGGACCCAAGACTTTGTTAATCAGGCTGACTGAGGGCTACCTGCAAGCAGATAACCCAAATGTAATGACTGCAACAGTGAATACACTCGAACATCTACATTTATGGTAAGTGTACACAGCTGTACTTTTCTTATCTAAAAAAACAGGAATTGAATAATTTATGTAATATTCCTTAGGTTATATGATGTATAGCAGTATATGTGAAGTATGTTTGTTACGTTAATATAATTTGATTACTTTTATATGAATGTAAATTTGCTTATGTCGCAAATGATAATTCAATAAAGGTGTCTGGGGAAAAAGAGAGTAATTGCATATAAATGGATTGATGCCGGAGATGGCATAGGGTTTTTACTTAACCAAGTCTTATATTTGTTTACATCATACATTCTTTTCTGGAATTGCTGGAAGGGTGTTAAGACCACAATGCTAAATAGCAGAGTTTTGCAAAATAACAAATGCATATGTCATATTTTGAGATTTGTGGAAAAAATCCATCCTTTTATGAAAGCATGATTACAGAATGCTGAACTGCAATGGCTTTAGATTTACTTTTGAGTTTACGAGATCCAGTTAAATTTTATATGAACATGCAGCGTGGTGTAACAATTTAAGAAAGTAGTTGCAGTGAATTCCCATAAGTGGCTGATTTATTTTGTAAGCACTAGTTTCACATAATTATTACATCTTGTAGTCTGAGTACTAACATGCATTGTAAGATTTATTTTGTCATGATTTGCCACATACATCATTATTGTATTCCATTTCTTTCTGAGATGACGTTTGTATCAGCAAAGTGAAAGTTAATAATCCCAGAAACAATTTGCCTTATGAGTTCACATATTAATTATTGTTACTGTTTTATACTTTTGACCTATATTCTGTAAACTCCCTTGCAGTACAGTTTATTAATTTTACAACCATGTGATTTTATAATAGTTGAGAAGTTAAATATGCTCTTTTAAAGTCTGTTAAAATTATCAAGAAGAACAGAATCAGAAGCAGATGTTCTCTGTGTTTCACTGTTGCAGTCATCACATTTGGGTTATCCTTGCCAGGGTAGCCCTCTGCCAGCCCAAATACCAGAGGCTTAGTATTTCTGCGTCAGTTGCTATCAGGATTGTCATTCAGGTCATCAGTAGTATAAAGTAAGGCAGCCAATGCCATTACATCAGTCTTTCTTGCCATGGAGCCCGAAGCAGAAGCAGTTCGCATGAGTGCCGGTCGGCCGCTACCTAAGTTTCGTCTTCCGAATTGAAGCTGAAGTCTTCTAAAGCTAAGTATCCCTTTGGGAATCCCTTTTTCTTGCACTAACCAATGTCAGAAAAAGTTAACAATTGTCTCGCCTGTGGAAAGCAAATACCACACCAAGACTTTTATTCTTATTGCATCACTTGCTTAGGCCCAGACCATGACGTCCCCCGCTGTCGCTTCTGTGCTTTGTTCAACACCAGAACTACACGTCTTCGGGCCCTTATTGTAGCTAGATATTTTTGCTTACAGTCCTCTAATTCCGATATGGCCTTGGTAAGCCATCCGACAGCAGATCTTCCGGAAAAATGTAAAGATAAAGACAGAGACAGACCGCACAGGTCCAAACATACCGACGACGCTTCCATTAAGCTAGTAGTCAGTGAGGCACTTTTGCAGCCCCTGATGCCCACTTCTGTGGATTCGCAAGCTGCTACCGAGACGCTTTCGGAATCCGGTATGTCGCAAAACTCTTCGACTAAGGATCCTGCGGTTGTCTCTACCTTCCATGGGTCCAGAGCTGCTGAGCAGGCATCGGCTTCCGAGAAAGTCCTTTGCACTTCCAATTCTTGACACAAACCGACTTCTTTTGCGACTACCGTTCTTTCGAGAAATACCGAGTTTCTTAGGCCCAGGTTACGAACCACACCCAAGAAACCGATGACCCAATCTCAGGCACCTGCTTCCTTGTGTCAGTCTCAAATGCTTAAAATGGCAGAAGACCTTATCATGCTGATCAGGGGAAGGCAAGCTACCCCTTCCAAGAGAAAAAGAGATCTGTTCCCTGTAGTTTTGTCTGAACAGGATTCCGATGACTCTGATGTATCTGAGTATGAAGACATGCAACCCTCTCTACTTATGAGAATTCTGATGCAGAGGATTCCATTCTTTCAGCGTCTCCCCCAGAGGATTTTTCCTTTGGGGAAATCCTTCACACCTTAAGGGAACATTTCCAGTGGGAAAGTCAGGACTACCCTCAGTCTAAAAAGAGACTCGGGGAATTCTTAGATCTTTCACAGCGCAGACCCTCCCCCGACCATTCCCCCCAGTCCTGGATGTTGTGGAGGATGTTTTCCTGGAATCCAGCTTGACTCCTGACACCCTCCCTCCTGCACCCAGAAAACCAGACTGGTATTAGAGTCCCTGACTCGCACAAATTTATTTTTAAAAAGTCCTACTGCTGACCCTGAGGTAATTTCTCAAGGGCCTAAAGGAATTAAAGCAACCTCTGCTAAGAATCTCACCTCCTCAGATAGGGAATCCCGAGCACTAGACAGATGGGGTAAAAAAGTATACACCTCGGCTACTCTTGCTATCAGAGCACTAAATTGTCAGTTCAATATGATATAATTTCAGCAACATACCCTAGAACTCCTCAAACAAAAAATATCTTCCTTTCCTGCTTGTGCAGAATCTAAGGAGTTACAAGAGTTAATGCATTTTGCAATTAAAGTAACTAAACACACCTTGCACTGTGGTTTTGATGCCCTAGAAGCTTCTTGCAGGGCAGCAGTCACCGGTTCTGTCCTTAGAAGGCATGCATGGGTTAAGGAACAGCCCTTGCCAGACCATGTCATATCTAAATTGTTGGATTCCCCCTTGCAGAAAGGCAACTTATTTGGCACTAAGGCAGAAGAGGTCTTAAAAAAGATGGAAGAAAAAGCTAAATCTATGCAGACAGTTAAGGATTTCCAGCCACCCAGGTTCAGCAGGCATTGTCCTTCCAAGCACTGGTCCTTTCCTGCTCCCACCAGGTCAGTTCAGCCCAGAGCCCATAGACAGCAGCCACAAGTAATGCAGAGATCTAAGCAGTGGACTACTTGCACTTCAAAACCAGGGAGTTCTAAGCTGCCCCTTTGTGGTAAGAACTCGCAGTGACTCTCCTTCCCCACCGCCTCCCTCTGCCCACCTCCACTTACCCCTTGGAGGAAAACTTTCCTTTCATGCAAACACTTGGGCCACAATTGCCAGTGACCGCTGGGTTCTCAACATAGTGTCCCAGGGATACAAATTTTCTTTCCACACCCTTCCAACTCCAAAAGGCTTCCCAGATCTACCTCAAAACCAGTGGGCAGAGGTGCAAAAGCAAGTCCTTTCCCTGCTCTCCATGAGGGCAGTAGAGCATGTACCTGCAGAACAGAAAGGCCAAGGTTTCTACTCCAGACTTTTTCTGGTACCCAGGAGAGAGGACACCTGGTGCCCCATCCTCTATCTATCCATTCTAAACACCTTCCCGGTGATCCCAAAATTCAAAATGCTCCCCCTACAGCAGCTGCTACCCATGGTCTCCAAGGATGCTTGGCTAGCCACTCTAGACCTAAAGGAGGCCTACCTCCACATTCCAATCAGGGAGTCATGCAGGAAGTATCTCCATTTCAGGGCAGGATCTCAGCACTTTCAATTATCTGCGCTTCCCTTTGGATTATATACTGCTCCCAGAGTTTTCACAAAATGTCTGGCTCCGGCCTTTGCCTTTTGCAGACAAAGGAAAATCCATATTTACCCATACTTGGATGACTGCCTAATTCAGGCAGACAGCCAGGGAAAGATGCTCAAGCATCTGGCCTTTGTAAAGTCCCTACTATCCTCCCTAGAGTGCACAATCAATGAAAAGAAATCCAAACAGGTACCCACCCAAAGGATTATATTCCTGGGAGCAAGCCTGGACACAGCATCCCAGATGATATTCCTTACACCAGAAAAGCAAACCTTCCTGACAGCCTACTTCTCTCAACTAACTACCAGACTCAAATTATCTGCAAGGAAAATCCTGTAAGCTCTGGGGTTCATGGGATCTTGCATTCCACTCCTTCCATATGCCAGACTGCATATGAGGAAACTTCAATACTACCTAAAAAGCCTTTAGTGCCTACACTGTCAAGACCTTGAGAACTCTTATACCTATAATACCTTGCTTCAGAAAAGATTTTCTTTGGGCAACAGCATGCTCCCTCAACAAAGGACTACCTTTCTCACTTACCCCATGCCGCCCATACCCTCACCACAGATGCATCAGATTATGCCGGGGGTGCACACCTGGACAGCAGGTGCATACAGGGCCAATGGAGCCCACAGCAAATCCATCTGCACAGCAACCAAAAAGAGATGATAGCTGTCCAGCACGCCTTGATAGCTTTCAAACCCCTTCTCTCCCCAGTGGCTCTCCTGATCAAAACAGACAACACAACTGTGATGTGGTATATCAACAAGCAGTGAGGGACTCAGTCCTCCCCTCTATGCAGGCTGGCCATGACCCTTTGGCACACAGCCTCTGCCATGCAACTCCACCTGTTAGCACAATTCCTACTGGGTTCTCTCAGCTCTGGCGAACCACTTGAGCAGAAGTCTTCTGGACCCACATGAGTGGCAGCTCAACAGAAGAACCTTCACCCTAATAACTCAGAAATGGGGCACCCCGAAGCTCGACCTCTTTGTCTCCCACACCAACCATCGGCTCAGCAAGTTTTGCACCAGGGAGCATCACTGCAGGGCTTGGAAAGTGGATGCCCTGTCCTTCCCCTGGGTCAATCTATCGGTCTATGCCTTTCCTCCTCTACCTCTCATCCCCAGGGTACTGCTAAAAATAAAGGAGGAAAATCAAGGATAATTCTTGTAGCTCCAGACTGGTCTCACCAGCACTGGTACCCCTTGCTGTGCAGCCTTTCCCCTCTGCCACCTTGGCATTTCCCTCCGATTCCAAACCTCCTGACCCAGAGGGAAGGGGAATTCATGCATCCCGAATTGCAGACACTCAAGTTTGGCAGCTTGGCTTATTTCCTAACCCCCGATCAATCTGCCAACCTCGGCAAGCAGGTTCTAGATGTTATACGTGAGACCAGATGCCCTAGCACTAAGAAGTCTCATGCTGACAAATGGAAGAGGTTCTGTATCTGGATTCAGGCTAAGGGAGCCAGTAGAGCGCAGCCCTCCCTCTCATCCTGGATTACTCAGCTGACCTGCCACCACAGTTTACTCTCCTTTTCTTCTATTAAAATTCATGCCTGTGCTATCTCTGCTCATTTTCCCACTGAGCAGCCCCTTTTCTCACACCCTCTGATCAAACAGTTCCTAAGAGGGGCTAGCAACTTGAGGCCATCCAGAAGAGCACCAACCCCAGCTTGCGACCTTAACTTTGTGTTGGAAAAACTCCCCCCCCCCCCCTTTCGAACTTGCCTCTTCAGCAGAGCTAAAATTTATCTCCTGGAAGACAGCTTTAATTCTGGCCATCTCTTCAGCCAGAAGGGTCTCTGAGCTGCAAGCACTCATGGCTGTGGAACCCTTCATAATCTTCCATGCTGACAGGGTGTCCCCCAGAACTAACCAATCCTTCATGCCCAAGTTGGTATCCAGTGTGGCTCTCAATCAATCCATTCATTTGCCCACTTTTTTCCCTAAATCACAGAACGAGGGGGAAAAGATCCTGCACTCTCTAGATGTGCACAGATAGCTCAGATTCTAATAGACAGGAATAAATACTTCAGAAAGTCTGATCAATTGCTGGTTAGCATTGCTGCAGGGGTAGAGGGCAAAACCATCTCCAAACAAACCAACTTCAAATAGATAGCACACTGCATCCATTTCTGCTACAAACAACATGGAAAACCTCCCCCCAAGGGGGTCAGGACTCACTCCACCAGAGCAGCCTCCACCTCTGTAGCTTTCCTCAGAGGAGTCCCCACCAGGGACTTCCTGGAGGTTGCCACCTGGACATCTGTTCACATCTTCACCAAACATTACCACCTGCCTATCTTCTCCAAATCCATGGCAAGGTTTGCCTCTGCAGTCTTGCAGGGCATCCTAGCCTGCCCCTAGTTTCCCTGACTGCCTCCACCCTTTTCCTCAGCTTTGGGAATCAACCCAAATATGGTGACTGCAACAGTAAAACACGAAGAACATAGTACAGTTGTGTACACTTACCATAAATGTAGATGTTAGAGTGTATTCACTGTTGCAGTCCTGCTTTCCCGTTCCTCCATCCCCCACTTCTTTCTTCTCTTTCCATACGTGGGACATATTGGTATTTTCTTCCACCCAAACCTGGCTCCCACTTGGGGGCTCCTGACAGGTTAGGGCAAGAAAAACTGATGTAATGGCATTGGCTGCCTTACTTTATACTACTGACGACCTTACGTCAGTCCTGACGCGACAACAACCGACGCAGAAATACTAAGCCTCTGTATTCGGGCCAGCCGAGGACTACCCTGGCAGGGATAACCCAAATGTGATGACTGCAGCAGTGAATACACTTGAACATCTACATTGATGGTAAGTGTAGACAACCGTACTTTCTTGTTGTTCAGTAGGTTAAGTCAATATAGCAAACACCAGGATTTAGTCTGTAGCAAACTCCAGGATGTAGTCTGATACAGTATAATCGAGACTCGTTCTGACATCAGTGGTACAGCAGGTTCAGGGTTCTGTTCCCTACTAGGAAGTTCAGTTTGCTGACACTGCGGTGCAGTCTAATGGGGGTGCTGCACTCCGCATGGCATCCTTCAGATCAGACGTTAAACAAAAGGCCACATTTGTTTGAGGTGCTCAGGTGGATGCAAAAGTTCCCATGGCTACTGTTGAAAAGAGTAGGGGAAGTTCCCTGATGACCTGGCCAAATTTCCTGTACTAGTATAAATACCACCTCTGGTTTTCCCTGAAAAGAGGGTACTAGCCTAGTGGGACTATCCCGATCAACAAAAAATAGATAAGTAAATAAATAAATAAATATGGTCCGCATGGTCCAAGATAATGAATTATTAGAAATGTCTATACACCTAAGAATGGCATTCCTACCTCCCTTGCTGGCTGAAATAAAGTCCAAGCCCATGTGATTTTTATAAAGTCATCATCCTCATGACCCTGTCTCAGTTACTGTATTATCCAGAGCATCTGTCATCTTATTGCTGACTTTTTTTAGTACTTTTTACAACACGTTTTAATTTCTGTACATTTCTTGGGATAGAAGATGATGGTCTTGGTTTGGCAAGTAGATGCAACATGTTATTAACAGCTCTGAAATGCGTTTTATGAGAGAAACATAGCTATTCAGCTTACTTTATGGTATTTATGCTCATTCCTACCAGATGAGTTTCATCTTGCCTATATCAAGATTCTTCTTGAGCAAGTATAGCAACCTGTATTATTTGGGTAACATTTGACAGGGCTTCATGTGGAATTTTATTGTCTATCTGTAGTAAAGCACTGGGGAAAGTTGCTTTACACTCAACAGTTGGTTCTTTACAAGCTTTACCATTTTACATGGGGGATGGGTCATGCCAACTGTTGCCACATCTCTCAGTTGAGCCACTTCTATCTTCACCAGATTACACCAGTACGTTAGAGAATAGTGAATTAAGGCTGTGAAGATCGTCATAGTTATCTCCAGACATTAAACATGAAACCCACACATTTGCACATTGTATGTTGTACAAACCTTGGTATCCTTTCTATGAATGTCGCAAATGGGAGGGAAGACTTGCCCTTAGTGGACTCCTACATTTACTTTAAACATGGAATTGACTTAATTTTGAGATTGCAGACACAATTCTAACTTATCAGGTAAATTATAAGTACTATTCATCACCAATTGCTTACTTATTCAAAGC
Source organism: Protopterus annectens (assembly GCF_019279795.1). Taxonomy (NCBI): domain Eukaryota; kingdom Metazoa; phylum Chordata; order Ceratodontiformes; family Protopteridae; genus Protopterus; species Protopterus annectens. Next base: position 713,249,176 of record NC_056725.1, on the reverse strand, counting down.
TAATATACTTAAAATTATTTATTTTAAATGATATTCCCACAGCAGATTGCCACATGTTATATGAAAAGACTATACAAATGCATTCAACTTTTGTTTATAGTTAGCAATTCTCATGTCATGCATCAACAAAACAAAATGAAATCATTACTTTTAACAAAACCCCCAACACTGCCTGTAATCTTTTAACATCTTTAGTGTATTATCATTTAAGACCTAGGCAAACAAACATTTATATAAAAGTAAACAAACCATGTTCACATGTTCAGAGTTACAAACTTTATGCAGCACATACATATTTATGCAGTTATCAATCCAACTTTACATAAGTTGCTCAATTTCTGCCTTCCCTTAAACCTCACTCCTCCAAAACATTATTCTGCATGTATTTCACACAATTTGCATTTTATCTAAGTGGGTTGCTCCTTCTCTTTTCTAAAGATCCCAACTTCCAGCTCTTTTACTTCTGTTGCAATATTCCATACTTCAAATACAGTTGGTTTAGACTTTTTTCCATTATCTAGTAACTGCTTTTTGGCAGCCACTAGAATTAAACAAGGCCTTACTTAGTATGTCTAGGAAATTCAGATCCTGTATCCCAACTCAAAAAATAATTTCCTTAGTTACACCCATTTGTTCACCAAATATTTTGATGGAGTACTCTTTAGGGAATTTTTAAAGTCTGCCAACTCATTGCACTCCCAAAACATATGATCCGATATCAGTTTTCATTCATTCCTCCACCTGTGGGTTCCGGATTTGACTCTGCTGCTTTCCAAAGCTGAAGATTCGAGGCTTGAGCTCCTCCCCTCCTCTCCCACAATGCCTCATTCCTCCAGATTACCTCAGATCTCATTTGCTGCTCATTCGAAAAGCATTGAGGTTGCGTCGCTGAACTCCTTCCAGGAGTTTTAGTGGATAGTTCTTTGGTTTGTAAGTCAGCCTTAGCCGTTTTCTGCTTAGAACCTTTATTGTCTTCTCTCTCTCTTTCTAGTTGTCTTCCTTTGAATTTTAAAAGTTAAAAAAAAATAGTATTATTCTTGTGTGTTCTCCAGTGCTGCCTAGTCTTCTATTCTGTCCCTTTCTAAGTCTTTGAAGTGTGTGCTGGCTGAAAAGTCTGAAAAACCATTGGTTTTCAAAAAGTGCACTTCCTGTGGTCACAAGATCCCATTATCAGATGCCCACAGGGAGTGCGTCTACTGTTTAGGCCCAGCTCATTTAGGTAGTTCCTGCTCAATGTGTTGGCCGTTTAATCCGTGGGCATTGGCGGACTGCAGGAACAAGCTGGTGCTTAAGGGGGCTGCTTCCTTCTGCTGCTACTCCTGCTCTTTCATCTACTTCAGGGGCTCAGCCCCCCCCCCACTAAGAAGCACAAGGAGGCCAGGGACCAGAGAAAATGTTCCCCCTGAAAGGTCCTCCTTTGAGCTGCCAAAAAAGGCACCAAAAACATTGGATTTGAGGGCTTCGGATCAGACTATATCTTGGGTTCCTTCCCTTCGACTACCTGTGCTCTCATGGCTGCCTCAGAGCCAGATGTTTCTGCACAGAGATTTCCCTGCTCAGAGACCTCTCCCAAAAGTGTCCAGGCCATGTTCAACATCCTCCTCCATCAGGTTGTCCTGGAGTATATCTGAGCATGAGGTAGATAGACTGATGAGGAAATTTCTGAAGACACAGATCCAAATGGGGTTTTGCCAGATCTGTCCCTTTACGGATCTGTGAGCAGACATTCTCCATTCTGCCCTGTGGCTTCTTCTCCGATCCGACCTCCTGCTTCCGAGTTGTCAGATTTCCTTTGATAATCACATCACCACAGTCGTCAGGAAATCCTTCTACGTGGCATACCTCATCACAAAAGGTTTCTCATCCAGAAAAAAAGAGGTCATTGTTCCCCTCTAGTCATCACTCATTAGACCCGTTATAGAGTGCAACACCCCTTTTGGTATGTACCTCACAAGACATCTACAACAACTGGAAAGGCCGCAGAAATACCTCACAAAGAGGATTACTGGCCTCAAACAGATGCCCTATGCAGACCGTCTCAAAAAACTCCAGCTTTACTCCGTCGCATATCGCCTACTCCGAGGCGATCTCTGCCTAACATACAAAGCTATGTAAACCCAGAGCTGTTGGACATGCTCCACTTAAGGAAATCCCAAGCCCCTCGGAGCTACATGCTCTAGGGACCTAAACCTTGTCACCATAATAAACAGAACATGCTGGAGGTATTGATTCCTGTCCCAGAGACTTCCCATACTCTGGAACAGACTGCCTATCTATGTCAAACAGAGCTCCTCATTAGCACTCTTCTAGAAAAGTCTTGATGATTGAATGGGAAATAGGAATTCAACCTGGGGATCACTTCTGTGGCTCTGCTTGACAGAAAGCCTTCAGTCCTTCCCTACTGTGGAACCCCAGATTTTTCCCGATATCTCCCTGGAGCATCCCACCGGGGAGGTCCCTTGGAAGAAGTGTAATAGGAGATACTTGGTTTCTCTGCAGGAATCTGTCATGACTGACACTGACTTTGAAGAAGGGGAGGGGTCCCCTAGATCTCCATCCGATCAATGTCTCTTTTGCAGGCATATTAGAGATCCTCCATCAAGAAGGGTGGATGGTCCTCACCAAACCCCAAACCAGAGGAGACGGTGCTTTTGTAGGCTTTTGTATAGGCCCATCAACATCCTGGGTGCCCCCCCCCAGATTCTGTTAGTTTCTTCTTGGGCATGGAAAGACCCAGACAAGGCAGAGCCTATACCCAGGTGGGCTGACAAGATCTTAAGTGCTTCCTTGGACAAACCCCACTGGACGAAAGAGGTCCTGGTAGATGCCATGGTTGTCACTGCAGCCACCAAAATCTAGCTAGCTCAGGAGAGCTCCTCTGTCCATCCCCCTAACAGGGATTCTAGGGTTTTGGACAGGTTCAGAAAGAGAGTTTACACTTCACCCACTTTATCTTGCTAGCGACTGTTTCTCCCACTTGACCAGGGTGCAAAGGGACTTAATCAAGGAACTTTCTAGCTCAGTCTCAAAAGTCCATGACTGATGAGGTGCGCAGAGTTTTCTCCTGCAGAATGGTCAGTCTTCAATTGATGTCCAGTTCATCCATGAGGTTAATTTCCCATGTGTCGGAAAGCACCTCAAGGGCAGCCTGTTCAGGCATTGCCATTGGGCATCATGCCTAGATGCAGTTGTGTGACTTCATGGAATTCTTCAAGGCATCATTTGTCAATGCACCTTTTGATGGTTCATCGTTGCTTGGCCCCACAGTTCATGACATACTCTCCTGGAGCAAGAAGAAGGATGGAAATACCTTGCCTGCCATCAGAGTCTGGTTTTCCACACAGCAAAGATCCTTCTCCAGAAATCAGTATGGTGGTAAAAAACTGTGGATGTTCTTCGTGTTTCACTGTTGCAGTCATCACATTTGGGTTATCCCTGCCAGGGTAGCCCTCTGTCGGCCCGAATACCAGAGGCTTAGTATTTCTGCCTCGGTTGCTGTCACTCCATGACTGACATCAGGTCGTGAGTGGTATAAAAACAGGCAGCCGACGCTATTACATCAGTCTTTCTTGCCGAGGAGCCCAAAGCAGAAGCAGTTCACACAAGTGCCGGTCGGCCACTACTTGAGTTTTCGGTTCCGAATTGAAGCTGAAGTCTTGTAAAGCTAATTACCCTGTTGGGGAATCCTTTTTTCTTGCTCTTAACTGATGTCACAAAAAGTTAACAACTGTCTCACCTGTAGAAAGCAAATACCGCACTGAGACTTTCATTCATACTGCGTCACTTGCTTAGGCCCAGGCCATGACGTCCCCTGCTGTCACTTCTGTGGTTTGTTCAATGCCAGAACTATAAGTCATCGGGCCTTTATTGTAGCTAGATATTTTCGCTGTCAGTCCTCTATTTCTGATATGGCTTCAGTAAGCCATCCTACAACTGATATTCTGAAAAAACATAAGAATAAAGACAGACACAGACTGCACAGCTCCAAAACTGCCGACAACTCTTCCGTTAAGCTAGTCGCCAGTTCTCCAGTCCTCTAGTGAGGCGCTTTCACAGCCCCTGATGCCCACTTCTTTGGATTCACAAGCCGCTACCAAGACCCTTTCGGAGTCCAGTATACCGGGAGACTCTTCTTCAACTAAGGATCCTGCAGATGTCTCTACCTTGTATGGGTCCGGAGCTGCTGAGCAGACACCAGCTTCCAAGGAAGTACTTCACACTACCAATATTCGGCACAGACGTCTTTCGCATCTACAGTTCTTTCAAAAACTACCGAGTTTCTAAGGCCCAGGTTACGCACCACACCCAAAAAAACGATGACCCAAGCTCAAGTGCTCGCTTCTTTGCCTCAGTCTCAAATGCTTAAAATGGCGGAAGATCTTATAATGCTCATCAAGGGGAAGCCAGGATACCCCTTCGAAGAGAAAGAGACTTGTCCCCAGTAGTTTTATCTGAACAGGAGTCCGATGACTGATGCATCTGAATATGAAGATATGCAACCCCTTTCTGCTTATGAGTATTCTTATGCAGAGGAATCCATCCCTTCGGCCTCTCCACCTGAGGACTTTTCCTTTGGGGAAGTCTTACACATTTTAAGGGAGCATTTCCAATGGGAATGTCAGGACTATCCTCAGTCAAAAAAAAGACTCGCGGAATTCTTAGATCTTCCACAGCACAGACCTCTGACCATTCCTCCTGTCCTGGATGTTGTGGATGATGTTTTTATTGAATCCAGTCTGACCCCTGACACCCTCCCTCCTGCTCCCAGGAAACTTGACCGGTACTGTAGAGTCCCTGACTCTCACAAATTTCTTTTCAAAAATCCTACTGCTGACCCGAGGTCATTTTTCAAGGACCTAAAGGAATCAAAGCAGTTTAAGCTAAGAATCCCACCCCCTCAGATAGGGATTCCCGAGCACTAGACAGATGGGGTAAAAAAAGTATACACCTCTGCTACTCTTGCTATTACAGCATTAAATTGTCAGTTCCATGTGCTGAAATATCAGCAACATACCATGGAACTTCTTAAACAATAAATATCTTCTTTCCCTGCTTGTGCAGACAATAAAGAGTTACAAGAGTTAATGCATTCTGCAAGTCAAGTAACTAAGCACACCTTACAATTTGGTTTTGACGCCCTAGAAGCATCTTGCAGGGCAGCAATCACTGGTTTTGTACTTAGAAGGCATGCTTGGCTTAAGGAACAGACCTTGCCAGACCATGTCAAATCCAAATTATTGGACACACCCTTGCACAAAGACAACTTATTTGGCACCAAGGCGGTCTTAAGATGGAAGAAAAAGCTAAATCTATGCAGACAGTTAAAGACTCCTTACAGGTCCAGCCACCGAGGTTCAGTAGGCATTGCCCCTCCAAGCACTGGTCTTTTCCTGCCCCCACCAGGTCATCTCAGCCCAGACCCAGGGGAAGCAGGCACCCCCAGGGAATGCAGAGATCTAAGCAATGGAGTTCCTCCTCTTCAAAACCAGGGAGTGCAAAGCCACCCCCTTATGGTATGAGCTCACAGTGACTTTACACTTCCACCCCTTCCCTCTGCCCACCTGCACTTGCCCCTAGAAGGAAACTCTCCTTCCACACAAGCAGCTGAGCCAACATCACCAACAACCGCTGGGTCCTCAATATAGTGCCCAGGGATACAAATTTTATTTCCACACACTGCCAGTCCCAAAAGGGTTCCCAGATCTTCCCCCAAATCAGTGGGCAGAGGCCCAAAAAAACAAGTCCTTTCCCTCCTCTCTATGTGGGCAATAGAGCATGTTCCTGCAGAACAGATAGGCCAAGGTTTCTACTCCAAACTCTTTTTGGTACCCAGGAAAGAGGGCACATGGCACCCCATCCTCAACCTATCCATTCTAAATACCTTTCTGGTGATACCAAAATTCAAAATGCTCACCCTCCAGCAGCATCTTCCAGTGCTTTCCAAGGATGCTTGGTTAGCCACCCTAGACTTAAGAGGCCTACTTACACATCCCAATCAGGGAATCATGCTGGAAATACCGATGTTTCAGAGCAGCATCACTGCACTTTCAGTTCTATGTGCTTACCTTTGGTTTATCTACTGCTCCCAGAGTTTGTGTTTTCACAAAATGTCTGGCTACCACCATTGCTTTTTGCAGACAAAGAAATATTCAAATTTACCCATACTTAGACGACTGCCTGATTCAGGCAGACAGACAGGAAAAGCTGCTAAAGTACCTGACCTTTGTAAAGGACCTACTGACCTCCAAGGGGTATAGCATCAACGAAAAGAAATCCAAACTAGTACCCACACAAAAAAATTGTATTCCTGGGAGCAAGCCTGGACACAGCATCCCAGATGGCATTCCTTACACCAGAAATACAAACTTATCTGACGGCCTACGTCTCTCAACTAGCCACCAGAACCCAGTTTTCCGCAAGGAAAATCCTGCAAGCTCTAGGGTTCGTGGCTTCTTGCATTCTACTCATTCCATATGCCAGACTGCATATGAGGAAACTACAATGGTACCAAAAAAGCCTTTGGTGTCAGCACTCTCAAGACCTGGAAACTTTTCTAACAATGATACCTTGTCTAAGGAAAGATTTCCTTTACTTCATAGGGTCATAGGTAGGTACTAGGCTATCGGCCCGAGGGCCACAGCAAGCCTAGCCAACAGTGTATTGGCTTTCGCCACCCATGTCATTTTTAAATTCCTGCCCCTCTATCGAGCAGTGCCCCAGACATAATCCTTGGGGTGAATTTCCTATCACCCATCCACTTATCAAGGTTTTTCTTGAATAGTGCTAATGATGAGCTCTGCTTGATGTGGATGGGAATTTTGTTCCATAGCATGGGAAGTCTCTGGGACAAGAATCTATCCCTCCAGCATGTCCTGTTTATTGTTGTGGTGAGGTTTAGGTCCCTAGAGCGTGTAGCTTGGGGAGATTGAGATTTCTTCAAGTGGAGCATGTCCCATAATTCCGGGTTTGACATAGCTTTGTATGTTAGACAGAGGTCTCCTTGGAATAAGCGGTATGCGACCAAGTAGTGTTTGAGTTTCTTGAGCCGGTCGGCATAGGACAATTGTTTGAGGCCAGCAATCCTCTTGGGGAGGTACTTTTGGAGCTTCTCAAGTTGTTGTAGGTGTCTTGTGAGGTACATCACAAATGGGGCATTGTATTCAATGAGGGGTCTAATAAGTGATGAGTAGAGGGGAATGATGACTTCCTTATTTCTAGATGTGAACCCTTTTGTGATTAAGTGAGCCACATAGAAAGATTTTCTAACCACTGTGGCAATGTGGTTATCAAAGGAGAGGTTACTATCCACTTGGGTCCCAAGGTCTCTTATCACACTTCTGTGTTAAGTGAACTTCCCCCTATTTGGTAATTCATGGGTGCCGTGTTTTTATCAAAGGGGATAACAATGCACTTTTTGGCATTTAGTTTGAGGCCATGGTTTTGACACCAGGTGTCTGTCTCGGTGAGGCCCTTTTGCAGGATGTCTACGTCAGCAGGGGAATCAATAATGGCACCCAGTTTGCAGTCCTCTGCGAACTTGGTTAGCCATAGGCCCTTTGTATTCGCTTGCACTTCAGAGAAGTATATACCGAACAGGAGGGGTCCCAAGATTGAACCCTGGGGTACTCCACTTGTCACTGGTTTGGAGTCGAATCTGGAGTCTGCAACTCTGTGGGTTCTGTCCGTGAGCCAGTTGGCCCCCTCCCCATCTTGTGACATAAGGGTTTATGTTTAGGTTGATGATTTTATCTACGATTTCTGAATGAGTGTTGGTATCAAAGGCTTTAGCTAGGTCCAGGTAGGCTGTGTGGACCACCTTGCCCACATCTGTGGCCTTAGTAACTGTTTCAAAGAAGTCTACCAGGTTTAGGAGACGTGACCTACTTTTACAAATCCAAATTGGGTAGCATCCAGAGTTTGGAGGGTACCAATATCTTTGTTTACGAGTTCCGTGATGATACGCTCCATGGCCTTGCAGACCAGGCTTGTCAGGTTAATAGGTCTATAGTTCCCAGGGTCTGTGGTGGTTCCTCCTTTGTGGAGTGGGATAACCGTTGCTGTGCGCCATTCTGTGGGCGCACAGCCTGTGGTGAGGCTGTGATTGAACATGAGTTTAGGTAGGGGGGCTAGTTCATTTTGGAGTTCGTGTAAGATGCAGCCTGGGATGTTGTCCGGTCCCATGGATACTGTGTTTTTGGCTTTAGAGAATGCCATTTTTACCTGTGCATTTGTGATTGACAGGGCTCTACAACCATTTGGTATAGTTATAGGCCCTTAGAGGGGTGAGGGGGAAGTAAAGTTTGCACTGAACCTATCTGCCAATATGTTGGCAAGATCAGTTGGCTCTGCATATTTTGTGCCGTTCTATTGTTGATCGGTGCAGATCTGGGTGTTGCCATGGAGATTCTTGACATAGCTAAATAATGCCTTGTAGTTGTCTTTGGAATCCTTGCAATTTTCTTTCAAAATTATCTTTGGAGGATTTTATGAGAGATCTTAGTTTTTTTACTGAGGCCCATCAGTGAGTTCCTCCATACCTGGGTTTTTACTCTCTTTAGCAGCAGTTTCTTCCTTCTGTTGTAGAGTTTAATGGCAGGGGACCACCAGATCCGCTTCCTTTTTTTTGGAGGATACCGTCTTGGTTTTATTGGGGATAGCACGATCCATGTACTCATGCAGGTGCTGGCAGAGTGCATTTGTGTAGGATTCAGCAGTCATGACTGTATTGACTGTGTTCTCCATCTGCAGGGGCGTCGCAAAATTAGTAACCTCAGTTTTAAGTAGCGTGAAGTTTGCTTCGGAAAATTTTTTTATGATGGTTTCCTTGTGTGGGGGTGGGGTCGGGGTGTGGATATCTAGGGTGATTAGTTTATGGTCTGATCTAACAAGCGAGGAGTTGATCTCTGGCATTGAGCATCGGTCACCCATGTTGGTAATGACCAGGTCCAGAATATTGTTGCCCCTGGTGGGGGTGTTGACCAGTTGATCAGGGTGTTAGAGTTTATAAATTCCAGGAATTGTTGAGCAAGGGTAGTTTTTCCAGTTTATGTTAGGGTAGTTAAAACTGCCCATTATTATGGTATTTGGTTGGACCCTCATTTTTTCCAATGTTCCCAGGAACAAGGCGTAAGCATCCTGGGTCATGGTGGGGGATCTATAACAAGCTACAATTTGGAATGCATTTTTGCCCTAGGTTAGTTGCACTTGGATAATTTCAGAGGCATCATGTTTTGCAACTAGCTTGGAGGTGTGGATGTCCTTGATGAATATGGACACACCTCCGCCCTTCGTGTTTCGGTATGGGTTTTGTGGCCAAAACGTGTGGTATGAATTATAGCCTGGTAGTGCTGAGGTGCTTTCGGGAGCCTTGAACCAGGTCTCAGTCACTGCACAGATATCGATGTTCTCCATTTTGAGGAGTGCCTCGAGTGAGTGCATTTTGAGGTTTAGATTCCTTCACTGAGTAGCATATCCCTCAGTTTTTTGTTACCTGTAGTTCTTATGGTGGTGGGTTTGTTTTTTGAGCCTTGCCTAAAAAAGGCACTATAGGGGCGGCAAGAGCCTTGGCCAATATCCTGAATCCCAGGGGTGACAGGTGCAGGCTATCTCTGGAAAGCATCATGGTTTGTCAAGCATGTTATCCCAGGCAGACAGACATTGGATCCCCTTTGAATGACACCAGAAGCTTAGCCAATTGTTGAAGTTGATCATCTTATCCTTGTACTGTGGTATCATTTTTGGTAAAGGCAGGATGCTACACGGGGCTAGGGTCATACCTGCCTGGGCTACAAGATCGGAGAGCTTTTCCATGTCTCTTTTCATGTAGTCCAGGGAGGTACGTCTCAGGTCATTTATACCAACGTGGACTATGACAGCGTCATGTTTGTACTTGCCTTGTAGTGACCTGAGTGCATGCATTATGTGGGAGATTCTGGCACCCGACAACCAGCTAACAGTAACCTTCGTTTTGTCCAGCCTGGTGAGTGGGACGTCTGTCTGCCTGACTATAGCGTCACCTATCACTAGTGTGTTGGGTAAGTTGTTTTGCCTTATGGGCTGTAGTTGTGTGGCACACCAAGTTTGTGGGCTATGTATTGTTTGAGGTGTGTTGGTGGGAGGAGGTTGCTTGTGTGTCTGCTTTGGAGGTCTGTGTTGCCTAGGCAGTTCTAAATTTTTAATCAGAGCCTCTGTATATGTCTAGGTGTTTTTGTGTGTGTGTTTTGGAGGTGTTGGTTTAGTTGGTCTATGTTTAGTGAGTCAGGTGTTGCTAGTTGTTACCTTCTCCTCTTGACTGTCTGTTCCAGTCTTGATTGGAGAGAGCTTTGCCTCTAGATTGGCTGTATAAGTGCATCTCTCGCAAGTGTTAGTGTTTGGTGGTAGGAGGAGAGGGTTGTCTGTGTACATGAGGCAGTTGTAGCATTGCCTCAAGATGCCCAGGCTCATCAGGTAGGCTGGAGAGTACAGTGGGAGCTGTCTCTTGGACATGCCTGAATAAGTAGGGAAGTATAAAGACTATTCTCTTCTTGGCAGATGCGGGGTTTGAGTGCTGGGGGTTATCTAGTGCTGCAGTAGATTTAGAACAAGTGCTGGGCTGAAAGGTGTGGATCTGAGTGCCTTAGGCTGAAAGACTGACTAGTTATAAGGGAAAAACTGAAGAGCAAACTTTGTGAAGCTGGGGATGGTTAACCCTAGCTAACCGGCGGTGCGCAAATGCGGGTTTTTATAGCAGAAAGATGAAAGGGATAGAAATTAGCCCAAAATGACCAATAAACTACAAATTCTGAGCTGAAAACCACTCCTGAAGAGACAGGCTGCTCAAAGCTACCCACTCTCACTGGTGAACAGAGAAACTTCCTTCTATCCAAGTAGGTATGGGTCAACACAGAAACTACAATACAGCCCTGGATTCAGCAAACTCTGAAAACTGGACTATACTAGCTTTAGAAAGGTGGGAAACAAGTGTAGGTTAGCTTATTTCTTTTGTTTTTTTTTCTTTGTTTTGTTTTTTTATAGAAGTTAAGGCAGTTAAAACAAAATAATCACTTTAAAGCACAGAAAAACGGCTATCAGACTTGAGTGTGTAGCCTACAACAGTAAAAACAGTTTAGCTCAGAAAAACGATTTTAAAGTGCAAAACAGTAAGTATAATTAAACAGTTGCAATATGCTTTTTAGTATCAAATAAATGCTAGAAACCGAGCGTTTAGGCGGAATTAGCAATTACTACCAAGAAACAAGCCAAAAAAGTACTTAAATCAAACCAAAGTCTCTCTTTTCTCCTTCTGCTGCTGTAGGACTGTGCAGGTCACCTGGGCAGTTTCTGGCTGAGCTGGTACAAGTGCAAAAAACACGCAAATGCGGGTTTTCTATAGCAGAAAGATGAAAGGGATAGAAATTAGCCAAAAATGGCCAATAAACTACAAAGTCTGAGCTGAAGACCACTCCTCCAGGGACAGATAGCTCAAAGCTCCCCACTCTCACTGGTGAACAGAGAAACTTCCTTCTATCCAAGTAAGGTATGGGTCAACACAGAAACTGCAGTACACCCCTGTATTCAGCAAACTCTGAAAACTGGACTCTACTAGCTTCAGAAAGGTGGGAAACAAGTGTAGGATAGCTTATTTTTTTGTGGGCAGTAGTATGCAGCATGCTACCACAACAAGGGACTTCCCTTCTCTCAACCCCACGCCGCCCAGACCCTCACCACAGACGCAGCAGACTATGACTGGAGTGCACACCTGGACGGCAGGTGCATTCAGGACCAATGGAGCCCAAATCAAATACATCTGCACATCAGCCAAAAAGAGATGTTAGCAGTTCAGCATGCCCTGACAGCTTTCAGACCCCTACTATCCCTGACGCCTTTACTGATCAAAACAGACAACACCACGGTGATGTGGTACATCAACAAGCAGGGAGGTAGTCACTCTTATCCCCTGTGCAGGCTCGCCGTGACACTTTGGCACACGGCCTCAGCCATGCAGCTACACCTGTTAGCACAATTCCTGCCAGGCTGTCTAAACTATCTGGCAGACAACTTAAGCAGAAACCTGCTAGACCCAAATGAGAGGCAGCTAGACCAAAGAACCTTCACCCTTATAACCCAGAGATGGAGCACCCCGAAGGTAGACGTCTTTGCCTCCCACTCTAATCATCAGCTCAGCAAATTCTGCACCAGGGAACCTCACAGCAAGGCCTGGAAAGTGCTTGCTGTATCCTTCCAGTGGGTAAACCTCTCAGTCTATGTATTTCCCCCTCTACCACTCATTTCAAGGGTACTGCTCAAAATAAGGGAGGAAAAACCGAGCACAATCCTGATTGCCCCAGACTGGCCATGCCAGCACTGGTATCCACTGCTGCGCAGCCTGTCACCCCTGACACCATGGCACCTACCTCAGATCCCAACACTCCTGACTCTGAGGAATGGAGAGTTCATGCATCCCCAATTGCAGACCCTCAGTCTGGCAAGCCTGGCTTATTCCCTGATCTCTCCTCAAGCTGCCAGTCTAAGCAAATAAGTTCTAGATGTTATACATGAGGCCAGACACCCCAGCACTAGAAAGTCTTATGCTGACAAGTGAAAAAGGTTTTGCACCTGGATCCAGGCTAGGGGAGCCGGAATGGCACAGCCCTCCCTACCTCTCATCCTGGCTTACCTGGCAGACCTACTACAGAAGGGTCTATCCCTTCTCTTCTATTAAAATTCATGTGCCTGCCATCTCTGCTCATTTCAGCACAGATCCACCTCTTTTCTCTCACCCTCTCCTCAAACAGTTCCTAAGAGGGGCTAACAATTTGAGGCCACCCAGAAGAGCTCCTACCCCAGCTTGGGACCTAAACTTTGTGTTGGAAAAGCTCAACCTGCCCCCCCCCCCCCTTTGAACCTGCAGCTTCAGCAGTTTAAATTTCTCTCTTGGAAGACAGCCTTGCTTCTGGTCATCACTTCAGCTCGAAGAGTATCAGAGCTATAAGCACTTATGGCTGTAGAACCATTCATCATTTTCCATGCTGACAGGGTCTCCCTCAGGATTAATCCATCCTTCATGCTAAAATGGTGTCCATTGTGGCTCTCAACCAATCTATTAATTTGCCCACCTTTTTCCCCTAACCCACAAAACAAGGGGGAAAGGATACTGCACTCTCTAGACGTGCACAGACAGCTCAGATTCTATCTAGACAAGATTAAATATTTTAGAAAAACTGATCAATTGCTAGTCAGCTGCACTGCAGGAGCAGAGGACAAGGCCATATTCAAACAAACGATTTCCAAATGGATAGCACACTCCATCCATTTCTGCTACAAACAGGATGCAAAACTTCCCCCCAAGGGGGGTCAGGACACATTCCACCAGAGCAACCTCCACCTCTTCAGCTTTCCTTAGAGGGGTCCCCACCAGGGACATCTTGGAGACTGCAACATGTTTATACCTTCACCAAGCATTACCACCTGCCTATCTTCTCCAAATCCAGGGCAGGCTGTACCACTGCAGTCTTGCAGGGCATCCTAGCCAGCCCCCAGTCTTCTTAACTGCCTCCACCCTTTTCTTCAGCTTTGGGAGGCAACCCAAATGTGATTACTGCAACAGTGAAACACGAAGGACATAGTACAGTTGTGTACACTTACCATAAATGTAGATGTTCGAGTGTATTCACTGTTGTAGTTTTGGTTTCCCTCCCTCCATCCCTGTTGTCTTCTCTCTTTCTCTCTCCTTACAAGGAATTTTTCGTATTTCCTTTCTATTGGTAGTGTTCTTCCACCATAACCTACCTCCCTATTTGGGGGCTCCTGACAGGGCAAGAAAAACTGATGTAATGGCATCAGCTGCCTGATGTTCTTCGTGTTTCACTGTTGCAGTTATTACATTTGGGTAATCTGCTGGCAGGTTGCCCTCAGTCGGCCTGATTAACAAAGTCTTGGGTCCTGCATCGGTTGCTGTCCCTTCTTCCATGACGTCAGGTCGTCAGGAGTATAAAACATGCAGCCGATGCCATTACATCAGTCTTTCCTGCCGTGCGGTGCCCAAAGCAGAAGCAGTTCGCAAGTGCCGGTTGGCCGACTCCTGAAATTTTCGTTTTCGAGCTTCAGAACCGAAGTCTTCAACTTAAAGCTAAGTACCCCATTAGGGAAACTTTTTCTTGCTCCTTACCGATGTCAGTAAAAGTTAATAATTGCATTACTTGTGGAAAGCAAATATCTCATAAAGATTTTCATCTGTACTGTATTCCTTGCCTAGGCCCTGACCACGACGTACCTTGTCGGTTTTGTGCTTTATTTAATCAGCGCACTGTTCGTCGTCGATACCTTTTTGCCTCTAAATATTTTGGTTCTCGGTTTAATTATCTAGAAATGACGTAGTTGGCAATCCAATTACCGGGATTTCGAAAAAACGCAAAGATAAAGACAGAGACAGGCCGTCGAGGTCCAAAACTGCCGACGACGCTTCTCCTAAGCCAGTCGCCAGTACTCAGTGAGGTGCTTTCGCAGCCCCTGATACCCGCTACTTCTGACTCGCAGGCCTCTACTGAGACCCATTCGGAGTCCGTTATGCCGCGAGATACTTCACCTGTGGAACCCGCGGATGTCTCTACCTTGGATGGATCCGGAGCTGCTGTGCAGGCTCTGGCTTCTGAGGGGTGTATTAAGGCCTACAGACTTGCATATTAAACCAACTCCACCTTCAATACTAAGGCCTAAATCTTGATCTATGCCGAAAAAAAACGACGCCCAGGCCACATGTTCAGGCCCCTGTACATTAAAAAAACAAATGATCAAAATGTCTGAAGATCTAATTACTCTAATCAGGGGTAGTCAACCCCCCCCCCCCCTTCTAAGAGGCCTAGGGCTGAGCCTGACTATGAATCTTCTGATCAGGATTCTGTTTCTTCTGACTCCTCTAGTGACCTGGATTTGACCATACCTACTTATGAGGATTCTGATGCAGAGGATTCCATTCCCTCTGCCCCCCCACCCCCGAGGATTTTTCTTTTGGGGAAACTTTACATACCTTAAGGGAGCATTTCCACTGGGAAAGTCAGGAATTCTCTGATTCAAAAAAGAGGCTTGGGAATTTTCTTCTTTTACCTCAGCATAGGCCTTTGGCTGTACCTCCTGTACTAGACATTGTTGATGTGTTTTCGGAATCCAGTATGGCCCCTGATTCTCTGCCTCCGGCTCTTGGTAAACCTGACAGATACCACGGGGTTCCAGTCCCACAAGTTCCTTTTCAAAAATCCTGTTGCAGATCCTGAAACCATTTCTCAGGGGCCTAAGGGCATTAAGGCTTCTAATGCTCAAAATCCTACCCCCCCTTCTGATAGAGACTCCAGGGCGCTGGATAGATGGGGTAAAAAAGTTTATACTTCTGCAACCTTGGCAATCAGGGCTTTAAACTGCCAATTTCATATGTTAAAATATCAACAGCATATTATTGGACTGCTTAAGCAGAAAATTATGTTGATTTCTGTCTGTGGGGAAAATAAAGATTTACAGGATTTATTGCATTCTGCTGAACAAGTTGGAAAGCATAATTTGCAATGTGGTTTTGATTCTTTAGAGGCCTCTTGCAGGGCTGCTGTTTCTGGGTCTGTGTTTAGAAGGCATGCTTGGCTTAAAGAGCAATCTCTGCCTGATCATGTTAAAGCGAAATTGTTGGATGCTCCTTTAAATCAGGACCGCCTGTTTGGCAGTAAGACTGAAGAAGTTTTAAAAAAGATGGAAGATAAAACTAAATCTATGCAAACTGTAAAAGATTTCTTACAAGTGCAACCTCCAAGATTTAGTAGGCACTGGCCTACTGAAGTGCATTCAGGGCAAATGGAACCCAAATCAAATGCACCTACATATCAATCAAAAAGAAATGTTAGCTGTACAGAATGCTCTGACAGCCTTCAAGGACAACTAATGGTAAAGACGGACAACACCATGGTTATGTGGTACATAAGCAGGGGGGGACACACATTCCTACCCCCTCTGCAGACTAGCCATGGCATTGTGGAACACAGCCTTGAGCTACCAAGTGCACCTACAAACTCGATTCCTGCCTGGAAAATTGAATACACTAGCAGGCGGACTAAGCAGAAATCTCATGGACCGACACGAGTGGAAACGAACCACGGATTTTCAACATGTTGACAAGCAAATGGGGGAGCCCAGACATGGGTCTATTTGCCTCCCCCCAGAACTGCCAGTTGGACAAGCTTTGCACAAGGACTCCCCATAACAAAGCCTGGAAAGTGAATGCTCTGTCCTTCAGCTGAAAAAACCTATCAGTCTACGCCTTTCCCCCTCTGCCTCTGCTCTCCAAAGTTCTGCTAAATGTCAAACAGGACAAACCAAGAATGATTTTGATTGCTGCAGACTGGCCACACTATCACTGGTACCCACTCCAGCACAGTGTGTTGCAAATATCTCCATGGCACCTGCCTCAGACACCTTCCTTGCTGCCTCAGCAGGAGAACCAAATTCTGCACCCTCAGCTTCCAACATTGAACCTTGTAGCCTGGCTAATTACTTAAATTCACCCGTAGCATCCCTCAGCAAACTTGTGATGGAGGTCATCTTGGAGGCGAAAAGACCTAGTACTAGAAAATCTTATGCTGGCAAATGGAAAAGATTCTGTGCCTGGAACCAGTCTTTAGGGATGAGCACAGCAGCACCCAATTTACCTCAGATTTTGCAATACTTAACTGAGATGCTTCACAAGGGCCTGTCTTTCTCCTCTGTCAAAATCCACGCCTCAGCTATTTCAGCTCACTATAACACAGAACCACTCCTCTTTTCTCATCCCCTGCTCAAGCAGTATCTCAGAGGGGAAAAGAACTTGAGACCACCCAGGAGAGCTCCTACCCCTGCCTGGGACCTTAACTTTGTTTTGGAGAAGCTCACTCTACCTCCTTTCGAGCCAGCTGCTACTGCAGACTTAAAATTTCTTTCTTGAAAACAGCCTTTCTTTTAGCAATCACTTCAGCTAGAAGGATATCTGAATTACAGGCCCTTATGGCAGTGGAGCCTTTCATCATCTTTCATGCGGACAGGGTATCTCTGAGGACCAATCCATCCTTCATGCCCAAGGTGGTTTCCAGTGTAGCTCTTAATCAGTCCATTAATTTGCCAACCTTCTTTACCAATTCACAGAACAAAGGGGAACGGATTCTGCATTCCTTGGACGTGCACAGACAACTTAGATTCTACTTGGACAGAACTAAATTTCAAAGAAAATCTTAATTGCTAGTAGCATTTGCTGCTCGGACAGAGGGGAAGGCTATTTCAAAACAAACCATTTCTAAATGGATAAGGCATTGCATTCATTTCTGCTATAAGCACCATGGAAAACCAGTCCCCCAGGGGATCAGATCTCACTGTACCAGGGCTGCATCTACTTCTGCAGCCTTTCATAGAGGTGTTCCTACCAGGGATATTCTAGAAGCTGTTACCTGAAATTCTGTACATACTTTCACCAAGCATTTTCATATACCAATTTTCTCTAAATCCAGAGCTGGCTTTGCCACTGCTGTCTTGCAGGGCCTTATAGCTGGTCCTAATGCTGTATAAATTCCTCCTCCCAACCATAGCTTTGGGAATCTACCCAAATGTAATGACTGCAACAGTGAAACATGAAGAACATAGTACAGTTGTGTACATTTACCATAAATGTAGATGTTCGAGTGTATTCACTGTTGCAGTCCTGGTTATCTTCCCTCTAGCCCCCTGTTTTTCTCCGACTATACCTCTACTTGCTTTTACTATGCTTAAAAGCCTTTTTGGTGTATTTGCTTTTGGTAGGAGGTATATTTTTGGGCTTTTAATTTTATTTGCTTGGGGGGCACCTGACATCTGGGGCAAGAAAAACTGATGTAATGGAGTCGGCTGCATGTTTTATACCCCTGATGACCTGACGTCATGGAAGAAAGGACAGCAACCGATGCAGGACCCAAGACTTCGTTAATCAGGCCGACTGAGGGCAACCTGCCAGCAGATTAACCAAATGTAATGACTGCAACAGTGAATACACTTGAACATCTACATTTACAGTAAGTGTACACAACTGTACTTTTTTATACCACTGACGACCTGGTGTCAGTCCTGGAGTGACAGCAACTGACGCAGAAATAGCCTCTGGTATTCAGGCTGACTGAGGGCTACCCTGGCTTGGATAACCCAAATGTGATGGCTGCAACAGTGAATACACTTGAACATCTACATTTATGATAAGTGTACACAGCTGTACTTTCAGGAAATCTTAAGGCCTTTTTCAGGAAGCTTAGGAAGACTTTTCCTCCAGAGGCAGAAGTGGAAGCAGTTATAGTGCTGGACACCGCCCCCAAGGCAGAGGGCTTTGCAGATTCAGTGCTCTCAAGATTCCTTTTCGGACAGGCCCTTCCAGTGCCCCCGAAGGGTTGCCTAGCTGTCCTTCTCTGGAGGCAGTCGTGGAGCACTTATCATTGCACCCAGAATCCTTGATAGCCATCACAATCAATAGGTGCAAACGGTTATATCCAGAGAATACTCTGTTCTCTTTTTAACTCTTCCCAAACCAAGGAATCACCTCCCAGGTGCATCACCCATTCAAAGGGAGGCTGCAGCGGTAGAAATTACAAAACTGCTTCAAAAAGAGTCCTCCAGGAAGTCTCTCCTGGTCAGGTTGGATCAAGCATTTACTCAAGGTTATTTTTAGTACCAAAAAATGATACAGAATCTAAGGCCAATTTTGGACCTGACATCTCTGAACAAGATGATGAAGAACTCAAAGTTCAGGATAGTCACGGTCCAATCCATCCTACCCTTTCTGAAGATGGAGGACTGGATGTGCTCAATAGACCTGAAGGACACGTACTATTGTACCAAGGTGAACAGGTGCTCCAGATGGTATCTTTGTTTCAAACTAGGGGTCAGTTATTTGCAGTTCCTGGTGCTGCTGTTTGGTTTCACCTCAGCCCCCAGGGTGTTTACCAAATGTATGGCAGTAGTTGCAGCTCATCTCAAACTGCAGGGTTTTTATGCCTTTCCTTATCTGGCTCCTAACCGCTTCGACCAGGCATCTACTCATTCAAGCCAGGGACTATCACAGCTTGATCCCATCCTAGGCATAACAGTCAACATGCAGAAGTCACAACTGCTGCTGGTTCAACTGATAGATTTTTATCAGGGCATGTTTAGACTCAACCAAAACCTTGGCTTTCCTACCCCCAGACAAAGTGTCGACCCTTGGGTGCCATGTCTCCCAGATTTTAGCAAGGCCCAATCCTTTGATAAAATTGGTGCTCAGGATGTTGGGCTAGATGGCTGCCACAATAACCCTATTACCCGACCACATGGTTACACATGTGCGAATAACTACAGTGGATGTTGTCAGTCCAGTGGTCTTTACATAATCACACACTGAATCATCCCATCAGGTTGTTCTGCACATACAAGGATTCACTCCTGTGGTGGCTACACTCCCTGGAAGTCACCAAGACTGTCCCTTTGTTCTCCCTTCGCCAAATGCCACACTGACCACTGATGCCTCCCAGATGGGGGAGGGCATTTTCTGTGAGTGTGGATGCCTCAGGAGACCAAATTGCATATCATTGTCCTGGAGCTTTTAGCATTGGAAGCAGTACACAGCTTTCTACCTCTAGGGACTGTTGCAATCCACACGGACAATATGTCCATACTGTGGTACATCAACTGGCAAGGAGGAACCAGATCTTACCCACTGTGTCAAGAAGCAGTGCGAGTGTGGTAGTGGGCCATCTCTACCAACTGCTTTCTAATGGCAATGCACATTCTGGAGTAGTCCAACATTCTAGTGGACAGGCTCAGCAGAGTTTTACTGTTGCCGAACAAGTTGTCTCTTAATCAGTCAGTGGCAAACATGATCTTCCTGAAATGGTGTCAGCCTTCCTGTGATCTGTCTCCCCCATCAACAACAAATGCAGCAGGTTCTTTGCCTTGATTTTCCCCTCAAGGACAGTCACCAAGGGATGCTGTAGTCTATGCTTGGCCCTCTGGTCTACTTTATGCATTTCCTCTGTTACCTTTGCGTCCCATTTTTTTCAGAAAGCACATCAGTTGAAGAGCAAAGTGATCCTCATTGCCCCTTTTTGGCCTCACCACGTCTGGTTCACCTTCCTTTGGTCTTACCTGGTTTGCCCTACTTGGATACTGGAACCTCTGACAGATCTACTGTCCCATTCATCAGGGCAAACTCACCCAGATATTCAAGGCGTAAAACTGATCGTATGGTTTCTACAATTCCAAAGATTGCTAGACATTCCAGACTTTCATCCCCAGTCCAGAAAATTTTGATTTCTTCTCACAAATTGCCGAATAGAAAAATCTACAAGAGCAAACGGAAAACAGTCTCCATTTGGGCTCAGCAAAAGTTTATCGGCCCTTTTATGGCTCCTGTTCCAGTAGTATTGGATTTCTTGGCCTATCTTTTTCCAAAACGGAGCCAGTTATTCTATGGTTAAAGTCCAATTGGAAGTTATTTCTTATGTCCACTTTGGAGAGAGTTCTGCCTCCCTAGCATAGTCAGAACTATGTAAGGTCTTCCTCAGAGGTACCTTTTTGCTTCGCTCTTTAATCACGGACCCTACTCTTCCTTGGGACCTGACCGTTATATTAGAAGCATTAGTGCTTCCCTCTTTTTGAACCAGCAGCTAAAGTGGATTTGAAGTCTCTGTCATGGAAGCCATCACTTCAACAAAGAGTTTCAGAACTGCACGCCCTTTCATCTAAACCCCCTTATTTAATTTTTCCAGAAACACAGAGTATCTCTTCGGACAAATCCATCCTTTTTACCAAAACATTCTTCTGAAAACAGTATCAGTCAGTCTGTCAACCTACCGTTTTTCTTCCCCAAATTTCATAACAAATAATATATGCTACATCTTCCGGATGTTCATAGGCAGTTGCGTGTTTATCTGGACAGGACCAAAGCCTTCAGGAAGTCTGACCAATTGTCCGTATCTTTTTAGATGTTAAAAAAAAGGGGAACAGTTACCAAACCAACCCTGGCCAAATGATTAAGAGGTTACATTTCCTTCATTTATTCTTTGAAATGTATTCCTTTACCTGGACCTATCAAAGCCCATTCCAAGAGATCCATGCTAACTTCTCAAGCTTTTTGTTCTAAAGTATCAGTTGATGATGACTGATATTATTACACATTATAAATCAGAAATTTCTTCCAGAAATAGGGCTGCTTTTGGCTCTGCAGTGCTGTGAAATATCCTTTCATGAGGGCCACCTTAGTTTATTGTAGCTGGGGGCTCTGTCCTGCAGATGGAAGAATGAATGAAACTGACAACAGCAGATAAAGAAGTTATGTTCTTACCATAACATTCCATCTGTGTTGTTTATTTTCATTCTTCCTCCCCCCCCTGCCCAATTCCTGTAAGACCTGGAGGAGAGTCTCTGAGGGACCACAGATCCTTTTTTGAGCACCTCAAATATTTGTCCCTTTCTGTTTTTTTCCTGCCTATTGAGCTTATCATAATTTACTGATACTGGTATATTGAATATCATATGCATATGTTAGGGGCAAACTCGGGTAATCTGGGGGAATGAGGCATTTTGGGAGAAAGGTGAGGAGCTTGAGTTTCAAATCTTCAGCTTTAAAAGGTGACCAAGTCAGATCTGAAGTCTGATCTGGAACCCACAGGTAGAGGAAGAATGAAAATGGACAACACAGATGGAACGTTATGGTAAGAACATAACTTTTTTCCCAGTTACCTTTTTCTTCCCCAGCACTGCTCCAACATTTGCCATCTACCTGAGGAAACATTCTTTGGAGTCTGCTTGGGGTATAAAATTTTCTATGCAAACACTTTCAAACAAAATCTTCTTCTGACTTTGCATATTTAGTAACCATAAATATGTCCTCCCGTTGTTTTCTTGTGCTTTGCTTATCCAGATGTCCTTCAAGGATGCATCTGCAGTCATCACATATGGGTTGTCCTGCCTCAGGCAGCCCTTCGGTCGGCCGGATTCCAATGCCATTTTCCTCAGTCTTTCTTGCCGCGTGGTGCCCGAAGCAGAAGCAGTTCGCAAGTGCCGGTTGGCCAGCTCCGATGATTCAGCTACCGAAGACTTCGAAAAAGCTAAGTACCCCGTTGGGAACTCTTTCTTGCCTCAGCCGATGTCAGATAAAGTTAATAATTGTTTAACTTGTGGGAAACAAATACCTCATAACGATTTCCACTCTTACTGCCTCCCCTGCCTAGGCCCAGACCACAACGTCTTGGCCTGTTCAGCCTGTGCTTCCTTCAACCGACGAACTCTTAGTCGTCGGTCGGAGTTTGCAGAGGAATTCTTTGGGGCTAGTTTTGCTTTCAAGATGCCGTCGGAGACTCCGACTTCGCATTTAGTTAAGAAACGGAAGGACAAGGACCGACACACGTGGGCCGCGGTTTCGGCTGAAACCACGGTCAGGCCTACCGCGAGTGTCTCGGTCTCGGCTGACACAGAGTCCTTGGTACTTTCGATTACCGAAACCACATAACCGACTACCTTGGCCCCGGCTGAGTCGGTTATTGAATTACCTACTGAAATTGGTGTCCAGGAACCTTCCGACACCATTCCTTTAGACAAATCTACTCCTGCACGTGGTGCAGCCAGACCTCCTGCATCCATGTCCATTAAGGCTTTCTCTAGGGCTAAAGCTGCTAAACTTTCTAAAGCTTTGCCTCCCAAGGTTACCTCTCAAGAGGCCCTCTACTGGTTCACAGATTCTTAGCTTAGCAGAGGATCTTATCTCCTTAATTAGAGGTTCTCAACCTCATCCGGACAGGGGCTCGCAACCACCTCCAGACAAAAGGCCCAGGGTTGAGCCCTCTGACCCCCACTCCTCAGATGAGTCCTCTGATGGCTGTACTCTGTCATACCACCAGGAGGAGGCTTATTCGGCCTACGAGGATTCTGATGCTGAAGAATCTATTCCCTCGGCCTCCCCTCCTGAAGAGTTTTCCTTTGGAGAGACATTACACTCTGTGAGAGAACATTTTCAATGGAAGGGTCAGGAATTCTCTGATTCTAGAAAGAGATTAAGGACCTTTTTACATTTACCTCAGCATAGGCCTTTAGCTAAACCTCCTGTTTTGAATGTCATTGATGATGTGTACTCTGATGCTAGTACAACCCCTGACTCTCTCCCTCCGGTTCCAGCCTAACCTGATAGGTACTACAGGGTCCCGGACTCACATCTACACCTGTACAAAGCCCACTCTGCTGATCCAGAAACTATTTCCCAGGGCCCAAAAGGGGTTGCAGCTGCCACTTCTAGAAATCCTCTACCCTCTGAAAGAGAGTCCAGAGCTTTAGAGAGATGGGGTAAAAAAGTGTATACTTCTGCAACTCTTTCCATGAGAGCATTAAATTGTCAATTTCATATGATACAGTACCAAGAGTATTTGTTAGATGAATTGCATAAGAAACTGTCTTCTTCTGAACCCCTTGATCGCAAATCCCTTCGGGATCTGGTACATAACTCCCAGCAGGTTAGTAACCATTTCTTGCAGTGTGGTTATGATGCATTGGAAGCTTCATGTAGGTCAGCTATGACAGGTGCAGTCATACGTAGGCATGCCTGGCTGAAGGAACAATCTCTGCCAGACCACGTTAAGGCTAAGCTTTTGGATGCTCCTATGGAAAAGCAAAAATTATTTGGTTCCACGGCTCAAGAGGTCTTAAAGAAATTTGAAGAAAAGGCAAAATCTGTGCAAACAGTCAGACTTTCTGCAAGTCCAACCACCGAGATTCAGCAGAAATTGGCCTACTAAGAATTGGTCATTTCCGGACTCAGACAGATCTCAGAGAGGCAGGAATAGGCGTGCCAGAGGTAGAGGGCAAGCTCGAGGCTCCTACAGAGGCCGTCAATGGCAGCCTCCCAACCAGAGAGGTAGTGCAGGAACTACAACTGCTACACCAGGACAGACTCAATGACTTTGTTTTGACTCCATTGACCAGGGCTCAATTAGAAGCACCTTTGGGTGGAAAGCTTTCTTTATTTTCAAAAAATTGACACAGCATTACAAGGGACACATGGACACTGCAAATAATAGACAAAGGATACAGGTTCCATTTCCACACATTGCCAAAAAGAAAAGGCATGCCAGACCTGCCACCAAATCAGAGGGCAGAGGCTTTGAAACAAATTTCCAGCTTAATACAAATGAAAGCTATAGAAAAGGTACCTCTTTCAGAACAAGGCCAAGGATTTTACTCCAGATTATTCCTTGTTCCAAGAAAAGAAAATCAATGGAGGCCTACTCTCGACTTGTCCGCACTGAATACTTACCTCATTGTGCCAAAATTCAAAATGCTGACTCTACAGCAACTCCTTCCCATGCTGGGCAAGGGGTCTTGGCTGGTGACTCTAGACCTCAAGGAGGCATACCTGCATGTCCCTATCAGACAAAGTTGCAGAAGACACCTCAGATTTCTTGCAGGGTCAGAGCATTATCAATTCTCAGCATTGCCCTTTGGCTTATCTACTGCACCCAGAGTATTCACAAAATGCCTGGCATCAGTAATTGCACACTGCAGACATCAGGGGATTCAAATTTACCCATATCTGGACGACTGCCTTATACAAGCGGACAGAAGCAAACTTTGTTAAAGGACTTGGATTATGCCATCCACCTACTGCAGGCCTTGGGATATACAGTCAACATCCACAAATCAAGACTTGTTCCATCCCAAAGAATAACTTTTCTGGGTGCGGATCTAGACACAACCACCCATTTGGCCTTTCTCACAGAAGAAAAACAAAAACAACTACCGGATTACTTCAAGAATCTGACAAGACAAACTCAGCTGACTGCAAGGAAAATCCTGCAGGCCCTGGGTTACATGGCATCTTGCATTCTTCTGATTCCACAAGCAAGGCTGCATATGGGAAAATTACAATGGTACCTAAGGAGTTTATGGACTCAGCACAGTCACAGTTTAGAAACTTTGATCCCACTCATTCCATGCCTCCAAAAGGAATTTCTGTGGTGGGCTCAAGCCTGCCAGTCGAACAGTGGGTTGCCCTTCAGCAAGCCAAGAGCCAACCAAACCATCACTACGGACGCTTCAGACCAAGGTTGGGGAGCACACATGGAGGGCAGATGTATCCAAGGGCTATGGTCACAAAGAGAGCTACGCATGCACATAAACCAAAAGGAAATGCTGGCAGTGATACACGCAATCGAGGCCTTCAAACTTTTTCTTCATCAAGGCCACCTACTCATAAGGACAGACAACACCACAGTTATGTGGTACATAAACAAGCAAGGAGGCACCCATTCCTACCCTCTTTGCAGACTGGCAATGAATCTGTGGGAACTTTCCTTGAAACTCAATATACAGCTGCAGTCCCAGTTCGTGCCAGGGAAAGACAATATACTGGCAGACAGCTTGAGCAGAAATACCATGGATGCACACGAATGGATGCTGCACCCAGACATCTTCTCACTCATAACACAATCATGGGGAAGGCCGGAAATAGATCTGTTCGCCTCCCCCCACAATCAACTGAAGAAATTCTGCTCAAGGACATACCACCCACAAGCATGGAAAGTGGACGCTCTCTCTTTCAGCTGGAAAGCTCTAACAGTGTATGCTTTTCCACCTCTCCCATTAATTACCAAGGTCTTACTGAAGATCAGAACAGAGCAGCCCAGAGTGATTCTGATAGCTCCAAACTGGCCAAGACAGCACTGGTACCCACTGTTAAAGAGCATGTCACAGACGAAACCGTGGCCTCTCCCCCTATGGCCACTTCTACTGACACAGCACAGTTTCAAGACTCTGCATTCCAACCTGAAAACCTTGCAACTAACTGCGTGGAAAATACCTGGACTCCTCCTCAGGATAAGCTATCCCAGAGAGTGAAGGATATTATGGAAGCTCGCCTGCCTTCCACAAGGAAGGCACATTCAGCAAAGTGGAAAAGATTTCACACTTGGAACACAACAAAGGGCCTAGATGCGACAGTGATGAACATGGCACATATACTGGAATATTTGGCAGAATTGTTCTGCAACGGCCTGTCTTACTCTTCCATTAAGATATATGCCTCAGCAATCTCAGCAGAATACAATGTTGATCCACCTGTCTTCTCTCATCCTCTCCTGAGACAGTTTCCAAGAGGATTCAAAAACATCAATCCTCCAAGGAAACCACCTCTGCCTACTTGGGACCTTAACTTCGTGTTGGAAAAACTAACACTTCCTCCCTTTGAACCAGCAGCATCTGCAGATCTACAGTTTCTGTCTTGGAAAACTGCCTTCCTTCTGGCCATAACCTCAGCAAGAAGAGTATCTGAGTTACAAGCTCTAATGGCAGTACAGCCATTTCTTATTTTTCATCAGGACAGAGTTTCATTGAGAACCAATCCTACATTTATGCCAAAGGTGGTATCCAGGGTATCTTTGAACCAAGCTATTCACTTGCCTACATTCTTCCCACAACCACAAAATAAAGGGGAGAAACTTCTGCACACCCTGGACGTACACAGACAGTTGCACTACTACTTGGACAGAACTAAAAGTTACAGAAAGACTGACCAGCTGTTTGTAGCATATGCTGCTGGGGCACAAGGAAAAGCAATTTCCAAACAGACAATTTCAAAATGGATAGGAAATTGCATTTGTTTTTGTTACTCCTTTTATGGAAAAACTGTGCCAGCTAACATTAGACCTCATTCCACGAGAGCCACAGCCACCTCCACAGCCTTCCTTAGAGGGGTGGCTACCAAGGACATTTTAGAAGCTGCTACATGGAGCTCCGTGCATACATTTGCCAAGCATTACAATTTACCTTTATACTCCAGATCCAGAGCAGGCTTTGCTACGGCAGTCCTGCAGGGTATTTTAGCTACACCATCCTTTACTTAGTACCTCCACCCCCAGATTGGCTATGGTATTCTACCCATATGTGATGACTGCAGATGCATCCTTGAAGGACATAGTACAGTTTTGTACCTACCATAAATGTAGATGTCCGATAGGTATGCATCTGCAGTCAGGTTTACCCTCCCTCCTTCCCCTCTGTGGTATATTTCTTGGGTGCTTACCCCTCTTATAGCTAGCTGGGGGGGATCTATTATGGTGTATTTGTTTTTATAGTACCGTGCATGTTTGGATTTGTTTTTAAAATGCATCTCTCCAAATTTTAGCCTTCCTTAGAGGGCACCTGGCATCTGGGGCAAGAAAAACTGAGGAAAATGGCGTCGGCTGATGCTTTTATACCCCAGACGCTCTGACGTCGGGGAAAGTGCGACATCAGCCGAGGCCAGACCCAGACTTTGGAATCCGGCCGACCAAAGGGCTGCCTGAGGCAGGACAACCCATATGTGATGACTGCAGATGCATATCTATCGGACATCTACGTTTATGGTAGGTACAAAACTGTACTTTTCTCTACCCAGTCTTTTCTAACCTCCTCCGATTGATTCCTCTGGTTATCATGCAGTATTTTATATGCCCTACTAATTATCTTTTTTTAACAGCAACTTCTGTTCTCGATTCAACTGAAAGCTGTCCAAGGGCAGGTGTTTCATTTAGGATGCCCTTATCCCTTTCTCTCTGCCTGCACTCTGATTTCAGTCCCTGATAGGGAAGGCAGTCTGTAGCCTGCAGTCCATATGTCTTGGCCTCTTTCCAGTCTATTACCTTTTCCTCTCTGGTTTTGTTACCAATACATTGGTTCTAGTGCCAGTTGTCTCCATTAAATTCCAGATACTCTTGCCTATTCTGTGAACCCCTAATTGCAGTCATCCCTATCAGCAGAATTTTCCTTCTCCATTCTCATGTTGGTGTAGTTCTTAGAATGCTTTCTGCTACTTAATGACTGTTGTTCTCCAAAATACCCACACACTCCTTATTTCTTGAATTTCCCTCCACTACATCAACATTTTCTTACACTTTGAATTATAGTTCTCTGCTTGTGTAATATATCAGTTTTAACTGTGCGGCTCTAAAATATCCCTTCAAATCAGGTAATCCTAAACCATCTTGTCCTGTTGGATGGATCCACTTATCCCACCTGACCCTTGCTGTCTTCCCCTCCCAGATAAAATCCTTCATAGGTTCATAGGTGTGTACTAGGCTAATGGCCCTGGAGCCTTTACAAGCCTAGCCCATAGAAGTGCCCTGGCATCGTGCCACCCAACGTTATTTCCTAGTGCCTCTATCAAGTAGAGCCACTGGAGTGATCCCCAGGGTGAACTTTCTATTTCCCATCCACTCATCAAGATTTCTCTTGAAGGGGGCCAGTGAGGTGCTCTGCTTGACATGTATGGGAAGTCTATTCCAGAGCATGGGCAGTCTCTGGATTATGAACCTGTCCATCCAGCATGTTCTGTTGATTGTTGTAATGAGGTTGAGGTCTCTGGAGTGTGTGGTGCGGAGGGATTGGGATTTCTTTAGATATAGCATTTCTAATAGAGCTGGGTCAGACATGGCTCTGCAAGTCAGGCAGAGGTCGCATCTTAGTAGATGATACGAGACAGAGAATAGCTGGAATTTTTTGAGTCTGTCCATGTAAGACATATGTTTAAGACCTAGAATCCTCTTCGTGAGGTACTTTTGTGGCCTTTCTAGCTGTTGCATGTGTCTAGTGAGGTACATGTCAAATGGAACATTATACTCGATGACTGGCCGAGTAGAGAGAGATGATGACCTCTTTCTTCCTAGATGCAAAACCCTTGGTAAGGAGATGTGCCACACAGAAGGACTTTCTGACCACAGTGGCAATGTGGTGGTCGAAGGAGAGGTTGCTATCAACCTGTGTCCCCAGATCTTTTATAATGCCTTCAGTGTACAGTGGGCTCCCATCGATGTGGTTATTTCTGGGAACTGAGTTTTTCCCAAAGGGGATATTGCATTTTTTTGGCATTAAGCTTAAGGCCATGGTTTCAACACCAGTCATTGGTCTCAGTGAGGCCTTTTTGTAGGATGTCTGCATCACTTGGAGAGTTAATAATGGCTCACAGCTTGCAGTCATCTGCAGACTTGGTCAGCCAGAGTTCCTCAGTGTTTGACTGGACTTCTGAGAAGTAGATGCCAAACAGGCGAGGATCCAGGACTGATCCCTGTGGGAGTCCACTCGTTACTGGTCGGCAGTCTGACTTGGAGTCTGCTACTTTCACACTGTGGGTTCTGTCTGTGAGCCAGTTTTCAACCCACCTAGTGATATAGGGGTTGATGCCTACTTTGGTGAGTTTATCAATAATTCCTGAGGATGAGTTTAGCAGTAATCCCTGAGTTCATTAATTGCTGTCCATAACTTCTCCTCTGGTTCATAAAAATATACCTGACCTGTATATAAAACTAAAGGGATTAAAAGCATTTTAACTGATTTGTATCTTCTATCCAATATCCATAAACAAAAGCTTCCAGTTTCTCAGTTTCTGTATTATCTTTTGTTTAGTGTCTTCCCACATATCCTTAGCTGACATCATTTTGTTTGACCCATACAATACTTCATTTAATCGTGTCCCCTTAAGTAGGGGTATTGTTGAACTAGTTCATGTGTAGCTACATAGTTTAACAGCTACAACATTTGATGTTCTTCATCTCACATTGCTGCAGTCCTTACTTATGGGTAGTCCGCTGACCTCGGTCGGCCCGAATACCAAAGTATTAGGCTGACGTCGG
The DNA here is from genome assembly GCF_019279795.1 of Protopterus annectens. NCBI lineage: Eukaryota > Metazoa > Chordata > Ceratodontiformes > Protopteridae > Protopterus > Protopterus annectens. Next base: position 713,219,546 of record NC_056725.1, on the reverse strand, counting down.
TCATGGGCGCCTAGATCTGACTTCAGAGCGTCAGGGTATAAAGGCGCATGACCGACGTCATATCCTCAGTCTTTTTTGCCGCATGGTCCGATGCAGAAGCAGAGTTGCAAGTGCCGTTCGTTCTGAAATTTTTTTGAGTTTCAGACCGATACCAAGTTGCGCTAAGTACCCCGGTGGGGAATATTTTTGTTTTTGCCTGCCTCAGTTACTTACCGGATGACAGAAAAAGTGAATACTTGTACTTCTTGTGGGAAACAGATACCGCATAGGGATTACCACTGCTTTGTATTCCTTGTTTGGGACCGGAGCACGGCGTAGTCGGTGTCGGTTTTGTGCTAGGTTTAATAAGTGCACTATAAAGCGGAGGTTAGATTGCGCTAGGTTAGTCTTTGGCAAGAGGTGTAATTATAATATGCCGTCGGATGTTCCGGCGCCTGCTTCTACTAAGAAGCGCAAAGACAAATCTTTAAAGCCTAGGCAGGATGATTCGTCGTTTGGACGCCGGACCTTTAGAAGCTACAGCTGAACAGGTGGATCCGGCTGAAGTTTCTGTTGAGTCCCAGGGGGAAACTTTGATTTTACAAGATGTGGCCTCTCAGGAGGCAGGCCAGGCTGAAGGGGCCTCTCAGGTTACTATTCTCCCTTCTATGCCTAAGGTGGTTAGGCCTTCTGCTACTGTTTCTAAGGCTCCTTCTAAGGGCAGGTCTGTTTTGCCTTCCTCTGGTGTCAGTTCTGGTTCTTCAGGGTCTGTGCCTAAAAAGCACATGCTTAAATGGCAGAGGATTTGATTACTTTAATTAGAGGTTCTATGCCCCCTCCTGATAAGAGGCCCAGGATGGAGCCAGAGTTGGAAAGTTTGGAGCAGGCCTCAGATGATTCAGAGTCTTCTACTGAGGACATTCAAGATTTCCTCCTTATTCTGATTCTGATGCAGAGGATTCCACTCCTTCTGCTTCTCCTCCAGAGGATTTTTCATTTTCAGAAACTCTGCATTCCATGAGGGAGCATTTTAAGTGGGAGGACAGGATTACTCTGATTCCCGGAAGAGGCTTAGGGAGTTCTTGTTTTTACCACAGCATAGACCCTTAGCTATACCTCCGGTTTTGGATGTTGTTTCAGATGTTTTCTCGAAGCTTCCCTTAATCCAGATTCTGTGCCTCCTGCCCCAGTTAAACCGGACAGGTATTACAGGGTGCCTGAGGCTCATAAATATCTGTATAAGAGTCCTAGGGCGGACCCAGAAACTATTAGTCAGGGGCCTAAGGGTGTTAGAGCCTCTGTTGTTAAGAATCCGGTTCCTCTGGATAAGGAAGCTAGAGCTTTGGATAGATGGGGTAAGAAGGTGTATACCTCTTCTACTTTAGCAATGAGAGCTTTGAACTGCCAGTTTCATATGTTGAAGTATCAGAATTTCCTCCTTTCTCAGCTAAGATCTAAAGTGGATGCTTTGGCAGAGGGCATAGAGTGTAAAGAATTGCAGGATTTAGTGCATGTTTCTGAACAGGTGGGTAAGCACTCTTTGCAATGTGGTTTTGATGCTTTACAGGCTTCTTCTAGGGTGGCTGCCACTGGTTCAGTTATTCGTAGGCACGCCTGGCTTAAGGATCAGAATTTGTCTGAGCATGTTAAGTCTAGAATTCTGGATGCCCTTTGCAGTCTGAAGTTTTGTTTGGTCCTCCTGTGGAGTCAGTCTTAAAGAAAATGGAAGACAAGGCTAAGTCTATGCAGACTGTTAAAGATTTTTTGCAGGTACAACCTCCAACGTTTAGTAGAAATTGGCCTACTAAGGGGTGGACGACCCTTCTTCTGATTCTCAGTCTAGGGGTAGATCTAGGCGTGGTAGGGGCAGAGCTCAGAGTACCTTCAGGCCGAGACAATGGAGTTCGCCTGCTCAATCTGCTGGTGAGGGCAGGGGCCAGTCCTTTCGTAAACAGGCCCAATGACCTGCATTTTCAGCTGCCAGATTCCTCTTGCCTGGCAGCTCCTTTGGGAGGAAAGTTGGCTCTTTTCAAGCAAAATTGGCATTTAGTCACCCAGGACAAATGGGTATTGGACATTATAAACCGAGGTTACAAGTTCTATTTCCATACCATGCCTCCTTTCAAAGGCATGCCAGATGTCCCTCCTCGGCAAAGGATAGAGGCTCACAGACAAATTTCTTTACTTCTTCAAATAGGAGCTATACAGCCAGTTCCTCTGTCAGAAGTGGGCCTAGGATTTTATTCTCGCCTGTTTCTAGTTCCAAAGAAAGGAAACACGTGGAGACCAATTTTGGATTTATCTATCCTCAACACTTACCTGGACATTCCAAAGTTCAAGATGCTGACTTTACAACAGCTTTTACCTCTGTTGGGAAAAGATCACTGGATGGTTACTCTGGATCTCAAAGAGGCTTACCTTCATGTTCCTATCAGGCCCAGTTGCAGGAGGTACCTGCGTTTTCGGGCTGGAAATTTACATTATCAGTTCTCTGCATTGCCCTTTGGCTTATCTACTGCGCCCAGAGTGTTCACAAAGGTTCTGGCTCCAGTGATAGCATTTTTCAGACTAAGAGGAATACAGATTTATCCTTATTTGGACGACTGTCTGATTATTGCACAAGAAAGGGACGAACTTCTTCATCATCTACAGTATGTGATGGCAGTGTTAAAATGCCTAGGGTTTTCTGTGAACGAAACAAAGTCCAGTCTAGTACCCTCTCAGGACATGTGCTTTCTGGGTGTGAGACTGAATACAGCTTCCCAGATGGCTTTTTTGACCCCGGACAAACAAAGAAGCCTTTCTCTTTATTTCCAGCAAATGTCTCTACGGTCCAGGCTGACTGCAAGGACAGTCCTTCAAGCCTTGGGGTTCATGGCATCTTGTATTCTGGTGCTTCCCAATGCCAAATTGCATATGAGGAAGCTTCAATGGTATCTCAAAAATGTGTGGACACAGCACTGCCAAGATCTAGACACTGTCATTCAGATAATACCTTGCATTCAGAAGGAGTTTTTGTGGTGGGCTCAGGAATGTCACCTAAACAAGGGACTCTCTGTGACCCGGCCAGAGGCGAGTCAGATTCTAACGACAGATGCCTCGGACAAGGCTTGGGGAGCACACCTCAATGGAAAATGGGTGCAAAACACGTGGCCTGTCAAACTCCAACATTTGCATATCAACTTGAAGGAAATGTTAGCAGTCCAGTTTGCATTGATGGCTTTCAAAGATTTTCTTCGTCCAGGGCAGGTGTTGATTCAAACAGACAACACTACTGTCATGTGGTACATCAACAAGCAGGGGGGAACCCATTCTTACCCTCTTTGCAGGCAAGCGATGATTCTGTGGGAAACTGCTCTCAATCTACACCTCAATCTTCAGGCAAGGTTTCTACCAGGAGCACAGAACTCCTTAGCAGATGTATTGAGCAGACAAATAGTGGATCCTCACGAGTGGAAATTGGATCCTCATGTATTTCAACAGTTGACAGTGTTATGGGGAACTCCAGACATAGATCTGTCCGCTTCTCCACTAAATTACCAGTTGCCAAAGTTTTGCACAAAAATGTTTCATCACACAGCTTGGAAGGTGGATGCTCTATCTTTCAGTTGGAACAATCTGCATGTATATGCCTTTCCACCTCTGCCTCTTCTTCCCAAGGTACTTTTGAAGGCCAGACAAGACAAGCCAACCATGATTTTGATAGCACCGGATTGGCCTCGACAACACTGGTACCCACTACTGAGGAGTTTAGTACGAGAACCTCCATGGCCTCTGCCTTTGATTCCGCACCTTTGTCACAAGAGGACAGTCACTTCCTCAATGTCAAGATTCAGTCTCTGCATCTAACAGCCTGGCATATTCTGTTTTAGACTCTGGAGGGTCTCAGCTTCCACAACAAGTTTTGAATGTTATTTTGGAGGCCAGGAGGCCTAGTACCAGGAAAGTTTACGCTGATAAATGGAGGAGATTTTTTATTTGGAGCAAAGGAAAGGACTTTGATGTCTCCAAACCTGATTTAAGTGTTGCTCTTCAATATCTTACTGAGTTATTGGACAAGGGTTTGTCTTTCTCCTCAATAAAGGTCCATGCTGCAGCCATTTCTGCTCACTATGATTGTGACCCTCCTTTATTCTCTCATCCTTGGTTTAAGCAATTTCTTAGAGGGGCAAAGAATATAAGACCCCCACGTAGAGCTCCTACTCCTGCTTGGGGTCTCAATTTTGTGTTGGAAAAACTTACTCTACAACCTTTTGAGCCTGCAGCTACTACCGAGTTAAAGTATTTATCATGGAAAACTGCTTTTTTGTTGGCCATTACCTCTGCAAGAAGGGTTTCTGAATTACAGGCCCTCATGGCAGTGGAGCCTTTCCTGATTTTTCATAAGGATAGGGTATCTTTGCGTACTAATCCTTCCTTTATGCCTAAAGTGGTTTCTAGTGTGGCCTTAAATCAAACTATTCATTTGCCTACTTTTTATGCAAACCCCCAAAATAAAGGGGAGAAAATTTTGCATACTTTGGATATTCACAGGCAGTTGCGTTATTATTTGAGCAGAACCAAGGAGTTCAGACAGTCTCAGCAATTGTTTGTTTCTTTTGCTTTGGGTTCACAGGGTAAACCTGTTTCAAAACAAACTATTTCTAAATGGATTGGGTTTTGTATTTCTTTCTGTTATTCCCATCATGGTAAGGAGATTCCTGCTGGAATCAGGCCTCATTCCACTAGGGCTACTGCTACTTCTACGGCCTTTATAAGGGGGTAGCTACAAAAGACATTTTGGAGGCAGCTACTTGGAGTTCAGTGCATACCTTTTCTAAACATTACCACCTTCCTCTTTATTCTAAGTCTAGGGCTGGATTTGCCACTGCAATTTTACAGGGCATTTTAGCGGCCCCTAATGCTTTATGATTTTTACCATCCTCCCTTTCCCGTTGCTTTGGGATTCTACCCATAAGTAAGGACTGCAGCAATGTGAGATGAAGAACATAGTACAGTTTTGTACCTACCATAAATGTAGATGTTCGAAGATCCAAATTGCTGCAGTCCAATTTACCCTCCCTCCTTCCCCTCTGTAGTTTGACTTGGTGCTATGCTTTAGGTGATGGTTGTTGTTGGGCATGTTTTTGGGAGGTATTCTGTGTTTGGCTGTGGCCTTCTGACATCTGGGGCAAGAAAAGACTGAGGATATGACGTCGGTCATGCACCTTTATACCCTGACGCTCTGATGTCAGATCTAGGCGCCCATGACCGACGTCAGCCTAATACTTTGGTATTCGGGCCGACCGAGGACAGCGGACTACCCATAAGTAAGGACTGCAGCAATGTGGATCTTCGAACATCTACATTTATGGTAGGTACAAAACTGTACTTTTTGTCTTCGTTAGTGTTAGTTTCCAAATTTCAACAGGAGTGCCTTCTGTTCCTGGAGACTTTCCTGTACATTGATTATATGTCACCATTTTCATCTTGTCTTCTCCTGTCTCCACTGTTAATTGTTGAGCCTCATCTCCCTATTACCTTGGCATACTTGAGTCTTCCATAAATATTTCCATTTGTGCTTCATCTTGATTTCCACATTCCTGTGCTTTATGCAAATTTTCATAAAACTTCCGAAATATCTCTAATATCTGTACACGATCCTTGGTAATTTTTCTTGTTATAGGCTCCCAACAGCTGTTTCTACTTTCTGTTGCCTGTCATTGTGCTAAGAGTGTTTGTGCTCTGATGTTATCAAAAATCAGTTGCGTAACAGCAATCTTTCTAAAGTCATGCGTATTATGCAGATACCCCTTATTTTCTCTGTAACACACTGCTATTGTGCCTCTTCTTGTTCTCAGATTCCCCTCATTCTGCAGTACTTAAACCTTTGTCAGCCAATCTAAGTAAGTCTTGTTACTTCTTAACCGGCTCTCTTTTATTATTTCTACCCTATTTTTAAACTCCTTTTATTTTATTCTACTCACTAGCTATAACTTCTGAAGAAATTTATATCTTTAGTAATAATTGTCAAATAATTTCTACTACCCATTCGTTAAAAATCCTTTCTCTTGAACAGGTAGGTGCGGAAGCACCAGTGTCTCATTTGTACTTCATTACCTTGCATTTTTGTTTTGGTTGTTATTGACAGATGATCTGTATAGTCGTTGGATGTGTGTTGAGGTTTTCAATTAAGTGCACATGTTCCTGTGAAATAAAATTTCTGTATAGTCTAGCCCAATTATTGTATCTTGGGGAATATGTCAGTTCTTCCAAGTTCCTACTATTAAATTTATGTCTAACGTACCAAATATTTTCATAAATTTCTTAAGAAATTTACTCTTTTGCAATATTTTCCCTTCTACGTCCCCAGATACATCCTCAGTCTTGCAAATCAGGTTCCAGTCCCCACATACAAGTACTATTACCTGCTGAAAGCTGGTTATTTCACAACTTTCTGTTCTCTTTAACCATTTATCTTGAGAACCAATGTCTCAGACTTTTGACCAAGGGTACCATGGGCGAATCTACCTGTCCCGAGGTGCAGCCTTTTCTTAAAAAAACAAGACCAAAAGTCTCCAAGTTAGACTCTGCTGCTGTCTAGTGTCTGTTGGACATTTGTTTGAAAGGTGGATAAAGACCCCAAGGACTGTCCAGTGTTGACACAGATTTCCTATTCTGTGACCCTCTGGGAAGCTGGCATGGAACCGGCTTCTTGCATGTCCTCTGAAGCTATGCAGATATCTGAGACAGACATGGAGGTGGGGGGGGCAGCCACAGCTGATCATTTCCAAATGGCCTGGGGTATTCCTCAGATATTCCTCAGGGGTACCCTTATTGAATACAGGCATGGCTCAGGGGTACCCTTATTGAATACAGGCATGGCTCGGAGCCTTCTAGGTTGGTCAGAGCTGTTGTCCCACTGAAGTAGAAGCAGAAAACCAAATACAGCAGTGTTTAGGATCCTCAGTTATCCAGGGCTTGATCAATGCCCTGATGGCCTTGAGACCACCTCGGGGTATGTCTGCCTTCTTTGTCATCTACTACAAGTAAGAGGACTAGAGAGTCTGATTCTTTAGATGAAGAGGTGGGTTTAGGAGATGAATCATTTGTCTACTCTTCACAGATTATTTCACCTTTTGACTCTGGGTCTGAGGAAGATGATTCTTTGAGTCCTGACTCTCCGTTTGAAGAGTTGTCTTTTGTGGACACAGTATTTCACATGATAGAGCATTTTAAGTGGGATTACTCACAATTCCGTGATTTTCAAGAGAGGTATCATGAGCTGTTGCAGATGGAATCTCCTTAATCTTCTGCTGTCTCCCCTGTGTTGGATGCCTTGTTGGAAAAATTTGCAGCTGCCTCTTTGGCTTATGATTACCAGCCTTCTGACATTTTTTTATAAGGAGCCAGAGGCCTTGAAGTACCTCTACAAGTGTCCTCCTTCAGACCCTGCTGGGGTCTCTGTTTCTACTGACAAGCCATCCTCAGCTTTTGCCTATTTTTTAGGCTTATTCCTTCTGGTCTAGACAATGGGGTTATGGAGAGACTGGGGATAAAGGTCTAAACATTTTTGCCACTCTGGCCTTTAGAGTCATAAATTATCAAACTCATTTGACTAAGTTTGCTTTGGTTGTTTTGTCTCACCTTGGGGGGGGGGGGTGTCAGGCCTTCCTGACTCTGAAGGTAAGACGACTGCTGTCTCCTGACTGAGTTCCACTTATCAGGTTGCTTGTTACTCCATCAAATGTAGTTATGGTTCAGCTGCTGCTTCAGGTTCAGTCATGAGGAGGTACTCTTGGCTTCACCTGAAGATATTAAGGCCATGTTCCTAGATTGGATAATAAAAATCTCTTTTGTATGGCTGCTACTGACTTGTTTAAGACTCTGTAAGACAAATGTAAAGTTACGCGGGATCTTAGCAAATGTTTTTCTCCAATACCCAAATTTCAGATAAACTGTTCTTCTGAGTTTGCCTTAGTTTGCCTTCTAAAAGGAAAAGGGTTGCTAAGTGTGCATTCTCTGATAAACCCACCCAGACTTCTAAAATTCAAAATCCCCTTTTCAGGGCACATCTGTCTTCATCTCACATACTTTCTCCCCTTCCTCTTGGTTGGGTTCTCCTGTCTGTCAGGCTTTCCCTGACTCTTCTGAACTGGCAACATATTACTTCAAACTCCTGGGTTCTGTCAATTATCGATCAGTTATTTTATGGTATGGAAATCCTTCCCCCCTTTTGAGGTCTTGTTCAGCTTCCTCCAGACCAACCTCATTTTTTTTTTTGTGGTCCTACAGGATTTACTGGATAGGGCACCATCTAGCCCATTCCAGAATCCCAAAAATGAACAGGTTTTTACTCCAAAATGTTTCTGGTTCCCAGAAAAGAGGGGTCACAGAGACAGGACCGAAACCTCTCCTTTCCAAATACTTTTTCTAAAGATTCTTTCTTTCCAATTGTTTTCATCTCCAGACTATTTCATCTCTTACTTCCACAGGCTTTTTTGGTCTCCCTAGACATAAAGGACACATATCTTCATATTCCTATTCACCTTCTATTCAGGAAGTGTTTTACATTTCTTTGTTTGTTCCTCTCATGTTTAGTTCTCTGCTTTGTCCTTTGGTCCTTTTACAGCCCTAAAGGGTGTTCACCAAATGTCTGGCCCCTGTTTAGCCTTTTGCAGGCTTCAGGAAATCCATATATTCCTATATTTGGATGACCTGCTTCTTCTGGCTGCCTCTCAATCCAGGCTTCTGTAGGATCTACACTTCACCGTGCTCCTTCTGCACAGTCTGGGATTCACCATCAATCTCAAGAACTCAGTTCTGACTTATTCTCAAGATCATATTTTTCTGGGTTGCAAAATTCAGTCCACTCCAATGTTGGCTTCTCTTCCTTCTCCCAAGGTTCTGTCTCTGACAACCTGTTTCCGGTTTCTCAAAGCCCTGGGTTTCATGACATCTTCAAATCTCATGCTTCCCTTAGCCAAGCTTTATATGAGGAAGCTTCAGTGGTACCTGAAGAAGGTTTGTCTCCAGCATTGCCAGCCTCTGAAGTTTCCATTTCCTTTGTTTCAAGCTAGTTTCACTGATGGATTTGGCAGCTCTCCCTCAGTCCAGGCTTGTCTTTTCAGACTCATATTCCTACTAAGGAGCTGTTCAGACTCTTCCAATCTGGAGTGGGGAGCCTCTTCCAACAGTCTGTGGGATCAGGGTCTGTGGCTCCTTCATCAGAGGTTAGACCACATTAACGTAAAAGAAATGAAGGTTCTCATTCTTGCTCTTCAGGCCTTTCATTCTGTTTGGTCTCTAGGCCCTTTAAACACCACAGTCAGGTGGTACATCAGTAAACGGGGTAGGGGGGGCAAAAGGACTTATTTGCAAACTATTTCTTTAGGTGTAGAGTTTGGCTGTTTGCCATCAGATAACCCTTCAGGCAGTCTACATCCCTTCAGAACACAACATTGTGGTAAACTCCCCGATGGCTGTTTGCCATCAGATAACCCTTCAGGGAGTCTACATCTCTTCAGAACGCAACTTTGTGGTAAACTCCCCGAGTATGTCTAGTATACAACCTCATGAATGGATGCTTCACAGAGAGGTGTTTCTGACGTAATACATTAGTGGGGTATTCCTCAAGTGGATCCTTTTGCTTCCTCTCAAACAGGCAACTTCTCTCTTCTGTTAGTCCCAAGTCCTCTGACATCATGTCTTTCTCTTGGAAGGTAATGTTCCTATATGCTTACTCTCCTCTTACTGTACTTCGCAGGGTCCTGCACAAGGTCAGAAAGGACTTCCCAAGAATCTTGTTGCTAACTCCCTTCTCTTTTGCCTGGCCAGGTGTAATCATCACAAGTTACCTCACCAGATGGATCTTCTGACACAAGACAAGTGATCTGTCATTCACCCTCACTCGTCCACTCTTCAGTTGAGATTTTGGGTGATGGGGTTTTCATCCCTTTTAGACGCCACTTTTCTGAGGATGTGCGTGGGTTTCTGCATGAGGCCAGGAAACCCACTTCCTAAAAATCTCGTTTGGCTAAATGGAGGAGATTTTGATAGGTGTCTCAAGCATCACCAGGATCCCTTCTCAGTGGGAGTCTCTTTGGTTCGTTCTTAATTGTGTGAACTGCTCTATGCTGGTCTAGCATATTCTTATGTTAAAGCTGACTTGTCAGCAGTCTCTGTTTGTCTGCCCTTGAACCCCACCATTGGCTTCTTGTTTAGCAGTTTGTTTTGTTGGTTGCTCTAACTTCAATCAAGGCAGTTTCTGAATTTCAGGCTCTGATGGTAATTCTTCCCTTAATTGTTGTTTCATAGGCACAGGGTGTCTCTGTGTACTAATCTTTTTTTTGTTTTTATGATGAAGGTGGTCAGTGAATTCTCTCTTAATCAGTCTATCCAGCTTCCTTCTCCACATTTTGCTAGTGAGAAGATTCTTCACAGCTTGGCCATAGACAGCTCAGTAATTATTTGGATAAGACAAAGGCTGTCCATAAATCTGAGCAGCCTTTTTCTTTTCATGCCAGGACTTTGGCAGTTTCTAAGCAAATAGTTTTCTCTTGGCTTTTTAAGGCCTTTTCTTTTTGTTGATGTCTTTCAATTCTCATGTTGCAGTATTCATAACCTTTGGGTTAGCCTCCGCCTAGCAACCCGAACGTCCGGCCAGTATACAAAAGCTTTAGCCACTGCAAGGTAAATGGGACTCTGACACTGGCCATAGGAAGCGTGGGCCATAAAAGTGACATCTGCATGTACCTTCCTCATAACTTCTCTGCCACCAGTCAAACGTTAGCTCATGCTATCATCAATCGGATCCTGCGATTAAAGGTAAGTACCCCATTGGGGCCTTTTTTCTTATTTTCTTGGTCACTGCATGCCTCCCCAGGTTTATGTCATCCAGAAAAGGAAAGTGTAGGCGTGGATGTCAGATCCCTCATAAGAATGGCTACAACCTGTGTCTATTTTGCCTAGGACCCAACCACGACCATAAGGCCTGCACTTTTTGTCAAGCTTTAGGCCCAAAGACCTTTCACAGCCGTCTGCACGCCCTTAACATCTGTCTGGAGAACTAACGACCAACTACATCAGCATATAAAACAGTTTAATTACATATTTAACTACATATTTAACAACCCAGTGCACTTGACTTATATATTATGTATTAACTATGAATCAGGCGTAAGATTATAAACATTTTCTGACGCCTTTGTCTTCAGAAAAAATTATTTTCTTTATAAAAAAGTTTTCCAAAGTATGTTACTTGAATATTTTTATCTTTCCAATAGGAAGTTTAAGTATTTTTTCAGTAACTACTTCAGTTTATTATGTTGTAACCTAACAAGTATCTGTTTTAGAGACACTGCTGCATTTATACCTGGATAAGTGTCTGCTGACAAACGAACTATCCATTCGTACTCCCTAACCTCCAGTAAATTACACATGTCACCCCCTCTCAATGTTTTAGTTAACATGTCTATTACTCTAAACTTAAACGTATGCTCATCACCTTGTTCCTTTATATGCTTAAACAAGGCGTTTTTTTCACGTTGTTTCCTAATATAGCAATAACCCACGCCTGGGTGTGGGTAATGCTAAATTTACCCACGGTTGGCGTGGTTTGGTCCCGAGGGCGAAGCCCGAGGACCAAATAAAGCCAACCGTGGTAAATTTAGCATTACCACACCAGAAGTGGTTATTGCTATTATACCATGACATTATTTAAGAAAATAAACTATTCCTTTTCTTAAATAATGGCATAGTATAATGCCTGTTTACTGCCCTTCCGCAGATGCCTGGCATCCGCGGCAGTTCTGATGTACTGTGCCTGCGCAGTACATCAGAGTTGTAAGCAACGGAGAAAGCAAGATCTCCGTTGCTTTTTTTAGTGTCTCGCTATGTTAAATGAGTTTAACATAGCGAGACAGTTTTAAAATAAGCAACGGACATCTCCGTTAATTATTTTAAACTGTCTCGCTATGTTAAACTCATTTAACATAGCGACATAAAAGCAACGGAGATCTTGCTTTCTCGTTGCTTTTTCGCTATGTTAAATGGGTTTAACATGGCGAGACAGCTTTAAAATAAGCAACGGAGATCTCCGTTGCTTATTTTAAAGCTGTCTCGCTATGTTAAACCCATTTAACATAGCAGACAGTGTTTAAAGAGTTATACTAATGGAAAAGTCCGGCGACGGACCTTTTCCATTAGTATAACTCGATTTACAACGGGCACGCTGGCCAATCAGCGTGCACGTTTTGGGGGGATCATGGTATAATATTGGATTTATGCTCAACTATACGGTCCTTGAGTCTCCTTGTTGTCATTCCAACATAAAATGAAGGGCATGCAACGCAGGTTGCTATGTAGACAACAAAGCTAGATGTACACGTAGCTATACCATAGAAGTTATAAAGTTTATTCGTGACTGGGTGCTTAAAGGCACTGTTGGACCTCAAGCCATCACTCGTAGCAGGTGCTATGTCACTACAACAACTACAGTTGTAACAGCATATCGTACCCCTGCACCTCCCCTCTGATTGACCAGTGACATTACGGATGAAGTCCTTGTAGCACAGCAGAGATTTCAATGACTTCTTGTTCCTATAAGTGAAGGAAGGTGTACTGCCTACCAAGGCTTTAATGTCATCCTGTGCTAACAATATTCTCCAATATTTATTTATCACACGCCTAACAATATAAGTCTTACTATTGTATGATGTGATGAATCTTACTTTTACATCATTGTGCTTGTCATCTATACGGTTAACATTGTTCTCAATGCTGGATGAAAGTACAGGTTTATATAGTGTCTGCCTATTGTTTTCTACCATTTCCCTTGTGTTCTTTATTAGTATTTGGGGATATCCACATGCTGTGAACTCCTCACATATTTCATCCATTTGTTTTGAAAAAACCTCATCTATATTATTTAGCCTACTCACCCGTATAAGTTGAGCTTTCACTATACCTTTGAAAACGTGGGGAGCATGCATACTAGCCAACGAAATCTATCAAATCAGTGGGGGGACCCTCCCAAATGAAATCAAAACTAGCCAGAAAGTGATGGCAGGTACATTGAACTTGTCTTCTTTTAATATAGGAGCTGGACATTATTCACTGCTAAGTAAAGGATTGGGATTTATTCCAACTTGTAGCGATGATATAGTTAATGTTTTAACTGATTTGAAAATGTTCATAAGAAATATAAGTTTGAAATTAATTTTTAAAAGTGAAACATTATCTGAAAGTAATTGCAAGAGGCACAGCACGTTCATTCCGAACAATATACCTTTATTGATTGCCTTTAATGATTTATGTGAAATTGAATTAAGGAATTCATATGATGTGAAGGCAAATAGTAATGCTTTTAATCTTACATTTACTGAAAATCTAGCTTTGAAAGAATTGAGACAGGAACCCAGTATAATTATAAAGCAAGCAGATAAAGGGGGCTCCTTGGTTATTATGGATAAAACTAAATATATTGAATCAGTTTTAAGTCTGCTTAGGGATGAGACAGCGTTTAGATTAATATCATGTTTAGAAGTGAAGAAATGCATTTCTTATGTCAATATGTGCATATATGAGATTCAGTTATCTGGGGACATCACTTTGGACTTGTTCCACTTTTTTTACAGTGACTAGTCCAATAACACCACAACTATATGCTGTCCCTAAGGTCCATAAATGTAAGGATAATCCCCCTATGTGACCTATCGTCTCTGGCAACGGATGGGTCACGGAACCCATCTCCTTGTATTTACAGAGACAACTACAACCACTGTTATCTTTCTGTACCACAGTAATCAAAGATACAACAGATTTTTTGACAAAACTGAACAAGTGGCAGCTAAATATGAAGGAGCTAAATTGGGGACGAGGTGACCTACACATGGTTGTGCTAGACATCACTTCGCTGTTTACTGTAATTCCAATAGATTTTGGAATAGAGTTAATACGTGATTTTCTTATACAGAATTCAAAGTTTACACCTAGGCATACTGAGAATATCTGCATGCTGTTGGACGTAGTATTGCGAAACAATGTCTTTATATTCAATGAAAAACACTATTTACAGCTGACCGGTGTGGCAATGGGCACCCCTGTGGCCAACACATACGCCAACATAGTATTGTACCAATGGGAAAAGATGTATCTATATGATGGTGGTAGATTTGTGAATAACAACATACACTTTTATCAAAGATTCGTAGACGATTGATGTTAAGTTGTCAATCTCGCCTTCATTCTTGCTTGATGGGTTCGGAGCCGATCCCTCGGCTCCGACTCGGCACTTGCTAAGCTCGAGAGTCACTTTTACCAGCTCGAGGCAGCCCCATATCCCATGATGCAAGGCGGTAAGTACCCAGATCTCGTTTGCCGCTTCGCTTATGAGGTCCTCCTTTTACCAGCTCCTGGTAAGTGATTCACTTTTTGGATATTTAAGCCCCTTTTTGTTAAAAAACCCTTAATAGTTAGTTATTAGTTAATTATTTACATTTTGTGACAGAAAATCCCTGTCTCTTCTAATTTTTTTTAGTCAAACTTTACCCATCCCATCCCCTCCCTGTTAGGGTGTGTGTGTTTGTTTATAGGAATACCTTTTGGTATTTTATTTAAGTTAATTTTTTGACTGGTGTGTGTGTGTGTTTTTGTAAAGCACCATGTCAAAGGAGAGGGTCTCAGGTTTTAAGAAGTGTGACTCGTGCTGTCAGAAGATGTCTCTGACAGACGGTCACACTTCTTGCCTGTATTGCCTGGGGCCTCTTCACCTGCAGGACTCCTGTGCTATTTGTCATTCCTTCAGCCAGAGAGTCCTGCAGGAAAGATAACAAGCTGATCCTTAGGGGCCTTCTTAAGCCGGAGGGCTCTCCGGCTAAGTCGGCTCCATCAAAATCAGCTAAATCTTCCAAGGCCCAGGCTTCTGTGTCTTAGCCTGCGGCCTCGGCTCCGACTCATTCCGAGTCGAGATCGGCTCCGGCTGGAGCCGATTCTGGCTTAACAAAGCCTTCGGCACCGATGGCTGTCGGTGCCGAATCTGCATCGACCACTTCGGTGTCGGCTCCGATCGGTTCCGACACCCATGTGGCACAGGCATCGGTGTCGGCTCCGATCGGCTCCGACACCATTACTTTGGTGGCTGTATCGGCTCCGGCTGGAGCCGATACATCGAGGCTTCCTGTCGGCTCCGAGAAGTCGGCTCCGACAGGATCTATAGTATCGGTTCCGATGGCTCATTCCAGGAAGAGGTCGAGGTCTCCTTCCTTGGAGCCGATACTTTCGGCTCCGGCTTCACCTCTTCTTTCAGAACGGAGCCATCGGAGCCGATCTTCAAGGTCATCCAGACTGTCAGATCATGACCTAGAGAGAGTGGTCAGTAGATTACTTAAGTCACAGGTACTGGCCCAAATGTTACATAGTCCGTCTCAACAGGCGACTGTTGGTCCACACCCGTTACAGTTCCTCCTTCAACTCTACCCCAGAGCTTGGAGTTGGAGTCTTCGGAATGGTTACTGCTACGGCTGGAGGACGGATACCCCTTCTGTTCCTTCAGCCTCTACTCTTATCTCCTCTTGAGACCTTCCTTAGAGGGATTCGGTGGTCGGGCTTCCATGGTCTCCTCCGAGGGTGAGTGGCATCGGACCCTTGTCCGAACCCGCTCTTCCCCTTGGAGCCTCGGCCTTGGTGAGCTCGGCTCCGACATCTGCCTCTGAGACTTCCCTTTCGGTGGTCCCTGGAGTTCCTAGCTCTTCGGAGCGGGTTCTCTCGGACCTGCCTGGGAGTAATGCATTCGAGGTGATGAAGAGTGTACTGGCCACTGGTATCAGTCAGCAGTCTGTTCCTGTAGCTCCTCCCTCTATAGTACCTGTTGACATCTCTGCCACTTCTCTTGCTACAGGACCCAGAGATCCTCCGCCTCAGGTTTCCCCTTTGGGAATTTCCCCCTCTTCCGAGGATTCTCCTGATGTTTCGGGAGATCCTCCTAGGAAGAGGACTTGTAAGAGGAAGCATGTAGACTCCCTCGAGTCTGTCACTTCGGATACTGACTTTGATGAGTCAGAGGGATCCCCTAGATCCCCCTCTGAGGATGTCTCCTCAGACATCCTAGAACTCCTTAAACAGAGGGGAAACTGGCCCACCAACAATCCCTCTGAGGATGAGTCAGTATACCTAGAGGCGTTTGGATCTCGGCCCTCCACCTCCTGGGTGTCTCCGCCTTTTGACCCCCTTATGCAGGTTATTGCACGAAAGGCGTGGGCAGCTCCTGACTCTGTAGAGCCAGTCCCTAGGAGGCCTTCAAAATTTATCACTGCCCCGTGTGACAAGCAATTCCTCACTAAGGGTGTCCCCGCTGATGCCATGGTGGTGGCTGCGGCCACCAAAAAGGAACTTGCAGATCCTTCCGTGCCCGTCCATCCTCCTAATAAGGACTCTAGGACCATGGATAGGTACGGTAAGCGGATGTTTTCCTCAGCGACCTTTGCTATGCGTCGCTGAATTACCTATGTCACTTCACCAGACTCCAGAGGGATATCCTTAAGGAGCTGGGTGAAGTAGTTCAGGATCCTACAGCTGCAGGGGCTCAAGAAAAATTGCTTCGCAGCTAGGAACCCTCAATTCCATTGCAAACTCCTCCATGCGGCTAATATCTTATGCTGCGGATGGAGCGAGTAGAGCCGCAGGTACAGGTGTGGCTCTTAGACGCCAAGCCTGGATGCGGCTATGTGATTTTGGATCCCTTTAAGGAGTCCTTCACAAATTCTCCCTTTGATGGGTCGGCTTTGTTTGGCCCTCAGGTGAAGGAAACCTTGACCAGGTGCGAACAGGACGGCAAGACTCTTTCTGCTGTTGGAGTCCGTTTTTCCACCCCTTCTAGACCTTATCCCAAAGGACAGAAAGGTGGGAAAATGTGGTTCCGTAAATCCCAAGGAGTCACGCCGATTCACGTGGTCAGTTTACCCCTAGAGGCAGAGGGGTAACAACAACAGACGCCGCTCTAGAGGCAGAGGGGTCCAAAACCAGGGAAACAGAGAGCCTCTCTGACAAGCCCTTTCAGCATCCCTGAGATGTTGCCCGGCTGTCCCTCCTTGGAGGCAGTCGGGGAAGATTATCACTGTACCCAGAAGCCTGGCATTCCCTCACTCAAGACAGATGGGTACAGTCGATCATATCCAAGGGTTACATAATTCCTTTCGAGGAAAGTCCCTTCCCTCAAATTCCCTTCCAGATGTACCACCGGTCTAAGGGAAATTGCAGAGTTAGAAGTCTCAAAACTACTGCAAAAAGAGCCATTCAGCCAGTTACAATAGACCATTCAGAGCCGGAATCTACTCAAGGTTCTTTTGGTCCCCAAAAGACGGGAGACTGGAGACCAATATTGGATCTCAGCAGACTCAACAAGTCTGTCAGGAAGACAAGATTCGAATGGTCACTCTTCAGTCAATTCTGCCCTTCTTACAGAAGGACAACTGGATGTGCTCAATAGATCTTCAGGATGCGTACTATCACATCAAAATTCACAGACGCTCCAGGAGATTTCTCCGCTTTCGGCTAGGGTCCAGTCATTTCCAGTTTAGAGCCCTGCCCTTTGGTCTCACTACAGCCCCCAGAGTGTTCACCAAATGCATGGCAGTGGTCACGGCTCACCTGAAACGTCAAGGATTCCAGGTGTTTCCGTATCTCGACGACTGGCTCCTGTCAGCCACCACCAGGCATCAGCTTATACAAGCCAGGGATTACACAATAAACCTTTGTTCTCATTTGGGCATCTCAATCAACTTCGAAAAGTCATCCTTATCGCCCTGCCAGTCTATTACCTTCATAGGCGCAAACTTAAACACTGTTCGGATGTCAGCTACCCTTACAGATCAAAGAGTTTCAGACATTCAGAGTCATGTCAGGATCATTCTGGCCAACAAGAAAGTACAGGCCAGAATGGTTCTAAAGGTATTAGGTCTCATGGCTGCGGCCATTACTCTTCTTCCCTGGCTCGATTCTACATGTGCCTTCTTCAGTGGATGCTGTTCACACAATGGTCATACCAGCAACTTCCAATGCGTCACCAGATTCTGGTGACACAGACATGCAAAGAGCATCTTGCTTGGTGGATCACATCTCCTCAGGTTCACCAAGGCAGGTACTTTGTACCCCCATCCCCGATAGCCACTGTCACCACGGATGCCTCCCTGATCGGGTGGGGGTCATTATCAGGGCAGGATGGTTCATGGGACGTGGCAGCCGTTCGAGTACCATCTGCACATAAATGTCCTGGAGATGAGAGCAGTGCTTTTAACGTTGCAAGCCCTCAACGACTTTCTTCCCGTAGGGACAATTGCAGTCCACACAGACAACATGTCTGTAGTTTGGTATATCAACAAACAGGGCGGAACCAAGTCCTACCCCTTGTGTCGAGAAGCGCTCAGACTATGGCAATGGGCGATCTCCTCTCATCGGTTTCTGGTAGCAACGCATATCCCTGGGAAAACCAACATTGTAGCGGACAGATTGAGCAGAGCTATTCTCATGCCTCACGAGTGGTCTCTCAAGCAATCTATAGCGGAAGAGATTTTTCTGGAATGGGGTCGTCCATGTTGCGATCTTTTTGCTACTCCCCAAAACAGCAAATGTCCAGATTTCTTCAGCCTCTTCCCTCTATCAGGCCATCCCTCCAGAGACGCTCTGACCCAGGATTGGCCCCAGGGACTTCTTTATGCCTTCCCTCCATTTCCTCTGATCCCTCAGGTTATCCAGAAAGCTACCGTTTTGTGAGCCAAATTGATTCTCATTGCCCCTTACTGGCCTCGACAGGTTTGGTTCCCGTTCCTCCATCATCACCTTTTGGTGCAGCCGTGGCATCTGGACCCAGTGCCAGATCTTCTGATACACCAATCGGGTCAGCTGCACCGGTCAATCCCTTCTCTCAACCTCACAGCATGGTTGCTCCACTTCCTTCCTTAGCCAGGCTTCCTTTGATCTCTAACCCAGTTAGAGACATCATAGTAGCTTCGCTAAAATCCTCTACCAGGAGGATTTATACAAGCAAATGGAAACGTTTCTCTTATTGGGCTAAGGCCAAGAATATCGATCCTTTTACTGCCCCTGTTCAGGCAGTCCTGGACTTCTTAGCAGAGATTTTTCATGCAGGCTCCTCTTCTTCCACAGTCAGAGTTCAATTGGCTGCTATTTCCAATTTTCATGTCGGGATAGCAGATCATAATATTATGTCCCATAGGCTCTGCAGGGCCTTCTTGAAAGGAATTTTCCTACTAAAACCTCCAATCAGGAATCCTCCTCCTCAGTGGGATCTAAATTTAGTGCTGACATCCTTGATTCTTCCCCCCTTCGAGCCAGCTGCTTCTTGTTCCCTGAAATATCTTTCTTGGAAAACTTTGTTCCTAGTGGCTATTATATCGGCCAGAAGGGTGTCTGAACTTCATGCTCTTTCGGTTCGACCCCCCTATTTGGTTTTTCACAAAGACAGAGTATCTTTGAGAACTAACCCAACCTTTTTGCCTAAGGTCGCTTCAAAGAACAATTTGAATCAATCCATTGATCTCCTGTATTTTTCCTAACTATTCAGATAGAGCTGAACAAAAGCTACATTATCTTGATGTCCACCGTCAACTTGGATATTATTTGGACAGAACAAAAAAATTTAGAAAATCTGATCAACTTTTTGTTTCCTATGCGGATAATAAAAAAGGCCTTCCTGTTTCTAAAGTGACTTTGTCTAGATGGCTTTCTTCGGTCATCTCTGAAATTTATCTGCTCAGGGGAAAACAGCTGTGCTCAAAACCTAAAGCACATTCAACTAGGAGCTTAGCTACTTCCTTTAGACACTATTTGTGCAGCGGCCACTTGGGCCACTCCTCACACTTTTGTTTCCCATTACAAATTGGACTTGGCCTCCAGGGACAGAGCCAGTTTTGGCTCTACAGTCCTCAAGAGTTTGTTCCATTGAGCCACCCAGGATAGAGGTGCTAGGGATGCGGTCCCATCAAGCAAGAATGAAGGCGAGATTGACAACTTAACATTAAGAAGTTATGTACCTACCATAACGTTCCATGTTAGTTGTCTTCTCTCGCCTTCTTTCTTGCGACCCTCCCTCCTTCCCCCTGGCCTGGACAGACCTTGTTATAGAAACTGTTATGCTGAAGACCATTCAGACCTGGTCCTTCTTCCATCTGTAAGTTTTCTTTCTTCCTTTTGGAAGTATTTTATGCTTGGTGCTGTTGCCCTTTGTCATCAAACGAGATCTGGGTACTTACCGCCTTGCATCATGGGATATGGGGCTGCCTCGAGCTGGTAAAAGTGACTCTCGAGCTTAGCAAGTGCCGAGTCGGAGCCGAGGGATCGGCTCCGAACCCATCAAGCAAGAAAGAAGGCGAGAGAAGACAACTAACATGGAACGTTATGGTAGGTACATAACTTCTTATTTTCTCATTTGGGAGGGTCCCCCCACTGATTTGATAGATTTCGTTGGCTATATAAACAACACAACATCTCTCTTGAAATTTAAGATGGAGTACTCGGATAACAGCATTAATTTTCTGGATGTAAACCTGAAAATACGAGATAACAAGTTTGTCACCACCATTTATAAAAAGGAAGTATCGTCTGGACGATACCTAGAAGCTTCTAGTATGCATGCTCCCCACGTTTTCAAAGGTATAGTGAAAGCTCAACTTATACGGGTGAGTAGGCTAAATAATATAGATGAGGTTTTTTCAAAACAAATGGATGAAATATGTGAGGAGTTCACAGCAAGTGGATATCCCCAAATACTAATAAAGAACACAAGGGAAATGGTAGAAAACAATAGGCAGACACTATATAAACCTGTGCTTTCATCCAGCATTGAGAACAATGTTAACCGTATAAATGACAAGCACAATGATGTAAAAGTAAGATTCATCACATCATACAATAGTAAGACTTATATTGTTAGGCGTGTGATAAATAAATATTGGAGAATATTGTTAGCACAGGATGACATTAAAGCCTTGGTAGGCAGTACACCTTCCTTCACTTATAGGAACAAGAAGTCATTGAAATCTCTGCTGTGCTACAAGGACTTCATCCGTAATGTCACTGGTCAATCAGAGGGGAGGTGCAGGGGTACGATATGCTGTTACAACTGTAGTTGTTGTAGTGACATAGCACCTGCTACGAGTGATGGCCTGAGGTCCAACAGTGCCTTTAAGCACCCAGTCACGAATAAACTTTATAACTTCTATGGTATAGCTACGTGTACATCTAGCTTTGTTGTCTACATAGCAACCTGCGTTGCATGCCCTTCATTTTATGTTGGAATGACAACAAGGAGACTCAAGGACTGTATAGTTGAGCATAAATCCAATATTAGGAAACAATATGAAAAAACGCCTTGTTTAAGCATATAAAGGAACAAGGTGATGAGCATACGTTTAAGTTTAGAGTAATAGACATGTTAACTAAAACATTGAGAGGGGGTGACATGTGTAATTTACTGGAGGTTAGGGAGTACGAATGGATAGTTCGTTTGTCAGCAGACACTTATCCAGGTCTAAATGCAGCAGTGTCTCTAAAACCGATACTTGTTAGGTTACAACATAATAAACTGAAGTAGTTACTGAAAAAATACTTAAACTTCCTATTGGAAAGATAAAAATATTCAAGTAACATACTTTGGAAAACTTTTTTATAAAGAAAATAATTTTTTCTGAAGACAAAGGCATCAGAAAATGTTTATAATCTTACGCCTGATTTATAGTTAATACATAATATATAAGTCAAGTGCACTGGGTTGTTAAATATGTAATTAAACTGTTTTATATGCTGATGTAGCTGGTCACATGACTTTGGCTGCAGGCCATGTGACGTGCTGTGGGTGTATTTAAAATGAATTTTAATTGTGCCTTATGTTAATCATTGGAGAACTAACGACTCAGATGTCTGGCTCTTGAGATGGAAGAGACCGTCCGGTCATACTGCCGAGCCACTGAAAAAGAAGGCCAAGGTTTCAAGGCCTGAGACTGTTGCTGCACTTCTCCCATCCGATCGTTCCCCCTGTGGCCTAGGTATGGTTGGAGGAATGTATGGAACCAGCAGACTCCGGTATAGTGGGTACCATTTTGGAGGCCTCACAACCAAACTCGGGTGCCAGCAATGAGGGGGAACCCCTGCTTGCTGTGAACATCCAGACTGGTCCTTCCTCCACTACTGAGGCTTCTGAGAAAAGGGCCCACCTTAAGTTCTACACCCTGTAGGCCTGCCTCTTCTTTAAAAAAGAAACAGAAAACTAAGCATGTAACTTCCCCTCTTGAATGTGTGCCTGGTTGGCAAGCTTTCTCTCAAGGCTTGTTTAATGCCTTTATGGCTCTTAGCTCTTAGGCACTCCTTGGCTGCGTCTCTCACAGCTGGCCCCTCCTGTTATTAGCTCTAGGCCACAGACTGCTGAACCTCCTAAATTACAGGCTAAGGACTCTTCAGATTCCTCTTCTGAGGATTCTATGTCTTGTACTTCTCAGATGCCTTCCCCTCTAGGTTATGCTTTCCCCAGAGGAGGACTCCCCTGTGGGAGGATCTGACCTTTGGATTAACAGTCTTTTGGATGAGAGAATTTTTTTAAATGGGACTCCACAGAAATGACTGAAGTCCAAAACAGATACAATGAACGCCTACAAATGGATACCCCTGCAATTTCTGCAATCCTCCCAGTCTTGTCAGCCTTCTTAGATGCCTTTTCTGCAGCTTCTAAAAATCCTTAATTCCACCCCCCTGCTCCTAGAAGACCGGACAGATTTTATAAGGTCCCAGAATGGGCAAAATTTCCAATTGTATCCTGATACAGATCCTGGTACCCTATCGGTCTCTGCAACAAACCCTCCAGACTGCTACCGTCAACCTCAGTCCTTCCTTCCTTCTGACAAGAACAGCAAAACTATGGAGAGAATTGTCAAGAAGGTGTATACTTCAACAGCTTTGGCTTTTAGGGACATCAACTACCAGACACATATGTCTAAGTACTCTGTGACCCTTTTATCTGAGGCTTCCAGGCTTTTGGATAGCCTCCCTGATTCGGCCACAAAGTACCAAATTTCCTGTCTGATCGCCTTGTCCTCACAAGTGACAAGATATTCAATTAAATGCAGTTATAATGCTGCAGAGGCCTCGGCCAGATCTGCAGCCTCTGCCTCAGTGCACAAAAGGTATTCTTGGTTGAGGCTACGACCCCTTCCTGACAATATCAGGGCCAAACTTCTTGATGCCCCCTGGTTAATACTGCCTTGTTTGGCACCCAAGTGACCCTCTCACTGTCTTCCCATTCTGGGAAAGCATCACCTCAGACAAGTGGGTTCTGTCTATCATAGAAAAAGGTTATTTTATGACTTGGGTCACTCCTTCTGTGTTCAGGGCATCCCTCAGCCACCAAAGGACCAGCTGCCCCTGTTACAACCAGTCCTGGACAGTCTTCTGTGTTAAGGGACTATCCAATCAATCCCTGTGTCAGAAAAGGGAAGGGGCTTTTAGACCAGACTTTTCCTAGTCCCGAGAAAGAATGGCCCAGTACCCACCTCCTGCATGCTCACCCTTCAACCTTTTTTCCACTGTTAATGCCTCAGGCATTTCTCATCACCTTAGACATCAAAGATGCTTACCTGCATATCCCCATCAGGCCCAAGTACAGGAAGTATGTGTGCTTCTCTGTAGGTTCCTCATATTTTCAATTCTCTGCTTTTCCCTTTGAACTATGTATGGCTCCAAGGGTATTCACAAAGTGTCTGGCTCCAGTGGTAGACTATTGCGGAGTCCTAGGGATACAGATTTTCCCGTATCTGGATGACGACCTGATCCAGGCACACTGTTACAGTACCTTCCAGAATCCTCTCCAGACAGTCATTCCTGTTCTGCAGTCTCTGGTTTTCACAATCAACTTCCCCAATTCCAGCCTAATCCCCTCCCAGGACCAGGTATTCCTGGGGTGCTGTCAAAAGATTTTGTACTCTTAACATATACTGGAAGAATCACGCAGATAAAAATAAGCAAAAAGGTTTATTTTACATGCATGGAGACATGCTACAAAGTACATGGTATGTCAGCAGTCTAATTTCTGTACACTTCACATGGGTTTTTATACCCTTCCCTGCACGTACACAGTAGCTGGTTACTAAACAAGGAATTTCCGTCAAGGCTATAAATTCACATACTGGAGCCTTAGATGGTCAGAGGTCAGTCACAAAATAAGCTTGTGCCTGGACCAAGGTAACATCTGTGCATTCCTCTTTGGTCAGCAAATTCTTTACAAGAAAAACAGCTTATTTTAACTTGCTTCTTTGCACACAATGCAATTTCACATTTTAACCCTTCCTGTACATGATACAAAGATGTTGAACACAAGATTCTTGCTACATTTCCCCCTTTACAACACTTTGTATCATAAGTAATGCATTTTATTCATACAGTTTTTCGCATGACTCGTGTTCTGTATATTCAGAATAATAAGCTTTAGTAGCATTGGCAGACAATACACTTGATATTATCATTCGGATGCAAGGAATGCAACAACAACCCAACAGTAGGAATATAATGGCACCAACACATATAGCAGTTAAGACATTCATAAGTACTGTTCCCCAATTTCCAAACCAATTTTGGAAAAAGTCAGTTAATGGATTCTGTCCTGGTTTTGTAAGTTCAGAAACTTGTTGGATCTCCAGATGGCTGTTAATGTCGTATTCGTTGTCTCGAATGAATGGACAACACTCACAAGTACCTCCTTTCACCGCTAGGGGGAAGTTGAGCGCCATACGATTCTGCAATACTACAGTCCTCATTGCAGTTAACTCATCCGTCACCAATTATAGTGCAGAAAAAGTTGCATTGCCCAGGGTTTTTAACAGTTTTGACAGTTTTCTGAGCTCCCAAATGGATTTTACTGTCCCATACGCTGGAAGAATACCAGCCCAGGAAATAACATCATCGCCCAAGTCCATGTGTGATAGCCCCTTGCTGCTACTATGGGCCAAATCGTGTTGATAGATCCAGGATGCATCAACGTTACCTACGGGATTAACAGGTTTATTAACAGCACGTACATTTCGTATTTTACCTTGGGGAAGAGAAAATGTATGTCTTATAGCTGGTGCCAAATAACCCAAAAAGCAACTGCCTGACCAATTCCTCGGTAACCATTTGTATGCTTTTCTACCACAGATAAAATAACAATTATTTACTTTAAGTGTAATATTGACTGGAACAGAGTGATTTCCTTTGTCTTGCAGCCCTTTAAACAAAAGATCATACACAGATAACATTTTTTCAAAAAAAACTTGTGCCATTAATAAGCCCTGTACTATTAACAAGCACTCTTATAGGCTTGAAACTCGATGCACAGTGCCCATCTATTGTACAGTTATGAATTATTGTTACATTGCACCATCCAACCTTAATCTTGCCAAATCTTTGAAAACATACAGTTCCATTCTGGCGACCCATGAGGGGTAATGCTATTTTGTCCTTTAAGGCTACGTTTGAAGTTTCAAATAGTAAATTAGTCCATGTATCATTTGCCCCCAAAGGGACTGTACCTAACATTAGACCACCATGTACAGTAGGGATAGCCGTGCATATCCAACAATTTGAAACATTAAAAGATAGAGCATATGCATCATCTCTCTTTACTTGGCTAGTCTTGTTTGAAAATAAAAACGACCAAAACAGAAAAGTAACAATCACACTTATTAACAACAAAATTATTTTGGAATGCTTTTGTGGGAAGGGCTGCTCCCTTCCAGTATTTCTCTGCATTGCTACGATAGTCAGATATTCATACAAAACAAAACTACTACCAATCAGTGTTCCTCAGGGGAACTCAAGTTTTGTCCAGTTCAAACTATTTTACCAGTTTACAATGTGTTAAATGGATCCACGATGTTCGTTCTTTTATTCGGACTGCTGTGGGTGTTGCAATCAATACCTGGTATGGGCCTTCCCACTTGGGGGAGACCCACGTCTTCCTCTTGACAATTTTAATCCAAACCCAGTTCCCGGGTTTCACCTCCAGGATCCTGTTGTTCTTCTAATCTGAAAAGCAATCATTCGTTAGAGAAGTGTTAGTTCTGGTCAGCAATTTCCTCATGTAATCTGCTATCTCTTCACCCCCCCCGACGTTCCGCAGGCAAAAGATTTTGCCACTGCGGGACGTATTAAGGTCTCCCGTATAATAGTTCAAATGGTGTGACCCCTTTTGAGGTGGGAGTGGTACGCATGGACAGGAGTGCCAGAGGTAAGCAGTTTATCCAAGACTGATGTGTCTCGGCCATGAGTTTACGTAACTTGCCTTTGAGAATGCCATTATGGCATTCAACCAACCCTGCTGACTGTGGGTGGTAGGCACAATGATGTTTTAACTCTATCTGAAAAACGGCGGCCAGCTTTTGAATAACTTGGTTTACGAAATGTGTGCCATTATCAGAATAGATGCGTGTGGGTAGCCCAAAATGAGGGATAATGTTATTTGTAAGGGCCTTGGCTACCGACAGTGCATCTGGGTGTGCTACCGGAAAAGCTTTAACCCTTTTTGTAAAAGCGTCAATAATGACTAACACAAATCGCTTCTATTGAACAGGAGTTAGTTCAATAAAATTCATGCAGATTGTGTGAAATGGATACGGAGGCAGCGGAAAAGCTGCTGGGGTGATCCGCACCCCACCACCATGGTATCGTGCACAAAGCAGGCATGATAAACAAAATCGTTTAGTGTATGCTATAAAGCCCTTGGTCCAGAAAATTTGCTGTATCATTTGAACCATAGCAGCAGGGCCCAGATGAGATGGGCCATGCGTCACTAATGAGGCATACCTAAAAAGGTTTGTTGGCAAGACATACTTATTTGGACCTACAAAAACTCCCTGCTTTTGAATAGCCCCATATTTAACCCATCGCTGTTTTTCCCGAACTGTACTAAGTTCCTGCATTACCTGTAAAGTTTGTAGATCAAATTTATCTTTAGGGTGAAGTTCCTTTTGTGTGGTCTTGAGTGCAAAAGTAGAGGTTAAGGCTACACTTTTTGCAGCTTTGTTAGTCAGTGCATTTCCAAGTAGTACTGGATCCTTGGCATTCGTGTGTGCTGCGCACTTGCAGATGGCCAGTCCCCGTGGCAGTTGGACAGCTTGTAAGAGGCTAAGGATTAAATCCTTGTGGGTTATTTCCTTTCCTGAGGCCGTAACCATTCCCCTATTTTTCCATTGATGTGCAAACACATGGACCGTGGAAAAAGCATACTGACTATCTGTGTAGATAGTAACTACCTTATCCTTGGAAATGGTGCATGCTCTGGACAAAGCAATCAATTTGGCCGCTTGTGCGGACAGGTTCCTGGGGAGGGGTCTTGCCTCTAGTACCGTAGTCTCAGTTGTGACTGCATAACCCAGTTGTGTAATGCCTGCCTCAATTTACATGCTGACCCATCTACAAACAGGGTCCAATCTGAATTTGCCAACAGTTGGTCCTTAAGGTCTGGTCTTGGTAAGACATTAGAGTGTATCAAATCTAAACACACGTGAGGGGCACCATCGTCAGCTGTAGGTAACAGCGTGGCTGGATTAAGAGTGGTGCATCGCTCAATGGTCATGTGTGGTTGTGATAGTAACGTTGTCATGCAGGATAAGTGTCTGCTAGGAGAGAGAAAGTAACTTTATCCTGTAGTAGCATTACCGCGACAGAGTGCGGTACTCATAAGGTAAGGTCATGAAACAAAACTAGGGTCGCAGACGCTTGCACAGCCTGTGCGGCTGCGACTACTGCCTGTACACAGTGTGGCAAAGATCGTGCCACTGTGACTAATTTACTGGAATAAAAAGCTAATGGTCTCAACTTATCTCCATAGGTTTGCAACTGAACCGATGTCATAAAGCCCTGCTTACAATCTACTGTCTGAACAAAGGGTTTTGTATAGTCAGGGAAGCTAAGTGTTGCAGATCCTGCTATCAATTGTTTTACCCTAGTAAATGCCTGTATTGCCTTATCCGTCCATTGCAGCACGTCATGTGCTGCCATGGGAAGTGCGGAAATAAGTTCCGAAAGTGGACTTACTTCCTCTGCATAGTTGGGAATCCAACTACGACAAAAATTTGTTATTCCTAAAAATGACATCATTTCTTTTTTTGTGCTGGGCATTGGTGCCTGTAAAATGGCTTCGTTTCTACAGTTATCTAGTTGTCTATCAGCAATTGAAATGGTATAGCCTAGATACCGTACTTCAGTTTTACAAAATTGTAATTTAGATTTATTTACCTTGTGTCCATCTTTCGCCAAAAAATGCAATAACCGAATAGTTTCGGACTCACAGACAGCCTCCGTGGGTGCAGCCAGTAAGATGTCGTCCACGTACAATAGTAGATGACAGCCATGCTCTGGTTGAAACTGTGCCAAGTTTGTCGACATTTCTTGCGAAAAGATTGTAGGGCTTTCACAATATCCCTGCGGCAGTCGTGTGTATGTGTACCGCTTGCTCATAAACGTAAAGGCGAACCAAAACCTACTATCTTCCTGTAGGGGAATAGAAAAGAATGCATTACTAATGTCAATAACAGAAAAATACTTATCTGTGGGAAGGATATCATTTAACAAAACAGATGGATCTGGGACCACAGGAGCCCTTGGCACTACAGCAGCATTTACAGCCTGCAGATCCTGTACCATTCTCCATGTCCCGTCCGGTTTCCTTACTGGGAACAAGGGTGTGTTACACGGTGAATCTGTACATGGAATTAAAACCCCAGCTCTCAGTAGAGCCGTGATCACTGGAAAAATGCCTTCTTCTGCCTTTTTACTTAATGGATACTGACGCTTATGAGGTCTAAAATCGGATTTTGGAGTTATTTTAACCTGTCCTGCTGTTTTCATTAGCCCAATGTCGTGCTGTCCTAGGGACCATAAGGATTTTGGGTACTGACTGTAGTTTCAATTCTTCTTGTGGGGTCAGAAAGCATAGTCAGGATGGCATGCCTCCTGTCGGTGTTAACCGATCTTCTCGAAGATGTACCGTTGGTCTGACCTGGGTCACCCAATTTAACTTCTGTACCTGAACCCCCTTTACCTGCCAGCTGTTCCGGTGTCATCTTTGACCAATCGGTAACTTTTTTCCCAACTATATACCATGCCGTTTGTTCTTCCCTAGTCACAGATACATGTGGGATTGAGGCATTTTGAAAAAGCTGTTGCATGTCTCTTGTGAGACTACAAGTAACTGCGGAGTTCCCTGCCCTGTCCCAATAAAGATTTTGTAATAAGATCCTGGTCACCTTGTGTTTAAAAAAATTGTTCCTCATACTTGGGATCAGGTCCCACATTTTTCCTGTAATACATTGTACAGTGTAGTTGTTTGGCAGCCTCTGGTAACTGAATAGCAGTACTATATTTGCTCAAAGCTAGGTTAATTAACTCATTGGCCACACTTTGTGGTCCTGTTTCAATAATATCATTACTATACCAGTAATGTAAATCCCCTTGCCCTACCTGCAACATTTAATCCTGGATTTTCATACGCTTAGCCAAGATTCCTGATGCAGTTGGTACTGCTGCTATTCTAAAAACATGCATCAAATCCCTTCCTAATAAGTTAACAGGGCAAATCCGAGACACAATCACCCGAAATATAATAGTTTGATTAGTTTCAGGGTCCGTAAACCATAAAGGTTTAGACAAAGGTTCCTTATAAATGCGTCCGTCGGCCGCTTTGACTAATACATAGTCATCAGTAGTCACATTGGACGGCACTGCAGTGTGTTTCAATAAGGTCCTAGAAACCCCTGAGTGACATAGAAATTCTACGTCCCTCCCTTCAACCTGTAATATGATTACCGGTTGCACTTCTAACTGCATAGTCGTAGCTAGAGCTGTCAGGCTAACAACCTGATATTCACCTTTTTCTGAAAAATCAGTTATTTCATGTTCCCATCCTGCACATTCCCTTTTACCTTCTTTATTCACATCCTCAAAATCATCCTCATTCTGTATTACTGACTCTTGCCAGTCGACCTCAGCACCTGGGTCCGGTTCGTCCGTGCTGCCATCATATAGTCATGCTGAACTATGATCTGGAGCAGCAGCTGATTTCCCGGGATTCTGGCAATCTCTTGTGAAATGCCCCTTCTTACTGCATTTAAAACATTCCCCCCTCTTTTGTCTGCCTTCGTAATCTTCAAAATGTTCTACATTCCCTCTCCCTCTGCCTCTACCCTGTCCCCTTTCTCTACCTCTGTTGGACGGAGCTTATATTCACATAAGTGTTCCATCCGCGCTCACCGTAAAGGTTTGAGCCCGTTTTCTTTTCTTTTCCTCAAGATATTTTTCTGCATGTAAGGGGATATGAGTCTGTGGACAGGGTATGTACTTTAGCTTCTTTTTGTTTTTACTCTGATTTGTCTATACTACGGATGTTCTTCATTCCACATTGCTGCAGTCCTAACTATTGGGTAGTCCGCTGTCCAGTCGGCCCGAATACCAAAGTATATGGCTGACGTCGGTCAGGGCGCATTAGACTGACGTCAGTACGTCAGGGTACTAATGCGCATGACCGACGTCATATCCTCAGTCTTTTTTGCCGCATGGTCCGATGCAGAAGCAATTTTGCGAGTGCAGGTTGGCGTTCTGAAAATTTCTGAAGCCAGAGTTTCGGACCGAATCAAAGTTGGCTAAGTACCCCGTTGGGGAATATTTTGGTTTTTTCTTGCCTCAGTATTTAACCGGATGTCAGAAAAAGTGAATAACTGTATTTCTTGTGGGAAACAGATACCGCATAGGGATTACCATACTTTGTGTATACCTTGTTTAGGGCCTGAGCACGACGTTGTTGGATGCCGTTCTTGTGCTAGATTTAACAAACGCACTATTAAGAGAAGGTTAGACTGTGCCAGGTTAGTGTTTGGGAAGCGTTGTAACTATAAAATGCCGTCGAATGTTCCGACACCGGCTTCGGCTAAAAAACGCAAGGACAAAACAGCAAAGCCTAGAGGGGAAGAACCGACAGTCCCAGACGTCGGTCCTTTAGAGGGCTCAGTAGAGCCAGAGGTTTTGCCAGGTGTTTCTTTAGAGTCTCAGGGAGAGACTTTACTGTTACAGGATGTTTCCTCTCAGGAAGTAGGCCAGGCTGAGGGGGCTTCTCAGGTGGCTGTTCTTCCCTCACTTCCTAAGGTGGTTAGGGCCTCCCCTTCTGTTTCCAAGGCTTCCTTAAGGGGCAGGCCAAGTTTTGCTTCAGTGGGGGTTTCTCCTACTGCTTCAGGGTCTTTGCCTAAGAAACATATGCTTAAAATGGCAGAGGATTTGATTACTATGATAAGGGGTTCTATGCCCCCTCCTGATAAGAGGCCTAGGGTGGAACCTGAGTTTGAGAGTTTTGAGCAATGCTCGAGGCTTCTGAGTCTTGGCTGAAGACTTGCAGGAGTTCCTCCTTATTCTGATTCTGATGTGGATGATTCTACTCCGTCAGCTTCTCCTCCTGAGGATTTTTCATTTTCAGAGACTTTGCATTCCATGAGGGAGCATTTTAAATGGGAAGGCCAAGATTTCTCTGATTCCAGGAAAAGGCTTAGGGAGTTCTTGTTTTACCCCAGCATAGGCCTTTAGCTATACCTCCTGTTTTGAATGTGGTGGAAGATGTTTTGCAGAGGCTTCCCTGAATCCTGATTCTTTGCCTCCTGCCCCTGTTAAACCGGATAGATATTATAGGGTGCCTGAAGCTCATAAGTATCTTTTCAAGAGTCCTAGGGCAGACCCGAAACTCTCTCTCAGGGGCCTAAAGGTGTAAAGGCCTCAGTTGTTAAAAATCCTGTCCCTCCTGATAAAGAGGCAAGGGCTTTGGATAGATGGGGAAAGAAAGTGTATACTTCTTCCACTTTAGCCATGAGGGCGTTGAATTGCCAGTTCCACATGTTAAAATATCAGAATTATCTTCTTTCACAGTTGAAATCTAAGGTGGATGCTCTAGCGGAAGGTATTGACTGTAAAGAGTTGCAGGATTTAGTTCATGTGTCTGAACAGGTGGGTAAACATTCCTTGCAATGTGGTTTTGATGCTGTACAGGCCTCCTCCAGGGTGGCTGCCACTGGTTCTGTTCTTCGTAGGCACGCCTGGTTGAGAGATCAGAATTTAGCTGAGCATGTTAAGACAAGAATTTTGGATGCTCCTTTGCAATCTGATGTGTTGTTTGGTTCGCCTGTGGAAGCAGTTTTGAAGAAAATGGAGGACAAGGCTAAATCTATGCAAACTGTTAAAGATTTTTTGCAGGTACAGCCTCCGAAGTTTAGTAGAAATTGGCCTGCTAAGGGTTGGACTTATCTTGCTTATGATTCCCAGTCTAGGGGTAGGTCTAGACGTGCTAGGGGCAGAGCTCAGGGTTCCTTTAGGCCTAGGACAGGGAGTTCACCTGCTCAGACTTCTGGTGAGGGCAGGGGTCAGTCCTTTCGTAAGCAGACCCAATGACCTGCCTTTTCAGCTGCCAGTTCATTCTCGCCTGGCAGCACCGTTGGGAGGAAGGCTGTCTCTTTTCAAAGAAAATTGGGATTTAATTACCCAAGACAGATGGGTTCTGGATATCATTCACCACGGTTACAGGTTTTATTTCCATACCTTGCCTCCTTTCAAAGGCATGCCAGACATTCCTCCTCTACAAAGACAAGAGGCGCACAAGCAAATTTCTCTGTTACTCCAAATAGGGGCCATTCAGCCAGTTCCTGTGCCAGAGAGGGGCCTAGGATTTTATTCTCGCCTGTTCCTAGTACCAAAGAAGGGGAACACGTGGAGACCAATTTTGGATTTATCTATCCTCAACACTTATCTGGACATTCCCAAGTTCAAAATGTTGACGTTACAACAGCTTTTTACCTTTACTGGGCAAAGATCACTGGATGGTAACTTTAGATCTCAAGGAAGCTTACCTTCATGTGCCTATAAGATTAAGTTGCAGAAAGTATCTGCGTTTTCGAGCTGGAAGTTCTCATTATCAGTTCTCTGCATTGCCCTTTGGCTTATCTACTGCCCAGAGTATTCACGAAGGTTCTGGCTCCAGTGATAGCTTACTTCAGGCTAAAAGGATTCAAATCTACCCTTACTTGGACGATTGCCTGATTCTGGCTCAAGAAAAGGAAGACCTTCTACAGCATCTGGAATATGTCATAGCAGTGCTAAGATGCCTAGGGTATTCTGTGAACGAAATAAAGTCCAGTCTAGTACCCTCTCAAGACATGTGCTTTCTGGGTGTGAGACTGAATACAGCAGCCCAGATGGCCTTTTAACCCCGGACAAACAAAAGAATCTTCCCAGTTACTTCCATCAACTATCTCTTCAGTCCGGGCTGACTGCAAGGACAGTCCTTCAAGCCTTAGGGTTCATGGCATCTTGTATTCTGGTGCTTCCCAATGCCAAACTGCATATGAGGAAGCTACAATGGTATCTCAAAAATGTATGGACACAGCACTGCCAGGATTTGGACACTGTCATTCAAATAATACCTTGCAT
This sequence comes from Protopterus annectens, assembly GCF_019279795.1. NCBI lineage: Eukaryota > Metazoa > Chordata > Ceratodontiformes > Protopteridae > Protopterus > Protopterus annectens. Next base: position 713,186,090 of record NC_056725.1, on the reverse strand, counting down.
TCAAAAGGAATTTTTGTGGTGGGCTCAGGAATGTCACCTAAACAAGGGACTCTCTGTGACCCGGCCAGAGGCGAGTCAGATTCTAACGACAGATGCCTCAGACATTGCTTGGGGAGCTCATCTAAATGGAAAGTGGATACAAGACAAGTGGCCTGCCAGACTACAGCATCTACATATCAACATGAAAGAGATGTTAGCAGTCCAGTTTGCATTAATGGCTTTCAAGGAGTTACTTCTTCCAGGGCAGGTGTTGATTCTAACAGACAACACAACTGTCATGTGGTACATCAACAAACAAGGGGGAACACATTCTTACCCATTTTGCAGGCAAGCAATGATTTTATGGGAGACTGCGCTCAGCTTGCAACTAACTCTTCAGGCAAGGTTTCTGCCGGGAGCACAGAACTCCTTAGCAGATGTGTTAAGCAGACAAATCATGGATCCCCACGAGTGGAAACTGGATCTTCATGTATTTCAAAAATTGACAGTGTCATGGGGAACTCCAGACATAGATCTGTTCGCTTCTCCACTAAACCATCAGCTGCCAAAGTGTTGCACAAAGAAGTTTCATCACACAGCTTGGAAAGTGGACGCTCTTTCTTTCAGTTGGAAAAATCTTCATGTGTATGCGTTTCCACCTCTGCCTCTTCTTCCAAAAGTGCTTCTAAAGGTCAGACAAGACAAGCCAAGGATGATTTTAATAGCTCCAGATTGGCCTCGGCAGCACTGGTACCCATTACTGAGGAGTCTGGTAAAGAAGCCTCCATGGCCTTTACCCTTGATTCCACACCTGTTGTCTCAGAGAGAAGGTCACCTGCTCAATGTCAAACTTCACTCTCTTCATCTAACAGCCTGGCATATTCTGTTTTGAAAGGCAGCAGGTCTCAACTTCCTCAACAAGTTTTAAATGTGATTATGGAAGCCAGGAGACCTAGTACAAGAAAAGTGTACGCAGAGAAATGGAAGAGATTTTTATTTTGGAGTGCAGCAAACAATTTGGAGATTTCGGAGCCAAATTTGAGTGTGGCTCTTCAATATCTTAGTTATTGGACAAAGGTTTGTCTTTTTCTTCCATTAAGATTCATGCTGCAGCAATTTCAGCTAACTATGATTGTGACCCACCATTGTTTTCGCATCCTTTGTTCAAGCAATTTCTTAGAGGGGCAAAGAATATAAGACCCCCACGTAGAGCTCCTACTCCTGCTTGGGATCTCAATTTTGTGTTGGAGAAACTTACTCTACAACCTTTTGAGCCTGCGGCTACTGCTGAATTGAAATACTTGTCTTGGAAGACTGCTTTTTTGTTGGCCATTACTTCTGCAAGAAGGGTTTCTGAGTTACAGGCCCTTATGGCAGTGGAACCTTTTTTGATTTTTCATAAGGATAGTGTATCTTTACGTACTAATCCTTCCTTTATGCCTAAGGTGGTTTCTAGTGTGGCTTTAAACCAAACTATTCATTTGCCTACTTTTTATGCAGATCCCCAAAATAAAGGGGAAAAGATTTTGCACACTTTAGATGTACACAGGCAATTGCGTTATTATTTGAGCAGGACTAAAGATTTTAGGCAGTCTCAGCAGTTGTTTATTTCTTTTGCTTTGAGTTCTCAGGGCAAGCCTGTGTCAAAACAAACTATTTCTAGATGGATTGGGTGTTGCATTTCATTTTGTTATTCCCATCATGGCAAGGAAATTCTAGCTGGGATTAGGCCTCATTCCACTAGGGCTACTGCCACTTCAACAGCATTTCTAAGGGGGGTGGCAACTAAGGATATTTTGGAGGCAGCTACCTTACTCTCTACTCTAAGTCTAGGGCTGGTTTTGCCACTGCTATTTTGCAAGGCATGTTGTCAGTTCCTGCTTCCTTATGATTTGCCAGCCTCCCTTACCTCTGCTTTGGGATTCTACCCAATAGTTAGGACTGCAGCAATGTGGAATGAAGAACATAGTACAGTTTTGTACCTACCATAAATGTAGATGTTCGAGGATCCACATTGCTGCAGTCCAATTTACCCTCCCTCCTTCCCCTCTGTGTTTAGGGGTGGTTGTGTAGGTGAGGTTATATTCTGCTATTTTTGTATATTCTGTATATATATGTATATATTTTGATGCAGGTATGTTGGGAGTGTTTGGTTTTTGGCCTTATCTTTTCAGGGTCTTCTGACATCTGGGGCAAGAAAAGACTGAGGATATGACGTCGGTCATGCGCATTAGTACCCTGACGTACTGACGTCAGTCTAATGCGCCTGACCGACGCCAATATACTTTGGTATTCGGGCCGACTGGACAGCGGACTACCCAATAGTTAGGACTGCAGCAATGTGGATCCTCGAACATCTACATTTATGGTAGGTACAAAACTGTACTTTACGTAGTTCCAGAGTCTCTTCTGCTTGTTTTTTGTAAAACTACGGAGGGTATTTTTCCCTGCTTCTCTGCCTCCTGTAAAACTACGGAGGACACCTTTTCTTGATTTTCTGCTTCTTTTTCCTGATACTGGGGTGGACCAACCATTTCTTTAGGGACTTCTGGATACAAGGGTGGGGCTGTCGGTTTACGACAGACAACAGATGTCTCGTCATCTTCTTTATGGACAAAAAATGCACCTTTTTGCACTCGAGCCACCACTTTCCTTATTCGAAAATTGTTCCCTATGCCTCTTATTAGCTTCTTTTAACCATTTCTGTGCTTGAGGGAATCTCACCTTTACTTGATTTTTAACTTTGCCTCCTGCGTCCCTACGCAGATCTCTCACCAAATTTTGACATTCTGATCTATTTAAGTTACCACTAAACCCATAATTTGTCTTCCATTTTTTTATGTATTTTAAGTTTTTTTGGATGTAATTTAAACATATATTCCTCATCTTCAGTCCTTTTATTTAAGCAGCCCTTACTAGCACAACAACTGCTTCCTATTCCCATTTTTCTTATTTAAAAGAAAAACTGTTTCCTTTTCCTGAGATCTCTACCGGTCTTTTGTAAAATTTAAACAAAAGAAATTCCTTTATGACTAGTCCCTTAAAAAAAGTACTTTTATAAATGTAAAAGCTTACCTTACTGCGGATCTTCCGCACCGTTCGTCACTGTCCCACGGATCGAATCTAAGAGTGACTGGCCTCTACTTACGACTTCTTTGTCGGAGGTCTTTCCGTTCAAGGGAGCCCGAGATTCGTTCTCCCCTCCTGTACAGGTTTTTCAGTCCCTCTTATGCAATTCATACCGTGGAGAGGTGGCCCCACGTTCTTGGGCGCCAGAAATGTCAAAAGATTTTGTACTCTTAACATATACTGGGTCTCTCCTTCTGTGTTCAGGGCATCCCTCAGCCACCAAAGGACCAGCTGCCCCTGTTACAACCAGTCCTGGACAGTCTTCTGTGTTAAGGGACTATCCAATCAATCCCTATGTCAGAAAAGGGAAGGGGCTTTTAGACCAGACTTTTCCTAGTCCCGAGAAAGAATGGCCCAGTACCCACCTCCTGCATGCTCACCCTTCAACCTTTTTTCCACTGTTAATGCCTCAGGCATTTCTCATCACCTTAGACATCAAAGATGCTTACCTGCATATCCCCATCAGGCCCAAATACAGGAAGTATGTGTGCTTCCCTGTAGGTTCCTCATATTTTCAATTCTCTGCTTTACCCTTTGAACTATGTATGGCTCCAAGGGTATTCACAAAGTGTCTGGCTCTGGTGGTAGACTATTGCGGAGTCCTAGGGATACAGATTTTCCCATATCTGAATGACCTCCTGATCCAGGCACACTGTTACAGTACCTTCCAGAATCCTCTCCAGACAGTCATTCCTGTTCTGCAGTCTCTGGTTTTCACAATCAACTTCCCCAATTCCAGCCTAATCCCCTCCCAGGACCAGGTCTTCCTGGGGTGCCATCAAAAGATTTTGTACTCTTAACATATACTGGAAGAATCACGCAGATAAAAATAAGCAAAAAGGTTTATTTTACATGCATGGAGACATGCTACAAAGTACATGGTATGTCAGCAGTCTAATTTCTGTACACTTCACATGGGTTTTTATACCCTTCTGTGCACATACACAGTAGCTGGTTACTAAACAAGGCATTTCAGTCAAGGCTATAAATTCACATACTGGAGCCTTAGATGGTCAGAGGTCAGTCACAAGATAAGCTTGTGCTTGGACCAAGGTAACATCTGTGCATTCCTCTTTGGTCAGCAAATTCTTTACAAGAAAAACAGCTTATTTTAACTTGCTTCTTTGCACGCAATGCAATTTCACATTTTAACCCTTACTATACATGATACAAAGATGTTGAACACAAAGATTCTTGCTACAGGTGCAGAATCAGAACAGATGTTATGATCGCATTTCTCCCACCACAAAAAGGTGGAAAGTCTAAAGGGAATGCCTATTGTCTGTCATCCATGCTACAGCAATGACAGCAGGAGAATACCTCAGACTCTTAGACTATATGGCTTCCACAATCCCCAAGTTACCACTGTTAAGACTCCACATGAGAAAAATTCACTGGTATCTGAGGTCCACATGGACCCAACACTCCCACCCTTTGGACCAACCATTCCCTTCCGGCTATGCCTAAGGAAGGAGATCCTTTGGTGTATGGATGAAGTTTCTTTGAATCCAGGACTTCCCTTACAAACCCCCTAGCTCCAGGCCAGGACATGTACACAGATGCTTCAGACCTGGGTTGGGGAGCTGCTATAGGCAGCTTGAAGGTGCAAGGCACATGGACAGGCCCCTCCAAGAGGAGCACATCAACATCAGGGAGATAAGGGCTCTCATCTTTGCTGTTAGGGACTTCCAACATGTTCTGAAGCAAGCACCCCTGGAAGCTTTTTACCAGCAACACTACTATTCTTTGGTATGTGGACAAACAGATCATGCTTGCTATGCAGACTTGCACTCCAGTCCTGAGAATTGGCGGGCAGACATCCTGAGCAGATCCATGTCACACTCCCACAATTGGACACCACACAGGGATATGTTTCTTGATTTATAATCCACAGGTGGGGTACACCACAAATAGACCTGTTTGCCTCCCCTCTGTACAGGCAACTTCCACAGTTCTGTACCAAGGCTCCCAGCCCCCCTAGTGAGGGCAACAAGCACTTTCTCTATCTCTTGGAAGGGGATGTTTCTGTATGCATTCCCCCCCTTTCCACTCCTGCAGAAAGTCCTGATGAAAATTCAGCAGGACAAACCAAAAATCTTGCTGGTGACCCCTTTTTGGCCAAGACAGCACTGGTCCCCCCCCTCCTTCTGCATTTAGCCAGGGGCAGTCATCACAAATTACCTCACAGAGTGAACCTACTTGCACAGGTCAAAGGATTCCTTAATCCATCCCCACCTGGAATCTCTGAACCTAACCCTGTTGGTGATGGCTTTGATCCCTTCAGACACCTCTACTCTGAGGACGTGCTAAATGTCCTGCAGGAGGCCAGGAAACCCAATACTAGGAGATCCTATCTGTTCAGGGGGAAAAGGTTCTCCATTTGGTGTCTCAAAAGCCAGCTAGACCCATTTCAAATAGAGGTCCCCTTGGTACTGTCTTATCTGTGTGAATTTTTGCAGGCAGGGCTGGCATATTCCCATATTAAGGCCTGCCTTGCTGCTATTTCTGCATATCTGCCTCTAAACCCCCCACTGGCTTCTAGACGTCGTGAAGTTGTTCATGAAAGGTGTTCTACACCTCAGGTCCCCCTAGAAGGCCAGTTCCACTGCCCTGGGACTTGAACTATGTGTTGGAGAAGCTCACCGTCTCTCCATTTGAGCCAGCAGCTACAGCCTTACTAAAGTGTTGCACTTGGAAAATTTCAGCCAGGAGAGTTTCAGAGCTCCAGGCCCTCATGGTCACCCCACCCTTTTTAATTTTCCACAAAGATAGAGTTCCCTTACGAACTAACCCGTCCTTTATGCCTAAGGTGGTCAATACGTTGTCCATAAACCTATGTATCCACCTCCCCACAACCCCAGAATGACGGTGAGAGAGTCCTGCATTCCCTTGATGTTCATAGACAACTAAGATTCTACATTGACAAGACCAAATCCATTAGGAGATCAGAGCAACTGTTTGTCTCCTTTCACTCCAGGGTTCCGGGGAAAGTTGTAACAAAGCAGACTGTTTCTACATGGATTTCCAAAGCAATCTCCTTTTGCTATACCTCCCATGGAAAACAAATAGACTTGAACATAAAAGCTCATTCCACTAGGGCCATGGCCTCCTCTGGAGCTTTTTTCAAGGGGCTGGACACTGCCTCTATTCTAGAAGCAGCTAATTGAACACCTCTCCATACCTTCACAAAACACTTACAAACTGGATCACATCTCCAGAGGTAGAGCAGGGTTTGCTAGCGGAGTCTTAGCCAATATTTATTATTTTTCAATAGAAGTGCTTCCTACGTAATCATTAATTTCAGTAGCAGGTTTGTTTTTGGGCTTTACTTAGTCTGAACTAGGACAAAGTTCAGTCTTTATTTTCCAGTTATTTTAGTTCAAGGCAACATGTGTTTATAATTACTTTACCAAGCTGCAGTTCAACTGGGTTCCGGCGTGTAGCTCGCAAGACATTTCCCTGCGAGCTACATCGCCGAAACCAAATGGCTGCATCAGCACTTTGCCGTAGTGCAATTTGGCTGACAAGCATAGCCGCTGCAGCTGTAATCTATGAACGGGCAGAGGCAGCCGTACAGGATGTGTAACACATTCCTTTACCGGGATAGAGTTTTGATCTCGGTGGACCATTTCGTTATGGAAAGAAGGGCAAAAATATAAAGTCCAGTGAAGTGAGGTTAAATTATTTTTTTTAATTTATTTTACATTTGTTTACCAGGAAAGTCTGACTGACCAGCTTTGCCTGTTTTCAGCAGAGGCCCGGGGAGAAAAACTCCATACAATATGACAATACATGTAACATATTATCGTAATAAAATACAAAATACAAAATAGAAATGTCAGTCAAAAGAAGAAAAAGATAATACAACAATTTAGAAAGAAGTTAACAGTTTTGTCAAGGATTCCCATTTTCACGACTTTGTTAGACATAACAGCATTGTTAAGCTGAGCGACTTAATACATAATACTATAAACATTTGTATAGTTTGTAAGGCAAAAAATTATATAGGTTTTGAAGTTACAGGAAGCCCTTCTAATAGATATATAGTGGATTAATTGGGCTAGAGTGGTCTTGTATGAGTTATCCCTGGTCAGCACATGTACATATCCAAGACCTGATGAGATAGGATTTTAACTGTTTTTTGAAACTGGCTATGTCTTTGAGTCCTAACTTCAAGTGGGAGGGAGTTTTACATTTTTGCAATAGTACAAGAATACAGGGAATCACCAAAGTTGTATCTACTTTTGGATACTTCTACCAGTCCTTTATTGGTAGACCTTAACTGGCGGCTTTTGGTGTAATTGTTGATTAGACCATATAGGGCTGGGGTTTTGTTGGGGTAATAAAGAATTTGGTGAACTAAGGGGAGTTGATTTAGGGTAAGTTAAGTTATGAAATTCCATCCAGGTCAGTTTGTGAAGGGCTAGACAATGGTGAGATAGTAACTTATTATAACACGTGAATAGTTTGTTTAGATTGCCTTTATTTAAGTTAACTAGGGTGCAACAGGCATAAAGTAATGTGGAGAGTCATAAAGTAATGTGGAAAGTAAGTGGTTCTTTTTATAGTGGTTTTACTATTGGAGGTTAGATAGTTTTTGCATCTGTAGAGTGTGCCTAGTTTTTGTGCACCTTGGTTATAGTTTGAGCTATGTGTTTGTCAGATTTCATATTTTATTCGATGGTAACACCCAGTACCTTGGTATGTTCAACTCGTGTAATATGGGTGTTGTCAGAGGTGATAATTGTGAAAGGGGAATGGGATCTATAGCTTTGGAGGGATGAAAAAGCATAAGCTGGATTTTTTGGGGGTTGAATATTTACTGGGAGTCAGCTAAACAGGTTTCAACTCCAGTAAAGGAATCTTGGGTTATTTTCTGTAGAAGTTGGAGAGAGGGGGCAGAGAAGATTAGGGTAGAGTCGTCGGCATATTGAACTAGGCTTGCATGAAGGGTGGCTTTATGGAGATTGTAAATGTTGTGAAGAGCAGAAGACCAAGTATAGATCCTTGAGGCACACCTAAGGTGACTGAGAGGAAGGGGGATAGATTGTCCTGCCACTTAAAGGCCTGTTGTCCATTAGTAAGATAGTCTTTGAAACATAGGAGTACAGAGTTATTTAGTTTAAGTTCTGAGACAACAGTCAGTAGTTTGCTATGGGAGACTGTATCAAAATTAAAATCACATAAAGTTAATTAAATTGTAGACTAGGTGGTTAATGGTAATATAAGTAAAGGTACAACGTACAGCCTACTGTTGGAAAGGTTTTGTTTATTTCCAAGCGCATAAGAAACTCCAGTGGATTACTCTGGAGGAGTCTCTTAAGGGTTCGTTGTCATTTTTTTCTTTCCTTGGAATTTCAGTGTGTTTGCCCAGCTCCTGTCTTTGTAATTACTTCGTAGTACTGTAGGAGATTTGAAAAATTAGACAGTTTCTACCTCCGATTTTGTTGGCTTTGTTTGCTCCCCGTGATTGTATTCCATATCTGCTTCCATTGGATAAACTTCCCCATGAAAAACACTATAATCAGCCATACTCCAGGATTGCTCTTCACATTAAGGAGTTTGAGGATCCTCGAGATGCCCCATCACCTACCAGAACAGAAACAAGACAGAAGCGCATGGAACAGAAGAGAAGGGAGAAAATTGAAAGAAGACAACAAGAGAAAGAAAATAAATTGCAGTTGTGTAAGTTTAAGTTTATTAAGTTGCATATTTTAATCCTTTAACTGCTGTGCAGCTTAGCATACACTTTATTTACATTTTCTACAGCAGTTTTACTTGTGGATTAATTTCAGTCATTGCTGCCACTTATGCTGTAAAACGTGTTTGATGATGGTCCTGCTTTTTAAGGTGTGATCTTCGTCTTTTTTGGTGCTCAACACATGTAGAAAAATGTCATCTGGTGCTGATTTGTCTATACATGGGCTAAACTCTTGGCTAGGCTTATAAGGGTCTCAGGGCCAATAGGCTAGTATTCCTGTGATCCTAAGTAAAGATTATAATGAGTTCTGCAATATACTTTAGTAATGTATACAACTTTTGATACCCTGATGTCATTTGATTTTTTTTTTTCACCATGATTATGATGTGTCAGAAATGTGTTTGCCATCATAAGTCTTGTATACTCATTTAGAGTGCAAGTAAAGTTGTGTGCTACCTTGTCATAATTCATCTCATGGAAACAAACTGAGGGAGATGAAGCCTCCTTGCAATGAGCAAATTAGTCATATGATGTTGTTAATCTTCTTTCCATTCATCACTGATGGGTTCAATTCCGAGCCCTCTGAACCGAGTCGGCCTTTTTACCAAGCTTGCACCAGCCAAAAAAAAACTCTTGAGCTAAGTTTCTACCCAGAATGCTCTTCTCCCTGTTACCCCAGATTTCATTTGTCGCGTAGCCATAAAGCCGTGTTTCAGTAGAGCTCTCGGCTAAGTGGAACTTTATTTGAAATTCCTTTAAATTTTTTGATATCTTCATTTTTTATTGAGCGAATAGTATTTCTATTGTGTTTTCTTTTGTCTGACCTTGTTTTTTTCCTCTCTACTCTACCTGTTGTTACCACTTGGTATGGCCTTTCCTCCCTTACTCTTGTGGTATTCCTTCAGTTCCTTTGGTAAGCCATTCAACTACCAATCTTCCGAAAAAATGTAAGGATAAAGACGGAGACAGACCGCACATGTCCAAAACTGCCGACAACGCTTCTTTTAAGCTAGTCGCCAGTTCCCCAGTAGTCAGTGAGGTGCTTTCGCAGCCCCTGATGCCCGCTTTGATGGATTCGCAGGCCTCTACCGAGACCCGTTTGGAGTCCGGTATGCTGCAAGACTCTTCTTTGACTACAGAACCTGCTGATGTTTCTACCTTGGATGGGTCCGGAGCCGCCGTGCAGGCACCGGCTTCTGAGGAAGTTCTTCACATTACCAATATTCAACACAAACTGACGACTTCTTTCGCATCTTCAGTTCTTTCTAAAACTACAGAGTTTCTAAGGCTGAGTATGAGCTATGCCTAAAAAACCGACAACACAAACTCAAGCGCCTGCTTCCTTGCCACAATCTCAGATGCTTAAAATGGCAGAAGACCTGATCATGCTGATTAGGGGAAGCCATCCTTCCCTTGCTAAAAGAAAAAGTGACTTATCCTCAGCAGCTTTATCTGACCAAGAGTCCGACTCTGAGGGTTCTGAATATGAAGACATGCCCTTATCTGCCTATGAGGATTCAGATGCAGAGGAATCCATTCTTTCAACCTCCCCTCCAGAGAATTTTTCTTTTGGTGAAACCCTACATGCATTGAGAGAGCATTCCCACTGGGAATGCCAAGATTATCCTCAGTCCAAAACCAAAAAGAAGCTCAGGGAATTTTTAGACTTACCACAGCACAGACCCTTAGCTATCCCACCTGATGTTCTTCGTGTTTCAATGTTGCAGTCATTACATTTGGGTAATCTACTGGCAGGTTGCCCTCAGTCGGCCTGAATTCCAGAGTCTTGGGTCCTGCGTCGGTTGCTATCTCCTCTTCCATGATGTCAGGGGTATAAAACAAGCAGCCAACGCCATTTTCTTCAGTCTTTCTTGCCGCGCGGTGCCCGAAGCAGAAGCATTTCGCAAGTGCCGGTCAGCCGACTCCTGAAATATTCGAGCTTGAGTTTCAGAACCGAAGTCTTCACTAAAGCAAAGTATCCCGTTGGGGAAACTTTTTTCTTGCTCCATTCCGATGTCAGAAAAAGTTAATAATTGTATTACTTGTGGGAAGCAAATACCTCATAAGGATTTCCATTTATACTGTATTCCTTGCCTAGGCCCTGATCACAACGTGCCTGGCTGTCGGTTTTGTGCTAGATTTAACTAACGCACTATTAAGCGTCTGTATATTTTTGCCTTAAAGTATTTTGGAAACAGATTTAACTACCCAGAAATGTTGTCGGATAGCAATCTGACTACCGGAGTACATAAAAAAAACACAAAGAAAAGGACAGAGACAGACAGTCGAGGTCCAAAACTGACGAAGCTTCTCCTAAGCCAGTCGCCGGTTCGCCGGTACTCAGTGAGGTGCTTTCGCAGCCCCTGACACCTGCTACTTTCGAGTCGCAGGCCCCTACTGAGACCCATGTGGAGTCTGGCATGCCGCGAGATACTCAAAGTATTGGACCCACGGATGTATCTCCCTCGGATGCGTCCGGAGCCACTGAGCAGGCACCGGCTTCTGAGGGTGTATTCAGGCCTCAACATTTTTATATCAAACCGACGACAGCTGCAAAACCAAAGACAAAAGCAACTACTAAAACTAAAAAAATGACTCATGAGCCATGTGCACAGGCCGCTATGCCTAAAAAACAGATGATCAAAATGGCTGAAGACCTTATTACCGTGATCAGGGGTTCCCATCCCCCTTCTGATAAGAGGCCTAGGCAAGACACTGATTTTGAAACTTCAGATCAGGTTTCTTTTTCTTCTGATTCCTCTTCTGATCAGGAATTATCTATACCTCCCTGTGAGGATTCTGATGCAGAGGAGTTTATACCATCTGCATCACCTCCTGAGGATTATTCATTTGGAGAAACCTTGCATACTTTGAGGGAAAATTTTCACTGGGCGAGTCAAGATTTCTCAGAATCAAAAAAGAGGCTCACGGATTTCCGCATTCTCCCTCAGCACAGGCCTTTAGCCATAGCCCCTGTTTTAGACATTGTGGATTATTTGTTTTCGGAGTAGAGCTTGACCCCTGACTCATTACCTCCGGCTCCCAGCAAGCCTGACAGATATTGCAGGGTTCCTGACTCGCACAAATTTTTATTTAGAAACCCTGCTGCTGATCCTGAAACTATTTCACAGGGTCCAAAGGGAGTTAAGGCCTCAACAGCAAAAAATCCTACCCCCTCTGACAGAGATTCAAGGGCACTGGATAGATGGGGAAAAAAGGATGTTCATCGTGTTATACTGCTGCAGTCATCACACTTGGGTGATCCTGCCATCAGGCGGTCCCGCAGTCGGCCGAATCCCAAAGTCTTGGTCCGGCGTGGGTTGTCGTCGCTTCTTCCCTGACGTCAGTGTGACAGGGGGATAAAAGAGGCAGCCAACGCCATTTTCTTCAGTCTTTCTTGCCGCGCGGTGCCTGAAGCAGAAGCAGTTCGCAAGTGTCGGTCGGCTAGCTCCTGAGATTTTCCGAATCGAATTTCAGCCCGAAGTCTTCTCTAAAGCTAAGTACCCCGTTGGGGAAACTTTTCGTGCCTCAGACCGATGTCAGACAAAGTTAATAATTGCATTTCTTGTGGGAAGCAAATACCTCATAAGGATTTTCATTCTTATTGCATTCCTTGCTTAGGCCCAGACCACGATGTCTCTGGTTGTCGGTTTTGTGCTAGGTTCAACAAACGTTCACTCAAACGTCTGGCAGATTTTGCCCGACATTATTTTGGCAGAAAATTTAACTATAGCATGTCGTCAAAGCAACCGACATCAGCAATGATTAAAAAACGCAAGGATAAGAACAGGCAACCAATGCCAAGACCAGATACCGAGGCCTCAGCAAGGCCTGCTGCCGGTTCTCTGGTTTTCAGTGGGGTGCCTACGCAGCCCCTGACTACCGCTGATTTAGAAATTCTGACGGCCTCCCAGACTGAATCAGCTGGTCCTCAAGAGCTGGTTCCCTCTCACCCCTGGGACGCCAACCCTGACGGTGATCCGGAGATTTTGGACAGGCCTTCAGTTTCTGAAGGTGTCTTCAAACCGACAACTCTCTCTATTAAGTCTTATGCTAAACTTAAAGCCCCCTTAAAAGTTTGGAAACCGGGTCCACAGACGCCCCCACAGGCCCCTATGCCTAAAAAACAGATGCTTAAGATGGCTGAGGATTTAATTACCCTTATCAGGGTTCCCAACCCCCTTCTGACAAAAGGCCTAGACTGGAGGAAGTTTATCCTTCCTCTGACCAAGCATCCATTTCCTCAGCTAACTCTGAGGACCAGGATTATTCCTTCCCTTCTTATGAAGACTCGGATGCTGAAGAGTCCATTCCCTCTGTCTCCCCCCCAGAAGACTACTTTTTTGGGGAAACTCTACACACCATGAGGGAACACTTCCACTGGGAAGGCCAAGATTACTCTGACTCTAAGAAAAGACTCCGTGAGTTTCTTTTTCTTCCACAGCATAGACCCCTTGCAATTCCTCCAGTTTTAGACATTTTGGATGATGTTTACACTGAATCTAGTCTAAACCCAGATTCCTTACCTCCTGCACCAGCTAAACCAGACAGATACTACCGAGTTCCTGATTCTCATAAGTTTCTATATAAAAGCCCTTTTGCAGACCCCGAAACCATTTCCCAGGGTCCCAAAGGGGTTAAGGCCTCTACTGCTAAGAATCCACTACTTTCTGAAAGACTCCAGAGCATTAGAAAGATGGGGGAAGAAAGTGTATACGTCTGCCACTTTGGCCATGAGGGCCTTAAACTGCCAATTCCACATGCTAAAATACCAGCAGTACTTGATTACACAGTTAAACCAGAAAATGATCCCTCAGACAGATCAACCTGATTTCAAAGAGATGCAGGATTTGCTGCATGCAGCAGAACAGGTGGGAAAGCATACCTTACAGTGTGGTTTTGATTCATTGGAAGCCTCATGTAGAGCAGCTGTCACAGGATCTGTAATACGTAGACATGCTTGGCTAAAAGAGCAAGCCTTACCAGAACATGTCAAAGCAAAGTTATTGGATGCCCCATTGCAGAAAGATGTGTTATTTGGTGTCAAAGCAGAGGAAGTTTTAAAGAAAATGGAAGAAAAGGCAAAATCTATGCAGACAGTTAAAGATTTTTTACAGGTACAACCTCCTCGTTTCAGCAGAAACTGGCCATCAAAAAACTGGTCCTTTCCTGCATCAGACAGACTCCAAAGGAGTAGGTACCGATGCCCAAGGGGCAGAGGCCAGCCACAAGGTTCTTTCAGGCCTAGACAATGGCATACAACAACTCAGAGGTGGAGACGAAAGATCTCAACCCTTCAGGAAACAAACACAATGACTTCCCTCTTCGCCTGCCAAGCAAAATTGCCCTGGCAGCACCTTTGGGAGGAAAACTGGCTCTATTTCCACAAAATTGGCGCATCATAACAAAGGACAAATGGGTTCTGGATGTCATTACCCGAGGATACAGATTTCATTTTCACACTTTGCCACGTATGAGAGGCATGCCAAATCTGCCTCCAAACCAATGGGCAGAGGCACAAATGCAAATTTCAGCTCTCATGGATATGAAAGCAATTCAAAAGGTACCTACAAAGGAGCAAGGTCAAGGTTTTTACTCAAGACTATTCCTAGTACCAAGAAAGGACAAAGCCTGGAGACCCATTTTAGACCTCTCAATTCTAAACACATACCTGGAGGTACCCAAATTCAAAATGCTCACACTACAGCAGCTTCTTCCCATGCTGGGCAAGGAGTCTTGGCTGGTAACGCTGGACCTCAAAGAGGCATACCTGCATGTCCCTATCAGACAAGATTGCAGAAGATACCTCAGATTTTTGGCAGGTACAACGCATTTTAAATTCTCTGCATTGCCCTTTCTCTGATCTACTGCGCCCAGAGTATTTACGAAATGCCTGGCATCAGTAATTGCATACTGCAGACAACGAGGAGTACAAATTTATCCATATCTGGACGACTGCCTGATCCAAGCGGACAGCAAGGCCATTCTATTAGAGCATCTGGCATTTGTAACAAAGCTGCTAAGTTGCCTAGGGTACACAGTAACAAAGCTGCTAAGTTGCCTAGGGTACACAGTAAACAAAAAGAAGTCAAAGCTAATACCCTCACAAGACATAATATTCCTGGGTGCCAGCTTAAATACAACGGCCCAGATGGCTTATCTCATGCCAGACAAACAAAAACAACCTACTCAATACTTCAAAAAGATGGCAACTTTTACCCAGCTCACTGCAAGGAAAATCCTGCAGGCATTGGGGTTCATGGCATCCTGCATTCAACAATTCCACATGCAAAGCTGCATATGAGGAAATTACAATGGTACCTGAAAAGTGTATGGACTCAACACAGGCACAGCCTCGAAACAAGTATACCTCTCATTCCCTGCCTTCAAAAAGAGTTCCTATGGTGGGCTCAAGCATGTCAAATAAACAAGGGTCTTCCTTTTGTCTTACCTCCAGCAAACCAAACTATGACAACAGATTCTTCAGACTACGTCTGGGGAGCACACATGGCAGGACAGTGCATACAGGGCAAATGGTCTGCAAAACCAGTGCATCTACACATCAACCAAAAGGAGATGCTAGCTGTGCAAAATGCACTGACAGCCTTCAAGGACCTCTTGCATCCAGGACAACTACTAATAAGGACAGACAGCACCACAGTTATGTGGTACATAAACAAACAGGGAGGAACACACTCCTACCCTTTATGCAGACAGGCAATGACCTTGTGGAACACAGCATTGACTTACCAAGTACAACTGTAAGCTAAATTCCTGCCAAGAAAGGAAAACATATTGGCAGATGAATTAAGCAAAAATTTGGCAGATCATCACGAGTGGAGACTACACCCACAAGTATTTTCAATGATAACACAAAGGTGGGGACGCCCAGACATAGATCTATTTGCCTCCCCCAACAATTGCCAACTACAGAAATTTTGCACAAGGACTTATCATTCCCTAGCCTGGAAAGTGGACGCCCTATCATTCAGTTGGACAGCATTGACAGTCTATGCCTTCCCACCACTACCTCTCTTGACCAAGGTATTACTGAAAGTCAGATCAGAGAAGACCACAAATGATCCTCATTGCTCCGGACTGGCCACGTCAGCACTGGTACCCATTACTAAGGACCTTGACTCACAGCCCTCCATGGATCTTACCTCAATTCCCTCTTCTGTTGACTCAGCAAAACTCTCAGATCCTTCACAGTCAGCTCAGGACTTTAAATTTAGCTGCATGGAGAATACCTTGAATTATCAATCAACATTTCTCTCAAAGGATGTCCTGAATGTCATTTTGGAGGCCAGGAGGCCCAGCACCAGAAAAACTTACTCAGACAAATGGAAAAGATTTTGTGCATGGAACCAGGCTAAAGACCAAAATCCTTGGATACCAAACATTCCTCAAATACTGCAATACTTAACTGAGATGCTACACAAAGGCCTTTCCTTCTCATCCATTAAGATCCATGCTTCAGCCATTTCAGCTCAATATAATACGGATCCTCCCATATTCTCACACCCTTTACTAAGGCAGTTTCTCAGAGGGGCTAAGAATATAAGACCCCCCCAGAACACCCCCAATGCCAGCTTGGGACCTCAACTTCATTTTAGAAATAATAACACTGCCTCCTTTCGAACCAGCCTTCTCAGCAGAACTACAATACTTGTCGTGGAAAACGGCTCTGTTGCTGGTGATCACCTCAGCACGCAGGGTCTCAGAACTACAGGCACTTATGGCAGTGGAACCTTTCATCATTTTCCATCAGGACAGAGTCTCTTTACGAACTAACCCTACCTTTATGCCAAAAGTAGTATCCAGTGTGGCTTTGAATCTGACCATTCATTTACCCACCTTTTATCCAAACCCCCAGAATAAAGGAGAAAGACTCCTTCACTCTTTGGACATTCACAGACAGCTACGTTACTGTTGGGATAAGACAAAGACCTTCAGAAAAACTGACCAACTCTTTGTATCCTATGCTGCAGGTTCACAAGGAAAGGCTATTTCAAAACAGACCATCTCCAAACGGATAGTACATTGTATCCGCTTTTGCTACTCGCACCATGGGAAAGCAGTGCCTGTTAATATTAGGTCCCATTCTACCAGGGCTACAGTAACCTCAGCAGCCTTTCTCAGGGAGGTTCCAACCAAGGACATTCTGGAGGCAGCTACTTGGAGTTCAGTGCACACCTTTACCAAGCACTACCACCTTCCATTATACTCTAAAACCAGAGCTGGTTTTGCCACTGCAGTTCTGCAGGGCATCCTAGCGTCACCTAACCCAGTTTAGTACCAGCCACCCATCCATTGCTTTGGGATTCAACCCAAGTGTGATGACTGCAGCAGTATAATACGATGAACATAGTACAGTTTTGTACCTACCATAAATGTAGATGTTCGAGTGTATATACTGCTGCAGTCCAGGTTACCCTCCCACCATCCCCTCTACATACCAGGGTGTTAGTTATAACTCCATGTACATCAGTCTATTGGACGCATGTCTATATGGTGTATTTGCTAACAGCTAGTACTATTTTTTATCTACTAAGGTATTTTTGCATAATTATTTGTATTGCCTTCCTAGTTGGGGGCACCTGACATCTGGGGCAAGAAAAACTGAAGAAAATGGCATCGGCTGCCTCTTTTCTCCCCCTGTCGCACTGATGTCAGGGAAGAAGCGACGACAACCGACGCCGGACCAAGACTTTGGGATTCGGCCGACTGCGGGACCGCTTGACGGCAGGATAACCCAAGTGTGATGACTGCAGCAGTATATACACTCGAACATCTGCATTTACTGTACTTTTATACATCTGCAACCTTGGCAATTGGGGCCTTAAACCGCCAGTTTCATATGCTCAAGTATTGACAACATGTTATGGGATTGCTGAAAGAGAAAATGATGTTGATTTCTGAATGTGCAGAAAATAAAGAATTGCAGGAATTATTGCATGCAGCTGAAAAGGTTGGAAAGCATACTTTGCATTGTGGTTTTGATTCCTTAGAGGCCTCTTGCAGGGCCGCAGTTACTGGATATGTGATTAGAAGGCATGCCTTGCTAAAAGAGCAAAATTTGTCTGATCATGTTAAAGCTAAATTACTGGATGCACCTTTGCAGCATGATACTCTGTTTGGTTTTAAGGCAGAAGAGGTTTTAAAGAAAATGGAAGACAAAGCTAAATCTATGCAAACTGTAAAAGACTTCTTACAAGTGCAGCCACCAAGATTCAGTAGGCACTGGCCTACAAAAAATTGGTCCTTTCCTGTGTCAGACAGAGCTCAAAGGGGCAAATCCAGACGCCCTAAGGGTTCCAGATACCAGGCACAAGATTCGTACAGGTCAAAGCAACGGGGTGCTTCTACCTTCAAATCTGGAGGAGATAAAGTGCAAACCTACAGAAAACAATCCCAATGACTTCCCTCTGCCTTCACCAAACACTTAACCTTTTGGCAGCACCCTTAGGGGAAAATTAACACTTTTTGCTCAAAATTGGCAGTTAATAACCTAGGACAAGTGGGTGCTAAACATAGTATCACAGGGATACATATTCTATTTCCATACTCTGCCAATGGCAAACGGTTAGCCGGATCTGCCAAAAAATCAATGGGCAGAGGCACAGAAACAGGTTACATCCCTCATGGATATGGGGGCCATTCAGCCAGTACCAGAACAGGAGAAAGGACAAGGTTTTTACTCAAGACTGTTCTTGGTACCCAGAAAGGAAAAAGCCTGGCAGTCAATACTGGATTTATCGATTTTGAACACATATCTGGACATTCCAAAACTCAAAATGCTGACTTTGCAGCAGCTTCTGCTCATGCTGGGCAAAGATGCTTGGCTGGTGACGTTAGACCTAAAAGAGGCATACCTGCATGTCCCAATAAGACAGTTGTGCAGAAGATACCTCAGATTCAAGGCTGGCTTAATGCATTACCAATTCTCTGCACTGCCCTTTGGCTTATCTACTCCGCCCAGTGTCTTTACAAAGTGCCTGGCACCAGTAATTGCTTTTTGCAGACAAAGAAGTATTCAAATATATCCTTACTTGGACGACTGTCTCATTCAAGCAGAGAACAAGGACATTCTTCTTCAACACCTGGCGTTTCTGAAAAGGCTTCTAACATGCCTAGGGTACACAACAAACAAAAATAAATCACAACTGGTACCCTCTCAAAAGATAACATTCCTGGGTGCAAGCTTGAATACAACTGCCCAGATGGCTTACCTCACGCCAGACAAACAAAGGCAACTGACTACTTACTTATAGGTTCATAGGTTCATACTAGGCTATCTGCCCAAGGGCATTTATAAACCTAGCCCAGAGTTTTGTGGCTTTCGCCACCCCTTTAGTTTGGAGGATACTATGCCCATTATTTTGCTGTGCCTCTGTCAAGCAGTGACACTGAGATAATCCCTGGGGTATATCTGCGATCTCCCATCCATTGGTCAAGATTTCTCTTGAACAAAGCCAGCGAGGTGCTCTGCCTCACGTACCGGGATTTTGTTCCACAGCATAGGGAGTCTCTGGGTGATGAATCTGTCCCTCCAGCACGTCCTATTAATAACCGTGTCAAGGTTTAAGTCTCCCGCCCTTGTAGTTCTGAGGGATCTAGATTTTTTGAGGTGAAGCATGTTCATCAATTCTGGGTTGGACATGGCCTTGTATGTCAGGCACAGGTCACCTCTGAGTAAGACGGTAAGCGACTGAATAGAGCTGGAGTTCCTTCAGTCGGGCAGCATAGGACATATTTTTGAGACCCTTTTTCCTTTTGGTGAGGAACTTTTGGGGCCTTTCCAGTTGCTGCAGGTGTCGTGTCAGATACATTCCGAATGGGGCATTGTACTCAATCATTGGTCTGATGAGTGATGAGTACAGGGGGACGATGACTTCCCTTGATCTAGATGTGAATCCCTTCATGATCAGGTGGGCAATGTAGAAGGTCTTCCTAACTACTTTGGCAACGTGAGTGTCAAACGAAAGGTTACTGTCAACCTGGGTCCCCAGATCCCTGTTAACCTCTTCTGTGCTTAGTGGGTTGCCGCCTATATGGTAGCTAGGGGTAACCTTGTTTTTCCCGAAGGGTATGACTATGCATTTTTTGGCGTTTAACTTTAGGCCATGGCTCTGGCACCAGTTATCCATTTCTATAAGACCCTTCTGAAGGATATCTGTGTCAGATGTGTTCTCAACTATGGCGCCCAGTTTGCAGTCATCTGCAAATTTTGTCAGCCATAATCCTCCTGTGTTTGCTTGTACTTCTGAAAAGTAGATGCTGAACAGGAGTGGGCCCAGGACTGAGCCCTGTGGGACACCACTTGTGACAGGCTTTGAGTCTGACATGGCACCAGCAACTCTGACCCTGTGGGTTCTGTCACTTAGCCAGTTTGCAACCCCTCTTGTGACGTATGGGTTTACATTTAAGCTGATGAGTTTTTCAATGATACCTGAGTGGGGTATTGTGTCGAAAGCCTTTGCCAGGTCGAGGTAGGCTGTGTGGACTGCCTTTCCCTCATCAGTGGCCTTGGTGACTGTTTCGAAAAAGTCAACCAAGTTTAAAAGGCATGATCTGCCCTTGACAAAGCCAAACTGGGTCGGATCCAAAGTCTGCAAGTCCCCTATGTCTTTATTTATGAGTTCCATTATGATCCTCTCCATTGCTTTGCAGATCAGGCTTGTCAAGCTGATGGGACGGTAATTTCCAGGGTCGGTGGAGGCACCGCCTTTGTGAAGTGGGACCACAGTTGCCGTACGCCACTCCTTAGGCACGTATCCTGAGGTGAGGCTAAGATTAAACAGCTGCCCTAACTGAGGGTTTAATTCCTCATTGAGTTCGTGGAGCACACAACCGGGGACACCATCTGGTCCCATGGATGCTGTGTTTTTTTGCCTTGGAGAGAGCAGTTCTCACCTGAGCGTTAGAGATGTTTGGGGGGTTACAATCCTTTGGTATAGATATCTCACCTTTTTGGGGGGGGAGTTTGCACTGAACCTGTCAGCCAGTATGTTGGTAATGTCTGTAGGTTCAGTAATTTTTACATAATTTTGAACTAATTCTGAGCATATCTGGGAGTTTCCTCCCAGGTTTCTAACATAGCTAAAGAAGGCCTTATGATTGTCTTTTGAGTCCTTAGCGACTTTTCTCTCAAAATTTGCCTTGGATGATTTTATGAGAGCTCTTAGTTTTTTACTTATAATGATCAAAGGTGTTTTCCCTTTTAAGGATTTTGCTCTATCTTGTAGTAGCTTCCTCCTTTTGTTGTAGAGTTTGTTTATGGCTGGGGTCCACCAGACTGGACGCTTGCCTTTGGTACAAAGAGTCTTTGTTTTGTTTGGGATTGCCTGATCCATGCAGTCCTGTAGGTGCTGGTAGAAGGCATTTGTAAGTGATTCAGCGGCTTGAGTAATGGTTTCCGTGAGGCTCGGGGCCTTAAAGAGACCACACCAGTCTTTAGAAGTGTGAAGTCGGCTTTTGAGAAGTTCTTCACTGTGGTCTTTTTATCTCAGGTGGGCGGGATGTGGACTTCCAGTGAGATTAGTTTATCGTCTGATCTCACCAGTGAGGGGTATACTTCCGGTGTTGAACATTGTGACCCCATGTTCGTGATGATGAGATCTAGTATGTTTTCTCCTCTTGTGGGGATGGTGACTAGTTGTTCCATGGCATTTGAGTTTATGAACTCTAGGAACCTTTGGGCTAGAGTGTTGGGGCTTGAGTAGTGATCCCAGTCTATATTTGGGTAGTTGAAGTCACCTAATATGATGGTGTTTGGAGATACATTTATCCCCTCCAGTGTTTTCAGGAAAGCTATGTGAGGTTCCTGAGATTGAGAGGGTGGCCTGTAACATGCTACAAATTGCAGAGCAGTCTTGCCTATGGTTAATTGCACCTGGATGGTCTCCGATGCATCGTGCGTTGCCACCAACCTTGAGGTGTGGGTGTCCTTGATGAATATAGACACCCCCCCTCCCTTCTTGGTGTTGTCCGGATTTTGGGGCTGGAACGCATGATATGAGGTAAAACCTGATAGTGCCAGGGTGCTCTCTGGAGCCTTGAACCAGGTTTCAGTCACAGCACAGACATCAGTGTTCTCCATACTGAGAAGGGCCTCGAGTGCGTGCATCTTGAGGTTGAGACTTCTGGCATTGAGCAGCATTACCCTTAGTTTTTTTCCTTTTTTGTGTTCTAGGGTGGTAGGTTTAGAATTTGAGCCTTGCCTAAAAAAGGCACTATGGGGGTGGCAAGAGCCTTTGCCAATATCCGGAAGCCCAGGGGTGACAGGTGCAAGCCGTCCCTTGCGAAACAGCGTGGCTTGTCCATCATGTCATCCCAGGCAGACAGACATTGGATCCCCTTTGAATGACACCAGAGTTTAAGCCAATTATTAAAGCTGATCATCTTGTCTCTGTATTGTGGCATAATTCTTGGTGAAGGT
The DNA here is from genome assembly GCF_019279795.1 of Protopterus annectens. Classification (NCBI taxonomy): domain Eukaryota; kingdom Metazoa; phylum Chordata; order Ceratodontiformes; family Protopteridae; genus Protopterus; species Protopterus annectens. Next base: position 713,163,840 of record NC_056725.1, on the reverse strand, counting down.
AGGATACTGCTCAAGATCAGGGTCATACCTGCCTGGGCTACATAATCAGAGAGTTCCTCTATGTCTCTTTACATGTAGTCCAAGGAGGTACGTCTCAGGTCGTTCACACCAGCGTGTTCAATGACAGAGTCGTACTTGTACCTGCTGTTGAGAGACCTGAGTGCTTGCGTTATGTGGCGGATTCTAGCGCCCGACAGGCAGCTTACTGTGACCTTTTCCTTACTCAGTCTGGTGAGCGGGACGTCAGTGTGTCTGACTATGGAGTCACCAATGACGAGTGTGTCTGGCATTGTGTTTGGCCTTAAGGGCTGTGACTGTTTGGCACACTGACTATGTGGTCTATGTGTTGCATGTGTTGTGTCCTGAGGTGGCAGTTGTTTGGGTGTCTGCTTTGGTGGCCTCTGCTGTTTTGGTAGATTTTTGATCAGAGCCTCCGAGTATGTCTTTGTGTATTTATGTGTATGATTTGAAGTTGTGATAGTACTATGTGAGACTGGGTTTGTGGTGTGTGTGGTTACCTTCTCCTCCTGTCTGGTCTTGCCAGTCCTATGTTGAGAGAGCTCAGCCTCTCAGTTTGGCTATATAGTCGCATCTCTCGCATGTATTTGTGTTTTGTGGAAGAAGGAGAGGGTTGTCGTGTACATGAGACAATTGTAACATTGTCTCAATATTCCCAGATTCACCAGCTGAGCAGGAGAGGACACTAGCAACTGATCCCTCGACATGCTAGAAGGAATAGACAAAGACTTTAAAAAGACTCCGGGGGATGTGGGTGATCGAAAAGGGTTTTTTGGCTGGTGGGGTACTATGTATAATAAAAGTGCTATATCATAGTAAAAAAATACTTTAGGAACAAGTGCTAGGCTTTACAGGTAAAGAATAGTCTACTTAAGAATCAAGTAGAGCTGAACTTTTTAGATATAGAATACGGTGGTTTGATCAGCAGTACAGTTCAAGGAAGGCTGTTTTAAGGGAAAATTTGAAGAGTGGACTTTAGGTAGCCCGAATAGTTTAACCTTGATTAACCGCCGCTGCTCTTGTGTGCTCCTGTGGCAACTCCGCACTAAAGCGTGCTTTATAGCAGGGGTCTGGAAAAGACAGGAAATGACCCAAAATAGCCAATAAACTACAAGTTACTGCCTTAAACCACTCCTCTGAGGACAAACAGGCAGCTCAGTACTCCCCACTCTCACTGGTGAGTAAAGAAACTTCCCCCTGACCAAACAAGGAAAATGGAGAAACACAGGAACCAAGACAAAGCCCAGGGATCAGCAAAATCTGATCTCTGGAACAAACTATTAGGAAAGTATGGAAAACAGAGTATTTTTTTTGTTTTTTTCAAGTTTTTTTTTCAGATAGGCAGAAAATACAATACTTAAAACTGATGGTAACAAAAACCCAGTTAACTGCAAGACAAACTCTGCAGGCTTTGGGCTTCATGGCATCTTGCATCCTACTGATTCCATATGCAAGACTGCATATGAGGAAGCTTCAGTGGTACCTAAAATGTTTATGGAGTCAACATTGTCACAATCTGGAAAGAATGATTCCTCTCACTCCCTGCCTACAACAGGAGTTTCTATGGTGGACAAAGACATGTCACCAAAACATGGGACGGGCCTTCACTCTATCCCCTGCCAGCCAAACCTTTACGACAGACGCATCAGATAATGCCTGGGGGGCCCACATGGCGGGAAGATGCATTCAGGGCATATGGACCCCAAAACAAATGCATCTACATATCAACCAAAAAGAGATGCTAGCTGTTCAAAATGCCCTGACAGCCTTCAAGGACTTACTTCATCCAGGACAGCTACTGATAAAGATGGGCAACACCACGGTTATGTGGTGTATAAACAGGCAGGGGGGCACACACTCATACCCCCTTTGCAGATTAGCCATGGCACTGTGGGACACAGCTTTGACTTACCAAATACATCTTCAAGCTCAATTCCTGCCAGGAAAACAAAATACTCTGGCAGATGATTTAAGCAGAAACCTTATGGACCCCCATGAGTGAAAACTAGATCCACACGTTTTCAGCATGATAACAAAGAAATGGAATAGCCCGGACATAGATCTATTTGCCACTCCTCAAAATTATCAATTGAAAAGGTTCTGCACAAGGACTTATCACAGACAAGCATGGAAAGTGGACGCCCTATCCTTCAGTTGGAAAAACCTATCAGTTTACGCCTTTCCTCCTCTGCCTCTTCTTCCCAGGGTCCTAGTAAAAGTCAGACAAGAGAAACCAAAGATGATACTAATTGCCCCGGACTGACCCCGCCAATACTGGTACAAAATCCTAAGGAACTTGTCTCAATACCCAGCTTGGACCTTACCTCGAAGACCTCAACTTACTGTCCCAGCAAAACAATCAGATCCTGCACAATCAACTCCAGACACTGAACCTGGCAGCATGGCTGATCATGTAGTTATACAAACAGCACCTCTCAGTAAAGCTGTGATGGATGTCATTTTGGAAGCCAGAAGGCCTAGTACTATAAAATCTTATGCTGATAAATGGACGAGATTCTGTGCTTGGAATCAAGCGCAAGGAACTGATACAGCAGAACCAAATATTCCTCAGATATTACAATACTTGACTGAGATGCTTGACAAAGGCCTATCTTTCTCATCAATTAAAATCCATGCCTGTGCCATTTCGGATCATTACAATACAGAGCCACCAATCTTTTCTTATTCTTTACTAAAACAGTATCTTAGAGGAGCCAAAAATTTAAGGCCTCCTAGAAGATCACCAATACCTGCATGGAACCTCAATTATGTGTTGGAAAAGCTCACCCTGCCTCCATTTGAACCAGCTGCTACTGCTGATATAAAGTTCTTATCATGGAAAACAGCTCTGCTGCTAGCAATTACTTCAGCAAGAAGAGTCTCAGAGCTACAGGCCCTCATGGCCGTGGAGCCTTTTATCTTATTTTACCTAGACAGGTTGTCTCTGAGGACAAATCTTTCATTTATGCCTAAGGTGGTTTCCAATGTGGCCCTTAACCAAACTATTCATCTGCCAACCTTTTATCCAAATCTGCAGAACAAGGGGGAGAGAATTCAGCATTCCTTGGACGTACACAGCTAAGATTCTACTTGAGCAGGACTAATGCTCTAAGAAAAACTGAGCAATTACTAGTGGCACATGCTGCAGGATCAGAAGGAAAGGCTATTTCAAAGCAGACTATTTCAAAGTGGATAAGCCACTGCATTTATTTCAAAGCAGACTATTTCAAAGTGGATAAGCCAATGCATTTGTTTCTGCTGCTTACACCATGGCAAACCTGTGCCCAAGGGCATTAGGTCTCATTCCACCAGAGCTACAGCTACTTCAGCAGCCTTTCTCACAGGAGTTCCAACCAAAGACATTCTAGAGGCTGCTACTTGGAGTTCTGTTCACATCTTTACAAAGCATTATCACTTGCCTCTCTACTCTAAGCCCAGGGCAGGCTTTGCCACTGCAGTTCTGCAGGGCCTTATAGCCGAACCTAATGCTGTTTAGCTCCAGCCTCCCATCCATAGCTTTGGGATTCTACCCAAACATAATGACTGCAGCAGTGAAACACGAAGAACATAGTACAGTTGTGTACACTTAGCATAAATGTAGATGTTTGAGTGTATTCACTGTTGCAGTCCAGGTTACCCGCCCACCATCCCCTTTCATTCTGGAGTTTATCTTTCCTTCTGTATCTCCTACAAACCTATGTAGTGTATTTGCTTGCAGATGAAGGTAAAGTTTGTATTGATGCATGTATATATACTTTATATATACTATCTTTTTGAGGGCACCTGACATCTGGGGCAAGAAAAACGAAAGAAAATGGCTTCGGCTGCTTGTTTTATATACCTGATGTCATGGAAGAGGAGACGGCAACCGACGCAGGACCCAAGACTTTGGAATTTAGGCTGACTGAGGGCAACCTGCCAGCAGATTAGCCAAATGTATTGACTGCAACAGTGAATACACTCTAACATCTGCATTTATGGTAAGTGTACACAGCTGTACTTTCTGGATGTTGTGGATGATGTCTTTATGGAATCCAGTCTAACTCCTGATACTTTACCCCCTGCTCCAAGGAAACCTGATAGGTACTATAGAGTCCCTGACTCTCACAAATTTCTCATCAAAAATCCTACTGCTGACCGAGAGGTCATCTCCCATGGACCTAAAGGAATAAAAGCTACTACAGCTAAGAATCCCACCCCTTCGGACAGGGATTCCCGAGCTTTAGACAGGGTTAAAAAAGTATACACCTCTGCAACTCTCACCATTAGAGCATTGAATTTTCAGTTCCACATGCTGAAATATCAGCAACATACTATGGAACTTATTAAGCAAAAATTATCTACCTTTCCTGACTGTGCAGAAAATAAAGATTTACAGGAGCTTATACATTCTGCAAACCAAGTTGGCAATCATACCCTGCAATTTGGTTTGACGCCCTAGAAGCATCTTGCAGGGCAGCAGTCACAGGTTCTGTACTTAGAAGGCATACCTGGCTTAAGGAGCAGACCTTGCCAGACCATGTCAAATCAAAATTATTGGACGCTTCTCTGAACAAGGACAATCTGTTTGGCACCAAAGCAGAAGAGGTTTTAAAAAACATGGAAGAAAAGGCAAAGTCTATGCAGACAGTCAAAGATTTTTTGCAAGTGCAGCCTCCAAGATTTAGTAGGCATTGCCCCTCGAAACATTGGTCCTTTCAAGCCCTCTCAAGGCTGTCTCAAACTAGACCCAGGGGAAACAGACCCTCCAGATTACAGTCTCAGGGTATGCAGAGATCTAAGCAATGTAGTACCTCCACTTCTAAAACAGGGAGTGCTAAGCCACCCCCTTACTGAAAGAATTCACAATAACTTCTCAGTTTCACTCCTCATCTCTGCCCAATTGCTCGTGCCCCTAGGAGGAAAACTTGCCCACCATGCAAAAAACTGGACCTCCATCACCAACGATCGATGGGTCCTCAACGTAGTATCCCAGGGGTACAGATTTTATTTCCAGACACTGCCCAACCCCAAAAGGGTTCCCAGACCTTCCTCCAAACCAGTGGGCAGAGGCACAAAACCAAGTTCAGTCCCTGCTGTCCATAAGGGCAATTCAGCCTGTTCCTGCAGAACAGATAGGCCAAGGTTTTTATTCCAGACTTTTCCTGGTACCCAGAAAAGAGGGCACCTGACGCCCAATTTTAGATCTATCCATTCTAAACATCTTCCGGGTGGTACCAAAATTCAAAATGCTCGCCCTACAGTAGCTTCTCCCTATGCTGACCAAAGATGAATGGCTAACCACCCTAGACCTAAAGGAGGCCTATCTGCCCATCCCAGTCAGGGATTCCTGCAGGAAATATCTACATTTCAGGGCAGGATCTATGCATTATCAGTTCTCTGCACTTTCCTTTGGCTTATCAACTGCTCCCAGAGTTTTCACAAAATGCTGGCTCCAGCCATTGCCTATTGCAGACAGAAAAAGATTCAAATTTATCCTTACTTGGACGATTGCCTTATTTAGGCAGACAGTCAGGAAAAGCTGTTGCAGCACCTGACATTTGTAAAGGACCTTCTAACCTCTCTGGGGTACACTATCAATGAAAAAAAAATCCAAACTGGTCCCCAGTCAAAAACTTGTATTCCTGGGAGCAAGCTTGGACACAACATCCCAGATGGCATTCCATACTCCAGAAAAACTAGCCTATCTAACAGGCTACTTTGCTCAAATAGCCACCAGAATCCAGCTATGCACAAGGAAAATCCTGCAGGCTCTAGGGTTCATGGCCTCCTGCATTCTGCTAATTCCATATGCCAGACTGCATATGAGGAAACTTCAATGGTACTTAAAAAGTCTTTGGTGCCAACATTCTCAGGACCTAGAAACTATCATACCTATAATACCTTGTCTAAGGAAAGAGTTTCTTTGGTGGGCAGCAGCATGCAACCACAACAAGGGACTTCCCTTTACACAACCCCATGCTGCTCAGACCCTAACCACAGACGCATCAGACTATGCCTGGGGTGCACATCTGGAAGGTAGGTGCATTCAGGGCCACTGGATCCCAAACCAAATTCATCTGCACATCAACCAAAAAGAGATGTTAACTGTTCAGTACGCCCTGATAGCTTTCAGATCCCTACTTTCACCGGGTCCCCTTCTATTAAAAAATGACAATACCACAGTGATGTGGTACATCAGCAGGCAGGGGGGCAGCCCACTCTTATCCACTCTGCAGGCTAACCATGACCCTGTGGAACCCAGCCTCAGCCATACATATTCACCTGCATGCTCAATTCCTGCCAGGCAAACAAAAGTCTCTGATGGACAACTTGAGCAGAAATCTCCTAGAACCACATGAGTGGCATTTAGACCACAACACCTTCTGCCTTCTGACCCAGAAATGGGGTACCCTGAAGCTGGACCTATTTGCCTCCCCCTACAACCATCAGCTCAACAACTTCTGCATCAGGTTACCTCACAGCAAGACCTGGAATGTGGATGCCCTATCCTTCCAGTGGGCAAACCTCTCAATCTATGCATTTCCCCCTCTGCCTCTTCTTACAAGAGTACTACTGAAGATAAGGCAGGAAAGACCAAAGGCAATCCTGATTGCTCCAGACTGGCCACGCAAACACTGGTACCCCCTACTGCACAGGCTGTCACCGGTGCCACCATGGCACCTACCTCGGATCCCAACCCTCCTGACTCAGCAGGAAGGACAGATCTTGCATCCACAATTGCAGACCCTGAACCTTGCAGCCTGGCTTATTCCTTGAATTTTCCTCCAATGGCCAGCCTAAGCAAGCCAGGTGCTGGATGTCATACGTGAAGCCAGACGACCCAGTACATGGAAATCCTATGCTGATAAGTGGAAAAGGTACTGTTCCTGGATTCACTCTAAAGGAGCAGATACAACACAACCATCTTTACCACTCATCCAGGATTACCTAGCAGACCAACTCCACAGAGGCCTGTCTTTCTCTTCCATTAAGATCCATGCCTCTGCCATCTCTTCTCATTACAACACCGAGCCACCTCTCTTCTCTCACCCTGTCATCAAGAAGTTCCCAAGAGGGGCTAACAATTTAAGGCCACCAAGAAGATCCCCCAGCCCTGCTTGGGACCTTCATTTTGTGTTGGAAAAGCTCACACTACCCCGCTTTGAGCCTGCAGCGTCAGCAAAGTTAAAATTCCTCAAAAAACACTCTGAAGCCAATATCCTATGACCACTGTAGAAATATACAAGTTTATTAAAATACACAGAGTCACAAACCGCAAATCCACACAACACTTCAAAGGTCAAGCGCGTTCGTCAATAGACTTCATCAGAACCGAAAACGCTTGACCTTTGAAGTATTGTGTGGATTTGCGGTTTGTGACTCTCTGTATTTTAATAAACTTGTATATTTCTACAGTGGTCGTAGGATATTGGCTTCAGAGTGGTTTTTGTGTTATTGGTGTCGTTTGCCACTCTCACACCATTATTTATTTCTTCAAAGTTAAAATTCCTCTCTTGGAAAACAGCCTTGCTTCTGGCCATCACTTCAGCTAGAAGAGTGTCTGAGCTACAAGCACTTATGGCTGTGGAATCCTTCATTATTTTTCATGCTGACAGGGTCTCCCTCAGGACTAACCCTACTTTTATGCCTAAGGTGGTGTCCAGTGTGGCTCTCAACCAGTCTATCCATTTGCCCACCTTTTTCCCTAATCCTCAAAATGAGGAGGAAAGGATTCTGCACTCCTTAGATGTGCACAGACGGCTCAGATTCTACCTGGATAGGACTACACCCTTCGGGGAATCTGACCAGTTACTAGTCAGCTTTGCACCAGGGGCAGAGGGCAAGGCCATATCAAAACAAACCATCTCCAAATGGATAGGACACTGTATCCATTTTTGTTACAACACCATGGGAAACCACCCCCTCAGGGTGTCAGAACACATTCCACTAGGGTAACTTCAACCTCTACAACCTTTCTCAGAGGAGTCCCTACCAGGGACATTCTAGAAGCTGCTACTTGGAGTTCTGTTCATACCTTCACCAAGCATTACCACCTGCCTATCTTTTCCAAATCCAGGGCAGGCTTTGCAACAGCAGTCCTGCAGGGCATACTAGCCAGCCCAAACTCTTCTTGACTGCCTCCACCCTTCCTCAGCTTTGGGAATCACCCCGAGTTTGATGACTGCAACAGTGAAGCACGAAGAACATAGTACAGTTGTGTACACTTACCATAAATGTAGATGTTCGAGTGTATTTACTGTTGCAGTCCTGATTTCCCTCCCTCCAGCCCCCTGGCTTTCTCTGTCCTTTCTACCTATCCTCTTTATGGCCATCTTTTATGGCAGGGGTATTTACTTTTTACTGGAGGTGTTCTACACCATTTAATAGCTTCCTATTTTGGGAGCTCCTGACATTTGGGGCAAGAAGAACTGATGTAATGGCATCGGCTGCATGTTTTATACCTCTGACGACATGGAAGAGGCGGCGGCATCCGACGCAGAAATCCCACAACTCTGGTATTTGGGCCGACTGAGGGCTACCTGCAGGTAGGTAACCCAAGTGTGATGACTGCAACAGTGAATAGTGAATACACTCAAACATCTACATTTATGGTAAGTGTACACAACTGTACTTTCCCCTTCCTTTGGCCTCACCTAGTGTACCTGCCGTGGATTCTGGACCCACTACCAGATCTGATTGCTCACCCCCAAGGGTTGAGCTACCCAAATTTGTCCAGTCTCAAGTTGACAGCTTGGTTTCTCCACTTCCATTAGTTGCCAGGCAAGCTAATCTCTCCTCGCCTGTTCGAGACATCATTCTGGCCTTTCATAAACTGTCCAGCAGAAGACTATATCAGGATAAATGGAAAAGGTTCTCCATCTGCTATAAGGATAACATGCTAGACCTGTATTCGGCTCCAGTAACTGCGGTGCTTCAGTACTTGGCTAAGTTTTTTGATAATGAGACTCTGCCTTTACCGTACGAGTACACCTAGCAGCAATTTCTAATTTCCACAATGGTATAGATGCACCTCTCTTATTTCTTTACTCCTATGCAAGGCCTTCCTCAAGGGGACCTTTCATATCAGGCCTCCTGTCAGACAGCCCATGAAACCATGGAACCTCACTTTAGTCCTTCAGTCTTTGACTCAAAAACCATTTGAACCTGCTGCGAAGTGTGACCTAAAGTTTTTGTCTTGGAAATCTTTGTTCTTGGTAGCCATCACATCTGCCATAAGGGTCTCTGAGCTGTAGGCATTGTGCATCAAGAGACCCCATCTGATTGTTCATAAAGACAGAGTATCACTTCGGACGAATCCATCCTTCCTTCCCAAAGTTATTTCTGAATTCTCCATAAACTAGACCATTGACCTACCAGTGTTCTTCCTGAATTTTGCCAATAAAGGAGAGTACTGCCTTCACTCCTTGGATGTACATAGTCAATTGAGATTTTAACTAGACAGGAACAAACCTATCCATAAATCTGAACAGCTTTTCATCTCCTTTTCTGGGCCCAGAATGAGAGATGCTGTTTCCAAGATCACCTTATCAAAATGGCTAAGGGACTGCATATGTTTCATCTGTTCCTTCAGTAACGAACCTATGCCAAAAGTTAAAGCTCACTCCACTAGATCTATGCCAACATCTGTAGCTTTCCATTCCAGGGTTTCTATGGATGACATCTGCGCAGCAGCTACTTGGGCTAAGCCTCATACCCTTTATCAATCATTACAAATTGGACTTGGTCTCCAGAGGGAGAGCTGCCTTCGGCTCAGTGGTACTCAGGAATGTTCTTCCATAAGGGCTGCCCATGGACCTCAAGGTAACTTGGGATTCTGTCCCATCAGTGATGAATGGAAAGAAGATTAACAACTTCAGATAAAGAAGTTATGTCTTACCAGAAAGTTTTATCTGTGTTGGTCATTTTCTTTCATTCATCACTTCCCACCTTCCTTCCCCCTCCAAAGGCTCCTGGGGGATGCTTTGCATCCAAGTGGTGTCCTAGGGTATTTGCTCAGAAGTGGCCTCAGCTTTACTTCTCTTTCTCTAGCAAACTCTATCTGAGGTAACAGGGAGAAGGGCATTCTGGGTAGAAACTTAGCTCACGAATTTTTTTGGCAGGGGCGAGCTTGATAAAAAGTCTGACTTGTTTCGAGGGCTCAGAACCGAACCCATCAGTGATGAGTGAAAGAAGATGAACAACACAGGTGGAATGTTATGGTAAGACATAACTTCTTTTTTTTTGTTTTAAGGGAGCTTTGCCCCACACCCCCCACCCCGATTTATTTATGTAATCTGTCTTAGTGGGAGCACTAGTATGGGGGAAGAGGTCTACAGCTTGACAAGTTTCTTCCTGGGATGAAGCTACAGTGAGGTATATAGTTCTCATTTTTTATAATACTTGACTGTTTTGGAAGTTATAGTTACTGTTTCACCCGAGATGAAGCTACAGTGAGGTATATAGTTCTCATTTTTTGTAATACTTGACTGTTTTGGAAGTTATGGTTACCGTTTCACTTTTGGCCATTATCCTTATTTTGTGATTATTTTCTTTCTGTTTTTTTCTAGTAAAAGAGACAGTGAGCTGCTGCTAAAACTCATTGCCAACTTGAACATGTTGCTGAAGGATGAGAATGTCAATGTGGTGAAGAAGTCCATCCTCACAATGACCCAGTTGTACAGAGTGGCATTACAGGTGTGTGCTTCATACTGCTTGGGTGAAGTTATAATGAGCCTCGCACTAGACTGCAGGCCGGCAGATGCATCTTTGCTATGATTCCTACTGGAAATACCTTTGTTTGGATAGTTCCATCTTTCTTAGGAGTTCCATCTCAGCATGGAACCTGCTTCCTTAGGAAGAGTACTTTTGTCACAGAATATGCTTTTTAACAGCTTAGGTATCTTCTATCTTAATAAACATTTTATTTCACTGCAGGACCCACTGTCAGGAAGCCAATTCTCAGTGTTCCATTCAAGGTTTCATGATTTTCTCTGGGTTGCTTGTATCTGTCCTGGAAGTTTGTTTCTTGATATGACTTTCTGTGCTGCTCAGAAGTACTTTTTATGTGGATTTTCCTGTGCCTTTAAATGTTGTCATTTCTTTCTAGGGACAGCTCCTGTCCTGACAGATGCAATATATTTTCTACGTATTCTTACAGCTTATTATACCCAGCTCTATGTTCTTGTCTGAATCACTTTGGTGTCCATGACTTATAGTTACAGTGGTGAAATGTGTACACACTGTGAGCATGAGATAGCAACTGTTTTTTTTTTTCATTGCCCAGTGCATTTTTCAAGAAATAGAAATACTAGGCAAGGAAATAGAAGCACTAGTTTTGTATTTACTCACATTGGGGACGTGGCACAGAACTTGTGTTAGGGTGCCCCCTTGTGAAGGGACGACTTTATGTAAGGTAAAAAAAATGTGGAAGGCAGTCTCTCAGGTGGTTGAGCAGAAGTGGAAGAGAGCCAAGGATGTAAATGTTTGGACTGTAGGTGGTGTGTATTAGTAAGAAGGTTGTATGGACAGCAGGCTTGCATAGCTCTGCACAGCGAGAATCATTACATTTATGTCTGTTCATAGTAAAGAATACTGTTGTAATATCATGCATGTAACACATGAGAATAAGTCCTCCACAGGATGGCTGACTATCGGGCCTGATTTCCACAGCTTTCACTTATCGAGTGGACTGAGCCAATCTTCCCATGCCGTACACATCAGGAGAATGTATAATATAATGATGGGAGTCGCGTACTCCATCTTCAGTTATTTTATCTGAATTTTCATTTGATATCTGCTAGGTAACCCAAGTACCCTTTTTGAGAAGTTTTTCTACTGCTTTGTACAATTTATTCCAGTGGTGGTGTGTTTCAATTAAGAGGTTTGCTATGGCGACCCCTAACTGGGAAAAGCCGAAAAGACACAACAACATTTCGTGCAATTTGGAGGTCTTTCTTAGGCTGATGACGTCTATGGGCAAGGTCACTAACAAATGTGCTTATGTCTGGCATGTATCTGTCTTTAATATCTGTTCTACCATGTGAAACCATGAAGTTTTTTTGAGTACAAGTATTGTGCTTCTTTCAGTAAAATAATTTCATAATGGAGTGCAAACTTTAAATTTGCATTAGGCTAAGGAATGGCTGTCCTTGTTTTGAAAGGAAGGAAATAGAAGTACTAGTTGTGTATTTACTCACATTGGGTACGGGGCACAGAACTTGTGTTAGGGTATGAGGCCTTGGTTTTGTCTTTCAAGGACCTGGGCTGTTGGTTCTACAGAGAGACAGCAGTGCTCCAAAAGCCTCAGACTGAGATGAGACATCTCAGTCTAGCCAGGGCACTCTGTAATTAAGGAGTCAGAGCTAGCACTAGAGTCCACGTGCTTGCAGATGGCCAACTCTTGTCTCTTGCCTCCAGACAGTACACATCCCTCACTAGGTATTGTTATAATTTTATGCCAGAACCTTGTGGTCCTGGTGAGCAGATGGCCACATCTATTTTAAGGAAAAAAAGTTTAAGAAAATTGCATTTCATATTTTATGATCATAAATAAATGGAAATAATGGGAACAATACATGCAAAATAATGTTCAGGAGAAGGAGTGAAATTTAGCAGAAGGCAGGAATTTAGCAAATTATATAATGTTGGACTGATAGATGTTCTTCCATGTCACTGTTGCAGTATTCTTTACCTAAGGGATTTCCAGCCAAGGCTAGCCCATTGTCAGGCCAGTATATGAAAGCCTTTAGTTCTTATAGATGTCATATGTCATATGTATGCTTCCCATGCAAGGCATAAGACAATAAAGGTGACTTGCAGATGCACACATTCAGATCTTCATTGACACCAGTCTGAATGCTGTTGTTGAAACGTGTCTGAATGCTTTTCTTCAGTGCCTGTTACCAAGCCATGTTTTCAGATAGGTGCCCTGTTGGAGTTTCTTCTTTTTTCTTCTATTTTTTGTTGTTGTTGTGTTCATGTCATCCAGAAAGGAAAAATGTCAGTGTGGGAGGCAGATTCCCCATAAAGGCCATCACTACCAGTGTCTTTTTTGTTTGGTGCTTCCCATGATCATATGCAGTTTTCTGTGTGACAGGTAGTTTTGCCTGAGACCTTAACATAGTTGTCTCTCCTCCTTGTTCATATACCTGGAGCACCAGCATATTAAGTTATTGGCTTACTATGCAGTGTTCTGTCTGACAGGTAGTTTTTGCCTGAGACCTTAACATAGTTGTCTCTCCTCCTTGTTCATATACCTGGAGAACCAGCATATTAAGTTATTGGCTTAGGGTGCTACGGCAGAATCCTCCCATCCTGAGAGCCAACCATCTACCAAGAAGGCAAAAAAAGTTGGGTCTGATCTGGCTGCTATCCAGCCTTCCATGGACATCTCTCTGGACGCTGATGAAAGCCCAGAGGACTGTCCAGTGGTTGCTTCAGATTCCACTGCTGTGACCCTGTCACAGGCTGGCATAGATCTGGCTTCTCACACATCCTCAAAGTCGTTTCTAATGTCTATATCAAATGTTTAGCTGTGACATTTAGGGGAACCTTGGCTAATTAACTCTGAAGGGCAGAGGGAGATTTCCTTAGGTCTTAGTAATAGAGTCATGCCCGATGTCTGACCCTCTGAGGATGTTTCGAGCGGATGTCTTGCAAAAAAGAAAAAAAAACACAGCACATTTCCCCTGTTCAGGATCCACAATGTGAATGGCAGGATTTTACTCTGGGTTTATTAAAGGCTTTGATGGCCTTGTAGCCTAATCAAGGGGTTTCTAGTCTTCCACTCCACTCAAGAGACCTAGGGAATTGGATTCCTCCAAGGAAGATATGGAGTCTGGGAAGAATCTTTGGCATAATCTTCCCAAATACCTTCCTCCTAGGACTATAGTTCAGAGGAGGAGGAGTCCATGAGTCCATATTCCCCTTTGGAAGAGTTTGCTTTTGAAGGACACCATTGCCTGTATGATGGATTATTTTTAAATGGGATTGTTCTCAAGTCTCGCTGTTCCACCTGTTGTAGCTGCTCTTGTGGATACCTTATTGGCAACATCTGTAGCCCCTGACTTTCAGCCTCCTGCACCTTAAAAGCCAGATAGATTCTATAAAAGTGCCTGAGGAGTTTAAATTTCTTTATAAATACCCTTGTGAGGACCTTTTGTAGTGTCCATCTCCTCTGATAAGCCATCCAAGTTGTTAGCCTCCACCAAACTGTTGCCTTCTGAAGATAGTAGGGCTATGGAAAGGCTGGGCAAGAAAGTTTGCACTGCTGCCACTTTATCTTTTAATGCCATCAACCACAAGACTCATATGACCAGGTATGTTTTGGCTGTGCTTTCTCAGGTTTCTAAGGTGGTTTCTGACCTTCCTAACTCTGAGGGGAAGGCTTTGGTTCTACTTCTCAAGTTGTCTGCCACTCTATCAAATGCAGTTGAGGCCACTTCCAGGGCTGCTTCCTTTGATTCAATTATGAGGCGTTATTCTTGGCTTTGTCTTCATGCCTTGCCTGATGACAGTAATGCCAAGCTTTTGGATGCTCCTTTGGATAATAAAACCTTTTTGGATCAGCTGCTCAGCTTAAATCCTTCAGGACAAGGGCAAAGCTTTACAGGAGCTGAAACATATTTTTCTTTCTCCTAGTCTGAAATTTCAGAAGAATTATCCTTCCAAATCTTCCTTTGTTCATAGACAATCTCACCCTCCTCCTAAGGGCAAGAAGGGGCTCTAAGACACCCAGAAATCAGCTTTCCAGGACAAGTCGGGTTCTGTTTGACAGTTTGCTTCTCCCTTTCTGTGGCTAGGTTCTCTTGTCTGTCTGTCTTTACCCCATCTCTTCCAAATTGGCTACAGATCACTACAGACTGTTGGGGTCTGTCCATTATTCTTCAGGGATATGTCATAGTTTGGAAATCCCTTCCTCCCTTTTCAGGAATTCCTCAACCTCCTCAGGATCAGCAGTCTCATTTTTCCAGAGGTTTTTCACTCTCTGCCTTGTCTCAGGGCACGATTCAAGCCATGCCCCCTGCCCAGGTAGGGAAGGGATTTTATTCCAGAATGTTTCTGGTCCCACGAAAGGAGGGCACTTGTAGACCAATTCTGGATCTTTCCCAGCTGAAAACCTTCATCAAGATTCCTTCCTTTCTGATGCTATCTCTGCAGACATTGTCCTTCTGTTCTACCCCAGGCCTTTATTCCATCTGTGGATCTTAAGGATGCATGCCTTTACATCCCCATGCATCTCCTCTTCAGGAGATTTTTATGTTTCTCTGTCTCTTCCTTGCATTTTCAGTTCTCTGCTTTACCCTTTGGCCTCTCTACAGTCCCAAGGGTATTCACCAAATGCCTTGCTCCTGTTATTGCTTTTTTCAGGTTTCAAAGAATTCATATCTTTCCCTATCTAGATAGGCTGCTTATTCGTACTCCTCCCCCATGAGAAACACTGTTTCAGGATCTCAAATTTAATACTTCCCTAATACAGAGGCTGGGATTCTCCGTAAACTTATAGAAGTCAGTACACATGCCTTCCCAGGATCATATTTTCCTTGGCTTCAGACATCAGACAATTCCCATGCTGGCATCTCTGCCTGCTGCCAAACCTCTGTCTCTAGTTTCCTTTTGCCATTCCCATCTTCCTCTGGCATCTATCATGGCTAGGGAATTTGTCAGGGTTCTCAAGTTCATGGCTTCCACCATTTCCATGCTCCCTCCTACCATGCTACATATGAGGAAGCTTCAGTGGTACCTCAAGTCATTGTGGCTTCAGTATTGCCACCCCCTGAACTTCCCAGTACCTTTCCTTCCCTGTTTCAAACTCAAGCTTCAATGATGGATTCATCAACTTTCACTCAAACTGGAACTTCCTTTTCAAGCTCCAGTTCCAACTCAGGAGATCTTTACAGATGCCTGAGATGGAGTGGAGGTGCCTCCTGTGGCCTCTTCAAAGTTCAGGGTGTCTGGACGCCCCATCAGACTTCAAACCACATCAGTGTAAAGGAGATGATGGCTGTTCTTCAGGCTCTGCAAGCTTTTCATTCCCTCTTTCATTCCAGGCCTTTCAAAGTTTTCACAGACAATACCACAGTGATGTGGTATGTCAACAAGCAAGGAGGCACAAGGTCCTGTCTTTTTTGTAGACTAGCTATTCAGGTCTGGGATCTAGCAATCCAGTATCAAGTGACTCTTTAGATAGTTTACATTCCCTTTGAGCACATTCTATTGGCAGATTCCTTGAGCAGGTCCAGCACACAAGCTTACGAATGGATGCTTCGCAGAGATGTATTCCTGGACATTATCCTTTGGTGGGCTGTTCCATGGGTAGATCTTTTTGCCACCACTCTGATCAGACAACTTCCTCTATTCTGTTCCAAAGTCCCAAGTCCTCAGGCATGGGAAGTGGACACAATGTCTTTTACTTGGAAGGCTGTTTCTGTATGGCCTTCCTCTGTTGCCACGAAACTTGCACATCATCAGGCAGGACTCTCCCAAAATCTTATTAGTGACTCATGTTTGGCTCAGACAGCATTGGTTCCCCCTTTTTTTCTCACTTGGCCAGGGGCAGTCACCACAGGTTGCATCACCTGGCAGATCTTCTCACTCAAGACAAGGGATCTCTTATCCATCCTCACTTGTCCACTCTTGCTGTAGGTGATAGGGTTTTGAAACATTTCAGGCACCTCTTTTCTGAGGACGTGATTCAGGTTCTGCAGGAGGCTAGGAAACCCACCACCAGGAAATTACTTATGTCCGAATGGAAGCAGTTTCCTGTCTTGTGCCCTTGTCGCCATCAGGCTCCCCTGTTTGAGGAGGTTCCTTTGGGTCTTTCTCATTTGTGTGATCCTGCTCCATGCTGGGTTAGCATATTCTTCACCTAAAGCTCATCTGTCAGTAATATCTGCTTATCTGATCATGACTGCACCTCTGGCTTCTAGATTTGAGGTCAAGTAATTTCTTAAAAGACCTCCTTCATATTAGGTCGCCCAAGAAGCCTGTTCCACTTTCCTGACACCTCAGTTGTGTACATTAAAAATTGACTTCTGCTCCTTTTGAACCTACTTCTTTAGCTTTCTTGTGACATTGTACGTGGAAGACTGTTCTTTTTGACTCTCACTTCAGCCAGGATAGTGTCTGAACTTCAGGCTCCCATGGCTATTCCTTATTTCCTAGTGGTCCACAGAGACAGTGTCTCTGATGTCCTTCAAGGATGCATCTGCAGTCCTTACAAATGGGTTGTCCTGTCGTCAGGCAGCCCTTCGGTCGGCCTGATTCCAAAGTCTGGGTCTGGCTTCGGCTGGTGTCGCACATCACCCGACGTCATAGCTGCAGTTATTCGGGTATAAAGGCATCAGCCGACGCCATTTTCCTCAGTCTTTCTTGCCGCGTGGCGCCCGAAGCAGAAGCTGTTCGCAAGTGCCGGTCGGTCAGATCCAGAGATTACTACTACCGAATAC
This sequence comes from Protopterus annectens, assembly GCF_019279795.1. NCBI lineage: Eukaryota > Metazoa > Chordata > Ceratodontiformes > Protopteridae > Protopterus > Protopterus annectens. Next base: position 713,146,393 of record NC_056725.1, on the reverse strand, counting down.
TACTTTGAAGACTTCTAAAGCTAAGTACCCCGTTGGGGACTCTTTCTTGCCTCAGCCGATGTCAGAGAAAGTTAATAACTGTTTATCTTGTGGGAAACAAATACCTCATAAAGATTTCCACTCCTACTGTATACATTGCTTAGGCCCAGACCACGACGTAGCAGCTTGTCTAGCCTGCTCTTCTTTTAACCGACGGACGCTCAGACGTCGGTCGGAGTTTGCTGAACAGATTTTCGGCTCTGATTTTGCCTACATTATGCCGTCGGATCCTCCGACAGCGCAAATTTCGAAAAAACGAAAAGAAAAGGACCGACACTCGCGGTCCGCGGTCTCGGCCGAAACCGCGATTAAGCAAACCGCGAGTGTCTCGGTTTCGGCCGAAACCGAGCAAACGGTCCTTTCTCCAGCTGAAACCATGCCTTCTACCGAGGCCTCTTCTAACCTGGTAGAATCTGCTTCTGAAAATCAGCCTTCTGTTGTGGTCTCCCAGGATTTATTAGACACAATTCCTCTGGATATTTCAACCCCTGCACGTGGAGCTGCTAGGCCTCCTGCAGCCATGTCTATTAAGACCTTTGCCAGGGCCAAAGCAGCCAAAGCTTCAAAATCTGTGCCTGCCAAACCACCTCCACCCAGGCCCAGCACTAGCTCTCATATGCTATCTTTAGCTGAGGATTTAATTTCCTTAATTCGCGGTTCCCAGCCCCATCCAGACAGGTCCTCTCTCCCCCTCCTCCAGAAAAGAGACCTAGAGCAGAGCCCCCTGAACCAGTTACCTCTGATGGTTCTTCTGATGAATCAGAACATTCAGAACTTCCTGAGGCTCCTTATTCTCCTTACGAAGACTCTGATGCTGAAGAGTCCATTCCTTCAGCCTCTCCACCTGAGGAATTTTCCTTTGGGGAAACATTGCATGCTATGAGGGAACAATTTCAGTGGCAGGGCCAAGATTTTTCAGACTCCAGAAAAAGACTTAGAACCTTTCTACATTTGCCACAACATAGGCCTTTGGCTATAGCTCCAGTTCTTTCTGTTGTAGATGATGCATTTAATGATGCTTGCACTGCTCCTGATTCTTTACCTCCGGCTCCTGCTAAGCCCGATAGGTTCTACAGGGTCCCGGACACTCACCATCATTTATACAAGGCTCCCTTGGCAGATCCAGAGACCATCGCTCAGGGCCCTAAAGCTGTAGCTGCTACTTCTACTAAAAACCCCCTCCCCTCTGAAAGGGAATCCAGGTCCTTAGAGATGGGGTAAAAGTTTACACTTCTGCTACCTTGTCAGCTAGGGCTTTGAACTGCCAATTTCATATGATTCAATATCAAGAGTTTATGCTTGACCAGTTAACTGAAAAGCTTTCCTCTGAATAATCTTTAGATAAGAAATATGTTCAGGAAATGGTACATAACATACAGCAGGTTAGTAACCATTCTTTAAAATGCGGCTATGATGCACTGGAGGCTTCCTTTAGATCAGCCATGACTGGCACAGTTATCAGGAGACATGCATGGTTGAAAGAACAGGCATTACCAGACCATGTCAAATCAAAGCTTTTGGATGCACCCATGGACAAGGTCAATTTATTTGGTTCCCCTGCTCAACAGGTGCTCAAAAAGATGGAAGAGAAGGCAAAATCTGTACAAACGGTGAAAGATTTTTACAGGTTCAACCTCCAAGGTTTAGCAGGAACTGGCCCTCCAAAAATTGGTCCTTTCCAGACTCCTCTAAGGCCCAGAGAGGCAGGAATAGGCGTTCAAGAGGCAGAAACCAATCCAGGGGTGCCTACAGGGGTCGCCAATGGCAAGGTAGCAACCAGCGAGGTACAGACGCAGCCACCACCACTACAACAACTCAATCACAGTGACTTGACAGTGGCACCGCCTACCAGGGAACAACTAGAAGCACCCTTAGGCGGAAAACTAACATTATTCTCAAAAAACTGGCACTGCATAACAAGGGAAAAATGGATTTTGCAAACTATAGACCAAGGTTACAGGTTCCATTTCCATACTCTACCAGGGAAGAGAGGAATGCCAAACCTACCACCTTCTCAAAGGACAGAAGCTCTAAAACAAATATCTCAGCTATTAAGAATGAGAGCTGTCGAAAGGGTACCACCTATGGAGCGAGGAAAGGGATTTTACTCCAGACTCTTCCTGGTACCAAGAAAAGAAAACAAATGGAGACCCATTCTAGACCTGTCCGCTTTAAACACATTCCTTATTGTTCCAAAATTCAAAATGCTGACCCTACAGCAGCTTCTTCCCATGCTGGGCAAGGAGTCTTGGCTGGTAACTCTAGATCTCAAGGAGGCATACCTGCACGTCCCCATAAGACCAATTTGCAGAAGATACCTCAGATTTCTTGCAGGATCAGAGCATTATCAATTTTCAGCATTGCCCTTTGGCTTATCTACTGCGCCCAGAGTGTTCACGAAATGCCTGGCATCAGTAATTGCTCATTGCAGGCTTCAGGGAATCCAAATTTATCCATACCTGGACGACTGCCTGATACAAGCGGACAACAAAAGCAAGCTAGCAGAAGACTTACAAAGAGTCATTTACCTACTGCAAGCCTTGGGATATACAGTCAATATAAAAAAGTCAAGGCTGACTCCATCCCAAAGAATAACCTTTCTGGGTGCAGAGCTGGACACATCAAAACAAATGGCATTCCTAACTGCAGAAAAGAAAGAACAACTACCTCTCTACTTCTTGGCATTAAAAAAGCAGAACCACCTAACTGCAAGAAAAGTGCTGCAAGCTCTAGGCTTCATGGCATCCTGCATAATCCTGGTCCCTCATGCCAGGTTGCATATGAGAAAGCTACAGTGGTACCTAAGGAATTTGTGGTCCCAGCACAAGCACAGCCTAGAAACCAAAATTCCAATAATCCCATGCCTGAAACAAGAGATGTTCTTCATCTCACATTGCTGCAGTCCTAACACTTGGGTAGTCCGCTGTCCACGGTCGGCCCGAATATCAAAGTATAAGGCTGACGTCGGTCAGGGCGCATTTAACTGACGTCAGGACGTCAGGGTACAAATGCGCATGACCAGCGTCATATCCTCAGTCTTTTTTGCCGCATGGTCCGATGCAGAAGCAGCATTGCAAGTGCCGGTTGGCGTTCTGAGATTTTTCTATTTAGAAGTTTCAGACCGAGTTCAAAGTTGGCTAAGTACCCCGTTCGGGAATATTTTTGTTTTTCTTGCCTCAGTCATTTACGGATGTCAGAAAAAGTTAATAATTGCGTTTCTTGTGGGAAACAGATACGCATAGAGATTATCATACTTTGTGTATTCCTTGCTTAGGGCCTGAGCACGGCGTTGTTGGCTGTCGCTCTTGTGCTAGATTTAATAAACGCACTATAAAGAGAAGGTTGGATTGTGCAAGGTTAGTCTTTGGGAAGCGGTGCAATTATAAAATGCCGTCAGATGCTCCGACGCCCGCTTCCTCGAAGAAGCGCAAGGACAAGACAGTTAAGCCTAGGCTAGAAGAACCGTCTGTGCCGGACGCCGGTTCTTTAGAGGTGTCGGTGGAGCCGGTGGCTCCACCGGAGATTTCTTTATGTTCACAGAGTGAAACTTTATTATTGCAAGATGTGGCCTCTCAGGAGGCAAGTCAGGCTGAGGGGGCTTCTCAGGTTACTATACTCCCCTCCCTTCCTAAGGTGGTTAGGCCCTCTCCTTCTGTTACTAAGGCTTCTCCCAGGGGCAGGCCAGGTTTAGCTTCAGTTGGTGTTACCCCTAGCTCTTCAGGTACTATGCCCAAGAAGCATATGCTTAAAATGGCAGAAGATTTGATTACTTTGATTAGGGGTTCTATGCCCCCTCCTGCTAAGAGACCTAGGGTGGAGCCTGAGCTGGGGGATTTTGAGCAAGCTTCAGATGTTTCAGAGTCTTGGCTGAAGACTTGCAGGAGTACTCTCCTTATTCTGATTCTGATGTGGATGATTCTACTCCTTCTGCTACTCCTCCTGAGGATTTTTCTTTTTCTGAAACTCTTCATTCCATGAGGGAGCATTTTAAGTGGGAAGGTCAGGACTTCTCTGATTCCAGGAAAAGGCTTAGGGAATTTCTGTTTTTACCCCAGCATAGGCCTTTGGCTATACCTCCTGTTTTGGATGTAGTGGAAGATGTTTTTACAGAGGCTTCTCTTAATCCTGATTCTTTGCCTCCTGCTCCTGTTAAACCGGATAGGTATTACAGGGTGCCTGACGTTCACAAGTATCTTTTTAAAAGTCCTAGGGCAGACCCGGAAACTGTTAGCCAGGTGGCCTAAGGGTGTTAAGGCTTCTGTTGTTAAGAATCCGGTTCCTACAGATAAGGAGGCTAGGGCCTTGGATAGATGGGGAAAGAAAGTTTATACTTCTTCCACTCTTGCTATAAGGGCTCTGAATTGCCAGTTTCACATGTTGAAATACCAAAACTATCTCCTTTCGCAATTGAAGTCTAAGGTTGATGCTCTGGCAGTTGGTATTGATTGTAAAGAGTTGCAAGATTTAGTCCATGTTTCTGAACAGGTGGGTAAGCATTCTTTGCAATGTGGTTTTGATGCTGTACAGGCCTCGTCTAGGGTGGCTGCCACTGGGACTGTTCTTCGCAGGCACGCCTGGCTGAGGGATCAGAATTTGTCTGAACATGTTAAAACAAGGATTTTAGATGCTCCTTTACAATCTGACGTGTTGTTTGGGCCTCCTGTTGAGACAGTCTTAAAGAAAATGGAAGACAAGGCTAAGTCTATGCAGACTGTTAAAGATTTTTTGCAAGTCCAGCCTCCAAAGTTTAGTAGAAATTGGCCTACTAAGGGGTGGACGTATCCTTCTTATGATTCCCAGTCTAGGGGTAGATCTAGACGTGGTAAGGGCAGAGCTCAGGGCTCTTTCCGGCCTAGAACAGGGAGTTCTCCTGCACAGGCTTCGGGTGAGGGCAGGGGTCAGTCCTTTCGTAAACAGACCCAGTGACCTACCTTTTCAGCTGCCAGAGCCTGCTCTTCTGGCAGCACCTTTGGGAGGAAGGTTGGCACTCTTCAAAGAAAATTGGAGTTTGATTACCCAGGACAGATGGGTATTGGATATCATACACCACGGCTACAGGTTTTATTTCCATACCTTGCCTCCTTTCAAAGGCATGCCAGACGTTCCTCCTCAACAAAGAATAGAGGCTCACAGACAGGTTTCTCTGTTGCTCCAACTAGGGGCCATACAGCCGGTCCCTCTGCCAGAAGTGGGCCTAGGATTTTATTCTCGCCTGTTCCTAGTACCAAAGAAGGGGAACACGTGGAGACCAATTTTGGATTTATCTATCCTCAACACTTATCTGGACATTCCCAAGTTCAAAATGTTGACGTTGCAGCAGCTTTTACCTCTGCTGGGCAAAGATCATTGGATGGTAACTTTGGATCTCAAGGGGGCTTACCTTCATGTTCCTATCAGACTCAGTTGCAGAAAGTATCTGCGTTTGCGAGCTGGGACTTCTCACTATCAGTTCTCTGCATTGCCCTTTGGCTTATCTACTGCGCCCAGAGTGTTCACGAAAGTTCTGGCTCCAGTGATAGCTTTCTTCAGACTAAAAGGAATACAGATCTATCCTTATTTGGACGACTGCCTGATTCTGGCTCAAGGAAAGGGAGAGCTTCTTCGTCATTTGGAGTATGTGATAGCAGTGCTAAGATGCCTAGGGTATTCTGTGAACGAAATAAAGTCCAGTCTAGTACCCTCTCAAGACATGTGCTTTCTGGGTGTGAGACTGAATACAGCAGCCCAAATGGCCTTTTTAACCCCGGACAAACAAAAGAGTCTATCCCTTTACTTCCATCAACTATCTCATCAGTCCGGGCTGACTGCAAGGACAGTCCTTCAAGCCTTAGGGTTCATGGCATCTTGTATTCTGGTGCTTCCCAATGCCAAACTGCATATGAGGAAGCTGCAATGGTATCTCAAAAATGTATGGACACAGCACTGCCAGGATCTGGACACTGTCATTCCAATAATACCTTGCATTCAGAAGGAATTTTTGTGGTGGGCTCAGGAATGTCACCTAAACAAGGGACTCTCTGTGACCCGGCCAGAGGCAAGTCAGATTTTAACGACAGATGCCTCAGACAAAGCTTGGGGAGCTCATCTGAATGGAAAATGGATACAAAACAAGTGGCCTGTCAGACTACAACATCTACATATCAACATGAAGGAGATGTTAGCAGTCCAGTTTGCATTAATTGCTTTCAAGGAATTCCTTCTTCCAGGACAGGTGTTGATTCTAACAGACAACACAACTGTCATGTGGTACATCAACAAGCAAGGGGGAACGCATTCTTATCCTCTATGCAGGCAAACAATGATTTTGTGGGAGACTACTCTCAGTTTACAGCTCAATCTTCAGGCAAGGTTTCTGCCAGGAGCACAGAACTCCTTAGCAGATGTGTTGAGCAGACGAATTATGGATCCCCACAAGTGGAAATTGGATCCTCATGTATTTCAGAAATTGACAGTGTCATGGGGAACTCCAGACATAGATCTGTTCGCTTCTCCACTAAACCATCAGCTGCCAAAGTTTTGCGCAAAAAGGTTTCATCCCACAGCTTGGAAAGTGGATGCTCTTTCTTTCAATTGGAGCAATCTTCATGTGTATGCCTTTCCACCTCTGCCTCTCCTCCCAAAGGTACTTCTGAAGGCCAGACAGGACAAGCCAAGGATGATTTTAATAGCTCCAGATTGGCCTCGACAGCACTGGTACCCATTACTGAGAAGTCTAGTACGGAAGCCTCCATGGCCTTTGCCTTCGATTCCACACCTGTTGTCACAGGAAGACAGCCATTTGCTCAATGTCAAACTTCACTCTCTTCACCTCACAGCCTGGCATATTCTGTTTTGAACAATAAAAGGTCTCAACTTCCACAACAAGTTTTGAATGTGATTTTGGAAGCTAGAAGGCCTAGTACAAGGAAAGTGTACGCAGATAAATGGAAGAGATTTTTATTTTGGAGTGCAGCAAAGGATTTTGATGTTTCTGAGCCTAATTTAAGTGTGGCTCTTCAATATCTTACTGAGTTACTGGACAAAGGTTTGTCCTTCTCTTCTATTAAAGTTCATGCTGCAGCAATTTCAGCTCACTATGATTGCGACCCGCCATTGTTTTCTCATCCTTTGTTCAAGCAATTTCTCAGAGGGGCAAAGAATATCAGACCCCCACGAAGAGCTCCTACTCCTGCTTGGGATCTCAATTTTGTGTTGGAGAAACTCACTCTACAACCTTTTGAGCCTGCAGCTACTGCTGAGTTGAAATATTTATCATGGAAGACTGCTTTTTATTGGCCATTACCTCTGCAAGAAGGGTTTCTGAATTGCAGGCCCTTATGGCAGTTGAGCCTTTCTTGATTTTCCATAAGGATAGGGTATCATTACGTACTAATCCTTCCTTTATGCCTAAGGTGGTTTCTAGTGTGGCTTTAAACCAGACTATTCATTTGCCTACTTTTTATGCAAATCCCCAAAATAAAGGGGAAAAGATTTTGCACACTTTGGATGTACACAGGCAGTTGCGTTATTATTTGGACAGAACTAAAGGGTTCAGGCAGTCTCAGCAGTTGTTTGTTTCTTTTGCTTTGAGTTCTCAGGGCAGGCCTGTGTCAAAACAAACTATTTCTAAGTGGATTGGGTTTTGCATTGCTTTCTGTTATTCCCATCATGGCAAGGAGGTTCCAGCTGGGATTAGGCCTCATTCCACTAGGGCTACTGCCACTTCCACAGCTTTTTGAGGGAGTGGCAACCAAGGATATTTTAGAGGCAGCTACTTGGAGTTCTGTGCATACCTTCTCTAGGCATTATCACCTGCCACTTTACTCTAAGTCCAGGGCTGGTTTTGCCACTGCGGTTTTGCAGGGCATTTTGGCAGCTCCTGCTTCCTTATAGTTAGCCATCCTCCCTTATCTCTGCTTTGGGATTCTACCCAAGTGTTAGGACTGCAGCAATGTGAGATGAAGAACATAGTACAGTTTTGTACCTACCATAAATGTAGATGTTCAAGATCCACATTGCTGCAGTCCAATTTGCCTCCCTCCTTCCCCTCTGTACTTGGAGGTGGTTGTGTGGGTTGGGTTGTACATATTGTGTGTATTATATCTATTGTACATATAGTTAGTGCAAGGGTGGTTGGTTATTTGTTTGCTGTCTTTTGGTTTTGACCTTTCTTTTTAAGGTCTTCTGACATCTGGGGCAAGAAAAGACTGAGGATATGACGCTGGTCATGCGCATTTGTACCCTGACGTCCTGACGTCAGTTAAATGCGCCCTGACCGACGTCAGCCTTATACTTTGATATTCGGGCCGACCGTGGACAGCGGACTACCCAAGTGTTAGGACTGCAGCAATGTGGATCTTCGAACATCTACATTTATGGTAGGTACAAAACTGTACTTTCCTATGGTGGGCTCAGGCCTGTCAATCAAACCTAGGATTACCCTTCTGCAAAAGCCAACCAAGCCAAACCATCACGACAGATGCCTCAGACCTCGGTTGGGGAGCACACATGCAGGGCAAGTGCATACAAGGCTTATGGACTCAAGAACAGCTGCGCCTACACATAATCTAAAGGAAATGCTGGCAGTAAAATTGGCAATCCAGTCATTCAGGCCATTTCTCCAAGAAGGCCAATTGATGATAAGGACAGACAACACCACAGTTATGTGGTACATCAACAAACAGGGGGGCACCCATTCATATCCTCTATGCCGGCTGGCACTGGACCTATGGGATGTGGCCCTGACCTACAACATTCAGCTACAAGCAATCTTTGTACCAGGAAAAGAAAACATTCTAGCAGACATATTGAGCAGAACAACCACAGATGCCCACGAATGGATGCTTCATCCGGACATCTTCAAAGCCATCACAAGGGAATGGGGATTACCACAAATAGACTTGTTTGCATCTCCGGTCAATCACCAGCTAAAGAAATTCTGCACGAGGACGTACCACCCACTTGCTTGGAAGGTGGACTCCCTCTCTTTCAGTTGGAAAAACCTGACAGCATACGCATTTCCACCACTTCCTTTGATGCACAAGGTGCTTCTGAAGATCAAAGAAGACCGTCCAAGGATCATTCTGATAGCTCCAGACTGGCCAAGACAACATTGGTACCCACTGCTGAGGGGCATGTCTCGGGAACAAATATGGACACTACCCCTGATCCCATTATTGTTAACGCAGAACAATTACAACATCCTGCATCCAAACCTGAAAACACTGCAGCTAACTGCCTGGAACATTACATAACAGCAATTAACCCAAACTTATCCCAAAGGGTTAAAGACATAATCCTGGAAGCACGCAGACCTTCAGCAAGAAAGAATTATGCTGCAAAATGGAAAAGATATTTCATTTGGAGTACTGCAAAGGCAGAAGATGTGACTCCAGTAAACATGGCCAACGTCCTGGAGTACTTAGCAGAGCTCTTCCACACAGGCCTGTCCTACTCTTCCATCAAGATACATGCATCAGCTATTTCAGCACAGTATAGCTTGGATCCTCCTGTCTTCTCTCATCCCCTGCTCAGACAATTTCTGAGAGGAATTAAAAATGTGAAACCTCCCAGGAAACCACCATTGCCAGCATGGGACTTGAACTTTGTGCTAGAGAAATTAACACTTCCTCCCTTCGAACCAGCAGCAACAGCAGAATTACAATACTTATCATGGAGGACTGCTTTTCTACTGGCAATAACCTCAGCAAGAAGGGTCTCTGAACTACAGGCACTAATGGCAGTACAACCCTTCCTGATCTTCCATCAAGATAGAGTGTCTATGAGAACAAATCCTACATTTATGCCTAAGGTGGTATCCAGAGTGTCATTAAACCAGGCTATTCACCTACCTACATTCTTCCCAAACCCACAGAACAGGGGAGAAAGGCTTTTGCATACCTTGGATGTACACAGGCAGTTACGCTACTACCTGGACAGGACTAAGTCCAATAGAAAAACTGACCAGCTACTGGTAGCATATGCCACAGGAAAGGAAGGAAAACCAATTTCAAAACAGACAATCTCCAAATGGATAGGAAATTGCATTAGATTTTGTTACTCCTACCATGGAAAGAAAACTCCAGAGAACATCAGGCCTCACTCCACAAGAGCTACAGCCACTACCACAGCTTTCTTACGAGGAGTGGCTACCAAGGACATTATAGAGGCTGCTACTTGGACCTCCGTGCATACATTTGCCAAGCATTACAATTTGCCTTTATACTCTAGATCCCGAGCAGGGTTTGCCACTGCTGTTTTGCAAGGGATCCTAGCTACACTATAATCACTACTCTTCCTCCTCCCCTTGTTTAGCTATGGTATTCTACCCATTTGTAAGGACTGCAGATGCATCCTTGAAGGACATAGTACAGTTTTGTACCTACCATAAATGTAGATGTCCGAGAGGAATGCATCTGCAGTCGGGATTACCCACCCTCCTTCCCCTCAGAGGTACTCCTAGGGTATTTGCCAGCCTTTAGCTAGCTTGGGGGGATCTATTATGGTGTATTTGTTTGTATATATGTACATACATGCTTATTTTTGTGTTTACTCTCTATGATTTGGAATCATTGGCATTTATCCAAATTTAGCCTTCCAGGAGGGCACCTGGCATCTGGGGCAAGAAACACTGAGGAAAATGGCGTCGGCTGATGCCTTTATACCCGAATAACTGCAGCTATGACGTCGGGTGATGTGCAACACCAGCCGAAGCCAGACCCAGACTTTGGAATCCGGCCGACCGAAGGGCTGCCTGACGACAGGACAACCCATTTGTAAGGATTGCAGATGCATTCCTCTCGGACATCTACATTTATGGTAGGTACAAAACTGTACTTTTGTAATACTCCTCCTTTTATACCTAAGGTGGTCAGTGAGTTGTCCTATAAATCAGTCAGTTCATCTTCCTTTCTTTTTTTCTTCTCAGTCAAGTGGGAGTGGGTATTCATCAGGGTTCAGCTCTGAGCCCACTGCTCTTCATACTGGTGATAGCAAACAGGTCAGAGGGGACAGATCGACAAACTTACTTTGGCTTCTGCTCTTATGTCTTCATTTATTCATCTGTCCCACAGTGTACATCCTACCTCCCATCTCATTCACTTTGATGTCCATCCCCGCTAGATTCCTCAACTGCTCTGCCTTTATTGCCCAGATTTCTGTACTATGCAGTAGCACTGGTCGCACTGCTGTTTTGTGCACTTTACTTTTCAGCTTCTTTGACATTCTTTTGTCTTACAGTACCCCTGACATTTTGTGCCAGTTGGCTGCAGCCCCTCTGATTCTAGGTTTGACCTCCTCATTCAGACTTCCCTTCTTCTCCTCTCCCAAATACTTGAAGGTGTTGATCTCTTCCACTATTTATTTTCACTTTTGAGCTTTCAGCTTCTTCTGATGTCCCCCATTTTGCTGCTGTTACATCTGTCTTACCTGTACTCAGTTTCATTCCATATGCCTTCAGTTTTGCATTCCATTCCCCTACCCTTTTCTGACGTTCTTGCTCAGAGACTACCTATAATTCCACATCATCTGCATACAGCAACTTTATTGATCTGCCCTTCCAACCTGTTTGCTAATGAAGTCTGTAGAATAATAGGTGTGTTATACCTTTAAGAAGCATTTTCAAGATTCTAAGTGTGCGTATAAATACCAAGCACGTGTTGGCTTCAGTGCAATTTTGAAGGTGCAGTCAGAATGTTAACATCCATGTGCATGATAGCTAATCTGTTTATACGTTAGTTACTTAACCTCATTTATGATGTGTTGGCATACAATAAAGCTGCTTGAACAAGAGCCCACAATGCTTGCTTGTTTTATCCTAACCTGGCGAGCGACATGGTGTCAGAATTGGGATGGCAAAAACTTATTCTTCAGAGCCACAAAATGCAGAGTTAATGGCGAAGACCAGCTAAAAGAACTGAGAGCAAAAAAGGGCCAAAGATAAGTTAAAGGTAAAGAGAATGCACACAAATGATTTATTTATTGGAAGAGGTTAAACAGAGCATTATAGGGGCGCAAAATGTATCGTTAAGCAAATGAATAGTGCAGAAAAGTTTTATTAAGCAAACAACAAGTAGAAAAGAGCTCATTAATCAGACAAAATGTTTGAAACAGAGTTATTTGATAAAATGAGCATTAGAAAATTACATAAAGAGTTCAGAATTGCCTCAGAATTGTAAAACGAGCATGTTTAAAGTAAAACGAGCAAGTTTACAGTTAAAATGAGCACAAGAAAGTATGATGGCCATGAAAAGAGATTAAATGAGCGAAATTCATATAACACAAGGGCATAAAAGGCACATTAAGAGATTAAAATGAGCGAAACGACTGTAATAGAAAGGGCAGAAAAGGACACATTGAGTATAAATAAAGCAAAGGTGACTGCATGCGTTTTGGGCGAATTACTTTGGTACAAATTGCTACTTCGCATTGACTGAAGCCTTAAAAACCATAACTAGAGCTGTTTGAAGTATCTCAGTGTGTAAAAGTGCATACAGTGTGTGCTTATTACTGTGCATTAATTCCGAAGAGTTTGTTGTGTGCAAAATGCAACTACTTCATGAAGTGCAGTCAAGTGAAGCCATTTTGACTTTTTGCGCCTGAGTGTGTCTGCTTACAGAGTGTCATTCACACTGTACAGAGTTGTTTGGCAAAGTGCAGCCATTTTCAGGAGATTCCAGTGTGCTGTGTACTGTTTATTTGCAAAATGCAGTTATTTTGAGGTGTTTCTCACTCTGAGCTTCTTCTGCCCAATACATTCGCAAGCTGCAGTTACTTTGAAAATGTTTTTTCGCAAATTGCCATTACTTCGAAACAGTCTGTTCGCAAAGTGCCATTACTTCAAAACAATTGATTTGTAAAGTGCCATTACTTTGAGGTAGCTTATTCGCAAATCACAATTACTTCGAAGCAGTTAACTTGTAAAGTGGCACTGCTTCGAGATAGTGTATTCGTAAAGTATGGTTATTTCAAAATTTGCCCTCACCTTCTATTGCTCAGTTTATTCACACTGTGCAGTTATTTATTTATTCCAGTTGGTGACCGGGGAGGTCCACTGGGCTCAAGAGGCCATTTTCAGTGGAGGCCCGCGGAGAAAAGCTCCACAGTACAATGTTACATCACATAATGAAAATACAAATAAAAAATACAAAAACTAAAAATACAAAGAAAAAATATGAATTACTGTCAAAAATAGGTGGAAATTCCACAAACAACTGGTAAAATGCATTCAAGAATGAATTCATTCAAAATTAGGTGGAAATTCCACAAACAACTGGTAAAATGCATTCAAGAATGAAGTCATTCAAACTTAAGCTACTAGGATGTTAAAATTGTCCTGGAGGATGAGAGGCATAATGCATAAGGCTGGATGTAGATATATTAGTTACATTAACAATGTAAGACTATGGGGAAATTAGAAAGGTATGAGGTTTAGCCAGGAGAGAAGGAAGAGGAGAGCTTGGGAGGTATAGAATGAAGAGTGCAGTTACATTTTCTTTGAGTGTGCAGGTAGCAGTGGAGTTGTGTTTTTAAGGAGTGTAGGTTGTCACAGGTCCTCAATGTAGAGGGCAGGGCTTTCCATTTTTTAGCTAGGGAAAAGGAGAGTAGAAGCTGACCAGCTGAGTGCTTTGGTTTGTGGATGGAAATAAGGTTTTGGTGAGAAGATCTTAAGGGGTCTGGGGGGGGGATATGGTTGAAGAATATTGGATAGTGCGGGGCAGCTGGTAGGTTGAAATATTAGTTTTGCGTGCTGAGACAATTTGGAGATAGTCTAGATGATTAGGGAGTTCAAGCCAATTTAAAAGTTTGTAGGGAGGTGCAGTGATGAGAGAGGGAATTTGACTTGGTGGCGAATTTGGAGATTTTATTGTAGCATACTTCCAGTTTGGAGGTTAGGGTGGAAGATAGATTTGTAAGCAGAGGAGCACCATATAGAAGAGATGGGAGGAGATATGTAGTGGCCAAGGTCTGTCTAGTAGAGGGGGAGAGGAATTGAATGTTTCTGTACAGTAGGCCAAGTTTTATGTGGGTTTTCTTGATGTTAAGTTGGATGTGGGTATTGAATTTTAAGTGTTCATCAGTGGTGACCCCCTAGGAGTTTGGCAGAGGGAACAATGTCAATGATGGAGTTGTTTAGGCTAGTAATTTTAAATGTTTTTTTCAGTGGGGGTGGATTTTGTGAGAGTAAATAGAAGAATCTTAGTTTTGTTAGTGTTAAGTGAGAGGTGGTTTTGGTGCATCCATTTTTCAGTGGTTGAGAAGGCAATTTGAGATAGAGACTTGAGTTCTGTAAGGTTGGAGGCATAGCAGATCAAAGTTGAGTCGTCTGCATATTGGACAATTTTGGTATTGGGAATAGCTTTGTGGAAATCGTTAATGAAGATGTTAAATAGCAGAGGGCCAAGTATGGACACTTGGTGAACTCCTGTGGGGGTGGGAAGGAAGCTGGAGGAGGCTTGGCCCCATTTCACAGCTTGGGACCTGTTTGAAAGGTAGCTGGAAAACCAGGATAGAGTTTTTGGGGAGATGTTGAGGTTAAATAGATGGTTTAGTAGATGGGAGTGGGAGATGGTATCGAAAGCTTTAGATAAGTCTAATAGAACAGATGAAACTAAGTTACCAGAGTCTCGAGCTGAATTGACAAAGTGTAAAAAGGAGAGAAGGGCTGTGTTGATATTATGTCCAGGGCGGAAGCCGTGTTGGGTAGGAGAGAGAAGCTGGTGTTCGGTTAGGAATTGCATGAGCTGCAGGTGAATGCATTTTTCAAGAAATTTAAAGATGGGGAAGAGGATGGCTATGGGGCGGAAGTTGGAGAAGTTACAGTTTTTGCCACCTTTATGGAGTGGAAGAATAAAGGCAGAGCGCCATAGTTTGGGTACATAGGACTCGAGTAGTGATCTATTTATCAGGATGCTGATAGGGAGTGCAATACTGTCAGAGTCAATTTTTAAGGAGGAGGAGGGGATGTTGTCAGGGGCATTGGTGCAAGGTTTGAGTTTGGAGAGAAGTTTTTTTATAAGGTAGGTAGCCACAGGTTTAAGTTCAAAGATAGGAGTTGAGGGAGATGAGGCAGAGGAAACTTGGGCAGAGGGGGTGGGGGATGTTATTGGGGAAGGTTTTGGTTAACTCAGCAATAGAAGATGTGAAGAAGGTATTGAATAGTTTGGCAATTTATTGGTCAGATTTGCTAGTATCAGGGCAGGGGTTGTTAGTTGTACCAGGCTTAAGGAGAGAGTTAATGGAATTCCAGAATTGTTTGGGTTTTTTTGCAGGATTTATTTGTAGATGGTTGTAGTAGGACTTTTTATCTATTATGACTTGTTTTTTGGCTAGGTTTCGTAGCTGTTTGTATTGAAGTAACAATACAGGTTGTTTATGATGGAGATAGCTTTTCCAAGATTTATCTCTTTGTTGCATGATTTTCTTGGTTTCTTTAGTTAGCCAAGGTGCAGTCTTAGCTTTAACTCTTTTAGTTCGTATTGGAGCTAGGGAGTTTAGGACAGTAAGGAATTTGGAGTTGAAGAAATTAACGGCTTTGTCTAGGGGTAGGGTTTTAGTGGGTTCCAGTTGGTGATTTTGAGGGAGTCAGAGAAGGTGGAGGGGTTAAAGTTAGTTAAATTACAAGTATGTAAGAGTTTGTGGGAGAACGAGGAAGTAGTTCTATGGGTGAAGGCAGGGAATTGGTCTCCTAGTGGGTCGGGAGTGACACCAGATGTAGTGGTTCTGTTAGGGTGAGACAACAGGATCCAGTCTAGGATGGAGCCTGTGAGGTTCGTTTTGTTGGGCCTGGTGGTAGAGTTAATAAGTTGTGTAAAGTTGAAGAGATTGATTGATATGATGGGATTATGGTTATTGATTTTTTGCCAGTCAATATTTACATCTCCCATTATATAGGTTTCATAATTAATGTTTGAGGAGGTCCAAGAGAGGATGTCTTCCAAGGTATTGGTGGTGTTACCAGCAGGAGTGTAAAGAGAGATGATGCAGATACTTTTATGGTAATTTAATTTTAGAATGCCAATTTACTAGTTCAGCGTTATTAAAGGAAGGGATAGGATTTGGGAAGGGAGTGATGGATAAGTGATTGGAGTAGATTAATGCTCTTTTATTTAGGCATTCAGATCGGAGAGAATGAAAACTGGGGGGAAGGAATTCATTGTCAGTTATGTGTGGTTTTAACCAGGTTTCTGAGATGGCTACTATGTCAGGTGAATTATGGTTAAGCCAGGCATGAAAGAGGGTAATTTTATTAGCTAAGCTTTGGGCGTTGATGGTGAGGAATTTTTGAGGTATTTACAATTTGGTTTGTTGTTGGAGATAAGGTTATTTGTTTGAGAAATGATTGGTCCAGGGTTGGGATGAATGTCGCCCGATAAGCAGAAGTAAGAGAGAAGGTGAATAAGTTTGTTAGGAGTGTGTTTGGTTGGGAATGGATGGTATGGGGAGGGTTTAGGTTTGTAGTATTTGGTGGGGATTTGGAAGAGTTTTAATGTTGAGAGAAAGATGGGGAGAAAGGGAGTAAAAGAAGCAGAGATATTGTGGAAATGATTTGTAGGTTAGGGAGGTGGCGGTTGATGTGGAGGGTTTAGGTAAAGGTTGGTATAAGAGGTGGTATGGTACAGAGGGAGAAGAATGAGGAGTAGGAGTAGTGTAGGGGCAGGGATTGTAGTAGGAAAAGAGAGCATCATAGAAAGTAGTTTGATTGGAGGTGAAAATAATTTGTAGGTTAGAGAGAGTTAGGTAAGGTTGGTGGGTGGGGAGGAGAATTGCTAAATGAGGTATGGTTGGTGGAGGGGAGGTGGTTTTGGGGAAAAATGGGAGGAGTAGTCTTGTGAGGGGATTGGGAGAAGTAAGAGGGAGGGAGTAAGGGATGGCAATAAATGTAGGACCACAGGGGGCGGGTGGAAATTGGGGGCAGGGTAGGAGAGCGGAGTGAGCCCGCAGGGCGAACACAGCGGGATAAAGCAACAGGGCAGAAGAGTCCAGCTTAAAAAGTATCAGCCACTGCAGGTTGGAGCAGAGGTAAGTAGGTAGAAGTGCAGTAAGACTGGGTGGAAAATAAGTAGAGTTTGAGCAACACTCGAAAAATATAAGGTAGGGAAGGTGGAGTAAAGTTAGGGGAGGTTTGGCGTTTGAAGTATGTAGAGGTAAAGTTATAAATAAAATTAATACAGTAGGAGCAGGCAAAAGGCGGAATGGTGCTGCCACCTAGTGGAGAAAGGAGAAATGGCAGGCAGAGAGGATGGGGAGTAAGATGGAGCAAAGGACAAGACCCTAAGGTAAAGGAAAATAAACAGTAAACGGAGATAAAGGGCAAGTCTTCAGGGTACAGAAAAAGGAAAGGAGGCCGGAGGTCACTAAGTACCAGTGAGAGGGGAGGAGTTGTGGTCTGTGGTAGGCTGCTGAGTCGCACACACTGAGGGACCGGTTGACAAATATGGAAGTTTAGATATCTGAGTTAGGTGCAAGGCTACATACATTTACTGAAAAACAGTTTAGGGATTCCACACTGAGGTTCTGTTTCAGGTGAGCCCAGACTAGTGAGTAGGGAAAGTCCAGGTAAGCCGACTGAGCTTTCGCAGGAGGTAGTCCGTATGTTCAGGAGGTAGATCGGGACCTTCAGGAGTGGAGTACAAGGGGGTGAGTGAAGCAGCAGCACTACCGCGTAGGCAGCCCAGCAGGGGGGAGCAAGGTGGTGTATCCTAATCAGGAGTTCAAGAAAAGAGAGCTGTTTGAAATGTTTCTTAAAATGATGATAAATGAGTTTGGCAGTGAAATGTTGGTAAATGGCTTTGACATTAAAGCGATTACAAGACAAAGGTTCATACAGTAAAATGATAAATGACTTTAGCATTTTACTTCTACAAGATAAATGGCTTGTATGGTAAAAATAATTTCAAGGCAGGTGACTTTTCAGAAAATAGATTTCAAAGTGTTGCAGTGCCCAGGAAACTTAGTTCATGAAATTCACTTATACAAAGGCTCATTGTCGTGTTGCAAGTACTGACATAAATTTCAAGCACATGTGTACGTGTATGTACAAGTGTGTGTGTTTGTGCATATTTCCAAGAGTTTTCACTGAGCTATACCAATATGGCAGATGGACTTCACAGGACACAACCACTTGTGTTTGATCTGAACATTGCAGAGAATTGGAGAACATTTGAGCAAGAATACGATATATTTATACAAGCAGCTTATTCTGATAAAGATGCATGTACCAAAGCATTCATTTTGCTGAACCTAGCAGGGTCAGAAGCCATTGAAAGGGAGGTTCATTTGTCTGTGCACTAGCGGTGTATAAAGGTGAAAGAGAAACTCGTTTTGTTGTTGTGCAGGCTGAGTCAAGGGAAGACCCAGAGTGTTTAAAGCGCAAATTCAGAGAGATGTATAACCCTAAGACTAATGTTACACTAGAAAGGCATTTGTTTTACATGCAAAATCAAAAGCAAGGGGAAACATTCGCCTTTTATATTACTGATTTGAGAAACAAAGCTTAAAACATGAGGGTTTGGTAATTTAAAGGATTTATTAACAGGACAGACTCGTGTGTAGTATTAATAATGCTGCTGAGTGAAAGATTTTGCTTTGTGACAGTGATTTAACGCCGAGTAAAGCCATTGAGATTTGCCAGATTCATGATATTACAGAAAGGCACATAATTATGCTTGCAAGTGATGAGCATGGTTTAAGTAGGCTCCAGTGTGCATGCAACATGTGACGGGCAAAAGCAGGCCTAAGTACGTGGCAGAGGCAGCCCTAGTGGGACTTCCAGGTAAAAACCTGTAAACTTCTAGCACATTCCAAGAACAGTTTAGTTAAGGAGCATGCTCAGTACAAAACCAAGGGTACCTAGTGCAAAACAGATGTTGCTCAGTACAGTATAAGAGTGAATCAGCAATACCTAAATCAGGCTTTATTAACTGTCAGAGTTGTGCTAACCATGAGTCCAGGAGAGAAAAGTTCATAGCATTTGGTCAGCAGTGTCATAAGTGTAAGAAATGGAACCATTTTTAAAGATTTTTTAAATCAAGTAAGCCTCACACAGTTGCAAAGAATGGTCACTCCAAAAAGCAAGTTAATCAAATAGACCTGCAACAGTCTGCTTTCTATGTAGATGGTGCATCAGTAATTGGTGAAAAGATTGATGCAATAGATTTATTGACAAGAAATGAAGTGTTTTGTACTGTACGGATCAATGGTAAATCCACCGAGCTTAAAAATAGAGACTGGTTCAAAGTGTAATGTTATGTCTGCAGATACTTTTGCAAGGGACAGAGCAGATGAACAACTAAATGTGACTACTTGTGCGAAACCGAAGACTCAGTAGTGCTTTCATGTTATGTGGCCAAGAGCTGTTACAACCTATTGTTTTATGTGGTTCAAAGACCTGTGAAGTCATTACTGGGTCTGAGACAGTTTGAAAATTAATCTGCTTTCTTTTATCAAAGAAGTTCATCAGATAAGCACATGTCCTAGGTCCAGCTTCACCGATGCTTTTTTTTCAGAGTATGCTGATGTTTTCGATGGCAGATTGGGCAAACGTCCAGTTGTATATTCCATGAAATTAGACTCAGAAATCAGTCCAGTGGTCAGAACAGCAAGAAGCGATCCAATGGCTGTAGAGCATAAGGTCAAAGCTCATTTGGACAAAATGGTGCAACAAGGTGTAATTTGTCCAGTTACAGGAACTACCAAATGGGTGTTGTCCATGGTAGCAGTTCATAAAAAAGGCTCAGATGAAATCAGAATATGTATTGACCCAAGAGATTTGAATAAGTATTGAAGAGACCACACTATCCCATGTGTACAGTCGAAGAGGTTGCAGCCCTGATACCGAATGCCACAGTTTTTTCTGTCTTGGATGTAGAGTTCATTTTGGCAAGTGATGCTTGATTGCAAATCTTCATTAATGACTACATTCAGTACCCCATTTGGAAGATATAGATTCCTCAGGATGCCACTTGGAAGAAATTCTGAAAGGGAAGTTTTCCGGTGTGCAGTAGAGCTAATTTTTTTTGAGCTATTCATGTGCTATAATCGTAGATGATATATTGGTCGGAGGCAATGGTGGGGTAGAGCATGACAGAAATCTTGAGAGTTCTAGACAGAGCACGTGAAATAAACTTAAAACTCAGTCCTTTGAAGTGCAAATTCAGACTACCGGAAGTTATATATGTAGGCCATTTGTTTACAAGTATGGGCTTGAGACCAGACCCGTCCATAAGCAGCTATTCTTGAGATGCCAGCACCAGGTAATGTGCAATCTCTACAACGTTTTCTTGGTATGGTCAATTTCTTGGGAAAGTTTATACCAGATTTCAGTGAGTTGACAGCTTTTTTGAGAGTACTCACATGTAAAAATGTTGCTTCGTCATGGCTAGACCAGCACCAGAGAGCATTTGAAGTTCTTAAGCAGAAAATTGCTGCCCCTCCCAACATTAAGATATTATGATGTCAACAAACCAGTAAATCTTTCCTGCGATGCTTCAAAATTTAGTTTAGGTGCAGTTATTCTTCAAGAAGGCAAGCCAGTAGCCTACACATCTAGAACATTTACCCAGACTGAGACGCAATATGCTCAAATTGAGAAAGAACTTTTGGCAATAGTGTTTGTATGTTCCAAGTTCCATGATTATATCTATGGTCAAAAAAGCCAGACTGAACCTGATAATCAACCTTTATATTGAAGCCTGTACATTCAGCTCCAGCGAGATTACAAAGAATGATGCTCAAATTGCAAAAGTACAACTTCAAAATGGTCTATATGAAAGGCAAACTTCTTTATCTGGCTGATGCTTATCCAGAGTGCATAGAAATACAACAGAACAGCTTCATGCAGAGAATTTTGACTTTGATGTCATGGAAGTTCGTAATTTTTCTACCACAAGACTTGATGAGCTAAGAGATCATACAATGACTGATCCAGTTTTGCAGAAGCTCTATCACTATATCTGTGTTGGAAGGCCGTCAAAACAATCAAGTGTACCACCAGAAGTGCAATCTTACTTTCCTTACAGAGATGAGTTGTTGATGGAAGATGGCATTATTTTCAAAGGTCCTAAAATTGTTGATGTGAAGTTGTTCAATCTTGCAGTTCATTCTTTACTGATTGGTTCGGATCCGATCCCTCAGCTCTGATACGGCCAATTGCAAAGCTCGAGGTCTTCAAATAGCTCGAGGCCAAGTCCCTATCCCATGATGCACCTGGAATTACTTCAGATCTAGTTTGCCTCTGCAACAGATCGGAGGTTCTTATTTAGCTTGGGCCAGTTAAGCTGTTTTTTTTCATTACTTTCTTGAAAATTTTGCTAGTTAGAATAGTTAGATGTTCTTAGTGTTTCACTGTTGCAGTCATTACATTTGGGTAATCTGCTGGTAGGTTGCCCTCAGTCGGCCTGAATAACAAAGTCTTAGGTCCTGCGTCGGTTGCTGTCTCCTCTTCCATGACATCAGGTCGTCAGGGGTATGAAACATGCAACCGATGCCATTTTATCCAGTCTTTCTTGCCGCGCGGTGCCCGAAGCAGAAGCAGTTCGCAAGTGCCGGTCTGCCGACTCCTGAAATGTTCGTATTCGAGTTTCAGAACCAAAGTCTTCACTCTCAAGCTAAGTACCCCGTTGGGAAAACTTTTTCTTGCTCCTTACCGATGCATTACTTGTGGGAAGCAAATACATCATAAGGATTTTCATTTGTGCTGTATTCCTTGCCTAGACCCAGATCACAACGTGCCTTGCTGTCAGTTTTGTGCTAGATTTAACCAACGCACTATTAAGCATCGGTATATTTTTGCTTCTAAATATTTTGGTTCAAGATTTAATTATCCTGAAATGTTGAAGGTTAGCAATCTGATTACCGGAGTTCACAAAAAACGCAAAGCGAAAGACAGACAGACTGTCGAGGTCCAAAACAGACGACAAAGCTTCTCCTAAGCCAGTCTCCAGTTTGCCGGTACTCAGTGAGGCGCTTTCACAGCCCCGATACCCGCTACTTTTGAGTCGCAGGCCCTCTACCGAGACCCATTCGGAGTCTGGTATGCGGCGAGATTCTCAGAGTATTGATTATGCGGCTGTCTCTCCCTTAGATGGGTCCGGAGCCACTCTGCAGGAACCGGCTTCTGAAGGTGTTTTCAGGCCTCAACATTTTTATATTAAACTGACGCCAGCAACAAAAACAAGGTCAAAAACTACTTCCATGTCTAAAAAACCGACGCATGAGCCACGTGCTCAGGCCCCTATGCCTAAAAAACAGATGATCAAAATGGCTGAGGATTTAATTAACTTGATCAGGGGTTCCCAACCACCCCCTGCTAGGAGGCCTAGGCAAGGCACTGATTATGAATCTTCAGATCAGGTTTCCATTTCTTCTGATTCCTCTTCTGATCAGGAATTTTCTATTCCACACTATGAGGATTCTGATGCAGAGGAATCCATCCCATCTGCATCTCCTCCTGAGGATTACTCTTTTGGAGAGACTCTGCATACTTTAAGGGAACATTTTCACTGGGAGAGTCAGGACTTCTCTGAATCAAAAAAGAGACTTAGGGATTTCCTTCTACCTCAGCATAGGCCTTTGGCAATACCTCCTGTATTAGACATTGTTGATGATGTGTTCTCGGAATCAAACATGGCTCCTGATTCCCTGCCTCCAGCTCCTAGTAAGCCAGACAGCTATTACAGGGTTCTTGACTCCCACAGATTTCTTTTCAAAAATCCTGCTGCTGATCCTGAAACTATTTCTCTGGGTCCCAAGGGTGTAAAGGCCTCTACAGCCAAGAATCCCACCCCTTCTGATAGAGATTCCAGGGCGCAGGATAGATGGGGGTAAGAAGGTTTATACGTCTGCAACCTTGGCAGTCAGGGCTTAAACTGCCAGTTTCATATGCTTAAATATCAACAGCATGTAATGGGCTTCCTGAAACAGAAAATTATGTTGATTTCCAATTGTGTGGAAAATAAAGCGTTACATGACATTGCATTCAGCAGAACAAGTTGGAAAGCATACTTTGCAATGTGGTTTTGATTCCTTGGAGGCCTCTTGTAGGGCCGCCGTTACTGGATCTGTGATTAGAAGGCATGCCTGGCTCAAGGAGCAAAATCTGCCTGATCATGTTAAAGCTAAATTGTTGGATGCCCCTTTGCAGCATGATACTCTGTTTGGTAATAAGGCAGAGGAGGTTTTAAAGAAAATGGAAGACAAAGCTAAATCTATGCAAACTGTAAAATATTTCTTGCAAGTGCAGCCACCCAGGTTCAGTAGACACTGGCCTACTAAAAATTGGTCCTTTCCTGTGTCCAACAGAGCCTGTCAGGGCAAATCCAGGCGCTCAAAAGGCTCCAGATACCGGTCGCAGTGTTCTTACAGGTCAAAGCAATGGGGTGCCTCCACCTCCAAATCTGGAGGAAACAAAGCACAACCCTACAGTAAGCAGTCTCAATGACTTTCCTGTACCATCACCAAGCACTTATCTTTTGGCAGCCCCCTTGGGGAGAAAACTAGCACTTCATGCTCAAAATCGGCAGTTAATTACCTAGGACAAGTGGGTATTAAACATAGTATCCCAGGGCTACAGATTTAATTTCCATACTTTGCCAATTCCAAACGGATAGCCGGATATGCCACAAAACCAGTGGGTGGAGGCCCAGAAACAAGGCATGTCCCTCATGGAAATGGGGGCTATTCAACCGATACCAGAAAACGAAAAAGGACAAGGTTTTTATTCCAGACTTTTCCTGGTACCCAGAAAAGACAATTCATGGCGTCCAGGAATGCTTGGTTAGTAACTCTAGACTTAGAGGCATACCTGCATATCCCAATAAGGGAATCGTGCAGAAGATACCTCCGCTTCAAAGCAGGTTTTTTGCATTACCAATTCTCTGCACTGCCCTTTGGCTTATCTACTGCGTCCAGGGTCTTTACAAAGTGCCTGGCACCAGTAATTGCATTCTGCAGACAAAGAAATATTCAAATTTATCCTTATCTGGACGACTGCCTCATTCAGGCAGAGGACAACGACACTCTTCATCATCTGGCGTTTGTAAAAAGGCTTCTAGCATGCCTAGGAGGGTACACCGTAAACAAAAAGAAATCACAACTGGTACCCTCTCAAATAAATAATTACATTCCTGAGTGCAAGCTTGAATACAACTGCCCAGATGGCTTACCTCACGCCATACAAACAAAGGCAACTGACAACATACTTCAAACAAATGGCAATAAAAACCCAGTTATCTGCAAGACCAATTCTGCAGACTTTGGGGTTCATGGCATCCTGCATTCTACTAATTCCATATGCGAGACTGCATATGAGGAAACTTCAGTGGTACCTAAAAAGTTTATGGAGTCAATATTGTCACAGCATGGAAACATTGATTCCTCTCATTCCCTGCCTACAACAGGAGTTTCTTTAGTGGGCAGAGACATGTCACCAAAACAAGGAACTGTCATTCACTCCACTCCCTGCCACCCAAACCCTAATTACAGATGCATCAGACTATGCTTGGAGGGTCCACCTGGCAGGGAGATGTTTTCAGGGCGAATGGAGCCCAAACCAAATGCATCTGCATATCAACCAGAAAGAGATGCTAGCTGTTCAGAATGCTCCGACAGCCTTCAAGGACTTACTTCTTCCAGGACAACTACTGATAAAGACGGACAACACCACAGTTATGTGGTACATAAACAAGCAGGGGGGTACACATTCCTACCCCCTTTGCAGACTAGCCATGGCATTGTGGAACACACCCTTGACTTGCCAAATACATCTTCAAGCTCAGTTTCTGCCAGGAAAGCAAAATACTCTGGCAGATGACCTAAGCAGAAATCTTATGGACCTGCACGAATGGAAACTGGATCCACAAATCCTCAACATGTTAACATAGAAATGGAGGAGCCCAGACATAGATCTATTTGCCTCTCCTCAAAATTATCAGTTAGACAAATTCTGCACAAGAACTCATCACAAAAAAGCATGGAAAGTGGACGCCCTATCCTTCAGCTGGAGAAACCTATCAGTCTATGCCTTTCCCCTTCTGCCTCTACTCTCCAAGGTCTTACTAAAAGTCAGACAGGAAAAACCAAAAATGATCCTAGTGGCTCCGGAGTGGCCTCACCAGCACTGGTACCGACTACTAAGGAATATGTCTCAGTTTCCTCCATGGTACTTGCCTCAAATACCTCATCTACTGTCTCAGCGGAACTATCAAATTCTGCATACTCTGCTCCAAACTTTGAATCTTGCAGCATGGCTGATCAACTAATTATTCAAACATCTCTCAGTAAATTTGTGATGGATGTCATTTTGGAAGCCAGAAGGCCTAGTACTAGAAAATTTTATGCTTATAAATGGAAGAGATTCTGTGCTTGGAACCAAGCACAAGGAACAGACGCAACAAAGCCCAATATCCCTCAGATTTTACAATATTTGACTGAGATGCTTGACAAGGGCCTATCCTTTTCATCAATAAAAATCCATGCCTCTGCCATCTCAGCTCATTACAACACAGAGCCTCCCCTCTTTTCTCCTCCTCTGCTTAAACAATATCTTGGAGGGGCCAAAAACTGAAGGCCTCCCAGATCATCACCAACTCCTAGATGGGACCTCAATTTTGTGCTGGAAAAACTCACACTGCCTCCTTTTGAACCAGCAGCTGCTGCGGATATAAAATTTCTATCTTGGAAAACAGCTTTTCTCTTGGCAGTCACTTCAGCAAGAAGGGTTTCAGAACTACAGGCTCTCATGGCAGTGGAGCCTTTTTATTATATTTTACCTGGACAGGGTGTCCCTCAGGACCAATCCTTCTTTTATGCCTAAGGTGGTATCCAGTGTGGCTCTTAACCAGACTATTCACCTGCCAACATTTTACCCAAATCCGCAGAACAAGGGGGAGTGGATTCTGCATTCATTGGATGTACACAGACAACTAAGATTCTATTTAAACATGACCAAATCTCTAAGAAAGTCTGAACAACTACTGGTAGCATTTGCTGCAGGGTCAGAGGGAAAGGCTATATCAAAGCAGACCATCTCTAAGTGGATAAGCCACTGCATTCGTTTCTGCTACTTGCACCATGGTAAACCTTTGCCCAAGAGGATCAGATCACATTCCACCAGGGCTGCCTCTACTTCAGCAGCTTTTCTCAGAGGGGGTCCAACCAAAGACATTCTAGAAGCTGCTACTTGGAGCTCTGTTCATACCTTCACAAAGCATTATCGTTTGCCTCTCTTCTCCAAATCCAGGGCAGGCTTTGCCACTGCAGTTCTGCAGGGCCTTATAGCCGCTCCTAATGTTGTTTAGTTCCATCCTACCATCCATATATTTGGGATTCAACCCAATTGTAATGACTGCAACAGTGAAACACGAAGAGCATAGTACAGTTGTGTACACTTACCATAAATGTAGATGTTCGAGTGTATTCACTGTTGCAGTCCAGGTTACCCACCTGCCATCCCCCATCTCTTTGCTGGAACTTATCTGTACTTATCTAATCTATACAACCTATGTGGTGTATTTGCTTGTCGATGAAGGCAAAATATACTTTGGGGCATGCATGCTTTATTGACATATTTTTAGCCTACCCTTTTGGGGGTACCTGACATCTGGGGCAAGAAAAACTGAAGAAAATGGCGTCGGCTGCATCTTTTATACCCCTGGCGCACTGACATCAGGGAAGAGGCGAAAGCAACCGACGCCGGACCTAGATTTTGGAATTCAGGCCGACTGAGGGTAGCCTGCAGCAGGATAACCCAGTTGTAATGACTGCAACACTGAATACACTCGAACATCTGCATTTATGGTAAGTGTACACAACTGTACTTTTCTCTACTTGGTGTGGTCTGTCTAGCCTTCTGCATTTTTACAGATAAAGCTTAGTCCAGTAAACCTTAGGTAATTTAGATAAGGTTATTGTTTGTTTCTCAGCATGCAGTGTGTGTTATTCAGTGACCTTTTGTCACAATTTCTTAATTATAGTCATTTGCTGTGTGGTCTTGTCTAGACTTCTGCATTTTTATAGATAAGGCTTAGTACTTTATTACTGTTGAAGTTTACAGTAAACCTTAGATATTTAGATAAGGTTGTTGTTTCTTAGCAGCTATCTCCTTTTTGCATAGTCTGCTTAAAATTTTTTATTGTGTGATATCACATTTATACTTGTATTACTTTGTGTGTGTGATTTAACCTGCATTTATTTAAGGCTTGCGTGGAGATTTACTGTTGTGTAATTTAGCCTGCTTTTATTTGAGGCTTCTGTGAATAATTACTGTTGTATTTTTTTGTGGTAACAGTAATTTTCCTGACATTACTATGGCTGACCAAGATAAGCACCCTAAGTCTGGCTTCAAAAAGTGCCCAAAGTGTGGATAAAAGATGTCTGTTACAGTGCTTACTGTCTAGGGGCTCTGCATTTGCAAGGCAGTTGTTCCATTTGTCATTCCTTCTTCTCAAGGGTCCTGCAGGAAAGGAAGAGGAATCTCATCGATAGAGGGTTGTTGAAGCCTTTGTTTCAGGGAGCTTTGAGTGACCAAGATGGATCCAGCAAGTCCTCAAAGTCTTCCAAGACATCGGACTCAAAGAAATCAAAAAAGTCTTCGACTTCGGCTCCACTGCCATTGGAGCAGACAGTCTTTACCTTTTGGAGCTGGTCCCCAGTCTTGGAACCGGTGTCCGAAGCGTCTAAGAGTCCACTTCTCCAGTTGGTACCACCTTCAGTACGCTCCTCTCGATCATCTATCAGCATGTCGGATCTGGATGTGGATCGTATGGTACAGAAGCTGTTATTGGCACCAGCAAAAATGTTATCGGCTTCGACCCAAATGGTTTTGGAGCCGAAGACCCTTGCACCCACTCTTAACTATTCCTCCTCCGAATCATGCTGGTCCTTTGGAGCCGGATGAGGCAGACCTAATGTTAGTGGAACCTTCAGAGCCGACGCCTGCTCCATTGTCTTCAGCTCTGTGTACTCTGACGTCCTCGGTGATCGAGGACTCTAGGAGCCGACACTCTCTGGTTGGATCTGGGGAGGACAGTCGGACCGACATTGCCTGTTATGGCCTTGGCTCATATGAGCTCGGCTCCTACCTCAGGCTTGGAGCCCACTGTCCCAGTGCCAGGGATGTCTACTGTTTCTTCGGATCCTTCAGCTCCCTTGCATCAGAGCAGAGGTGCTTTTGATGCCATGAGGAGAGTCATGTCTCCTAGGATATCCTCGACCTCAGGTCTGCCTTCCTCCTCCCCTAAAGTGCCAGAGTCTGCTTCTGCCTTGCATGTCCTGACCAAGCATAGAGATCCAGAGCCTCAGGAAGCCCCATTGGGTGGCTCCTGCTCTTCCGAGACCTCACCAGAAGCTCCCACTGATGAGGTTCCCAGGAAGAGATTGTGTAAGAGGAAATACCTAGACTCCCCACAGGAGTCTCTAACATCGGATACTGATTTAGATGAGTCAGAAGGGTCCCCACGGTCCCCCTCTGAGGATATCTTCTTTGCTGAGATACTTGAGATCCTTAGGCAGAGGGGTGACTGGCAGTCCAAAAGCCCTACTGAGGATGAGTCCGTTCTCCTGAAGGCTTTCGGGTCTCAGCCCTCCACCTCTTGGTTGTCTCTGCCCTTCGATGAGCTGATGCAGCTGGTCTCACGAAGGGCGTAGGAGTCTCCGGATACTATGGAGCCTGTCCCTAGGAGGCCTAATAAATTCATTTATGCCCCCCCTTGACAAAACATTATTAACAAAAGGTGTTCCGGTTGTTGCCATGGTGGTGGCGGCAGCCACCAGAAAGGAAATGTCTGAGACTTCTTTGTCTATCCATCCCATCCTTGTAACAGAGACACCAGGATTATGGATAGATATGGGAAGTGTATGTTTAGTTCAGCAACCCTTGCTCTCCGCTGAACTATTTAACCCGTTTTACTAGGTTGCAAAGAGATCTCCTTCAGGAGTTAAGGAGATGCTCTTCAGGGTACAGTAACTGCAGGAGCTTCCGACAAAGTTGCTGCCCTAAATTCTATTGTCAAGTCATCCATGCACCTCATCTCTTATGCAGCTGATGGAACGAGTAGGGCAGCAAGTACATTAGTTGCTCTTGGGAGACATTCCTGGATGTGCTTGTGTTCCTTCGCGGAGCCCTTCTAGTCATCCTTCGTGAACACTCCCTTTGATGGCTCGTCCCTTTTCGGACCTAAAGTGAAGGAAACCTTAACCAGGTGTGAACAGGATGGAAAGACTCTGTGTGCCGTCGGGGTCTGTTTTTCCACCCCTACCCGACCCTACCCTAAGGGTCAAAGGGGAGGAAAGATGTGGTTCTGGAAAGCCCAAGGAGCCTTTCAGGACAGACGTGGTGAACCCCCCTTCAGGGGCAGAGGAGGGGGCAGTAATGGAAGACGCTGCCCTCGCAGCAGAGGGGGGGGGTATGCAACACCAGGGCGACTGAGATCACTTCTCTGGGAAGCCCTACCAGCACTCCTGAGAGGAGGCCCGACTCTCCTGCTCTGGAGGCAGTCTGGGATCACTTATCTTTGTACCCAGATGCCTTTCTCAAAACAACAAAAGACAGCTGGGTACAAAGTATCATTTCCAGTGGGTATTTCATTCCATTTGCCACATCCCCTCCAATCATAAGAAAAATCCCGGACATTCCACCCAGTTACAGGGAACGGGCAACAATAGAGGTCCAAACGTTGCTAAGAAAAAGAGCCATCCAACCAGTCCCAGCAGACCAGACAGGATCCGGAACTTACTCAAGATTATTTTTGGTTCCAAAGAAGACTGGGGACTGGAGACCCATATTGGACCTCAGCAGACTGAACCAATATGTAAAGAAAGAGAAGTTTCGGATGGTCATGCTTCAGTCTATACTTCCCTTCTTAGGAAAAGACAATTGGATGTGTGAAATAGATCTCAAGGATGTGTACTACCACATAAAAATGGCCAAGACCATCCAGGGATCACCTGCGCTTCTGGCTGGGAGCCAATCATTACCAGTTTTGAGCCCTGCCCTTTGGTCTCACTACAGCCCCTAGATTGTTCACGAAATGCATGGCAGTGGTCACGGCTCACCTAAGGCATCTAGGATTCCAGGTGTTTCCATACCTAGACGATTGGCTCCTTGCCGCCACCACCAGGCATCAACTCACTCAGGCCACGGAGTCCACTCTGTCACTCTGCAATCATCTGGGCATTACAATCAACTCAGAAAAATGTGCCTAGTCGCCATCGCAGCATATCGTTTTTATCGGGTCAGAGTTGGACACCACCACCACACTAAGGCTTCCAATAGAAGGAGTCTCTGTTCTTCGTCAGCATTCTGTTATCAAAAGACAGATCACCAGCATCAGAAGTTCTGAAATTATTAGGCATGATGGCAGCAGCAATTCTAACCATACCACTAGCTCGTATGCACATGCGGATACTACAATGGCTGTTCACTCAATGGTCTTACCAAGAGCTCCCCATGACTCACACTATAATGATCACATGTTCTTGAAAAAAGGACCGTCGGTGGTGGCTGACCTCACTTCATGTCACAAAGGCAAACTTCTTTATCTTGCTGATATCTTATCCAGAGTGCATAGAAGTACAACAGTACATCTTTATGCAGAGAATTTTGACTTTGATGTCATGGAAGTGCAATCTTACTTTCCTTAGAGATGAGTTGTTGATGGAAGATGGCATTATTTTCAAAGGTCCTAAAACTGTTGTTCTGCTTCCTTACAGGAATATAGCCAGATTTTGCCTCGTGGTCACCCGAGTTCCGCATTTACTAAGAGAAGAGTAAGAGGACTAATGTTTTGGACTTCTCTAGGGAAATAAATTGCTAGAGTATTTTCTTTCTGTTCAGTATGTAATATTACTAAAGCACATTTGTAAAGAGAACCACTTCAGCTAAGTCAAATTCCTGATCTATCTTGCTCAGTTGTAGCTACTGACATATTCGAGTGGAAAAATCAACATTACTTAGTACTGGTAGACTCTTATTAGAATTGGTTCGAGATCGATTTACTACCTAATTTAATTTCTTCTACAGTCATTACTAAGTTGAAGCACCATTTCTCAGTCCATGGCAGTCCACAGAAATTAATCTCTGCCAATGATATGCAATTCACCAGCCAATTGTTTCAGAAATTTGCCAGAGAATGGAACTTCTTACATGTTACTAGTACTCCAGAGTATCCGCAATCGAATGGACAAGTTGCACATGCAGTACAGCGTACAATGCAATTACTTGAAGTCAAAGCATGATAATACTGATGTTTTTTTGAACTTATTCAATCTCAGGAACATACCCCATGACAATATACTTGGCTCACCTGCTCAGCAACTTCTATCTAGGCAAACCAGAACAACGTTGGCTAGCAGTTCTAATTTATTGAGGCCCAAAGCTAAGAACAACCAAGCAGTCAAAGCCCAGTTATCTAGAAAACGTTCTTTCCAAAATCCAGGTATAACAATTTGAGCAGATTTCTTCATCCATTGAAAAATTGAGACACAGTGAGGATACAAACCGGGAAAGGTTAAAACCTGATTGGTCAAGTAACGAGTATTTGTGCAGAGCCAAGATCCTATTTTGTTAAATCTGAGGGTGTGTAGTACAGGAGAAATCACAGTCATCTTCTTTCCTATAGCAGAACCGATATCGCGGCATCGTACCTGTGGTAAAGACTCTAACTCTCAGAGCAATCCAGATGATATTCCTGTTCGAGAATTTGTCTTTGACTCCTGATACTGTTCCGGCAGATGATTTCAGTGTTCCTAAGATTGAACAGTCAGCAGAGACAATCCCAATTGCTAAACCAGATTCCAAATTTTATGTCACACGATATGGTCGCATTTCAAAGCCGTGTGTGAAATGCACAGCAACTTGGGCATAGTTGTATATATGTGTCTGGCTTTGCCTGTCCATATAGGACAAGTGTTTAAGGCCTAGGATCCTCTTTGTGAGGTACTTTTGCGGCCTCTCTAGTTGTTGCAGGTGTCTAGTGAGGTACATGCCAAATGGGGCATTGTACTCGATGATTGGCCTAATGAGGGAAGAGTAGAGGGAGACAATGACCTCTTTCTTCCTGGATGCAAAACCCTTAGTAATGAGGTTTGCTACATAGAAGGACTTTCTGACCACAGTGGCAATGTGGTGACCAAAAGAGAGGTTGCTGTCAACCTGTGTTCCCAGCTCTCTTGTAACGCCTTCTGTGTTCAGTGGACTACCGTCAATGTGGTAATTCATTGGAACAGAGTTTTTCCCAAGGGGGATGACGATGCATTTTTTGGCATTGAGCTTAAGGCCATGGTTCTGACACCAGTCTTTGGTCTCAGTGAGGCCTTTCTGTAGGATGTCAACATCACTTGGGGAGTTAGTAATGGCTCCCAACTTGCAGTCATCTGCAAACTTTGTCAGCCAGAGTCTATTTATGTTCGCCTGGACTTCAGAGAAGTAGATACCAAACAGGAGAGGACCCAGGACTGAACCCTGTGGGACTCCACTCGTGACTGGTCGGCAGTCTGACTTGGAGTCAGCTACTCTCACACTATGGGTTCTGTCTATGAGCCAGTTTGCAACCCACCTAGTGACTGATGCCTAGCTTAGTGAGTTTTTCTATGATTCCTGAGTGGGAAATGGTATCAAAGGCCTTGGCCAGGTCAAGGTAGGCTGTATGAACCACCTTGCCTTCATCCACAGTTCTGGTGACTGACTCAAAGAAATTGACCAAGTTGAGCTGCAAGATCTACCCTTCACAAAACCAAACTGTGTGGGATCCAGAGTTTGCAGATTCCCTATATCCTTGATTATTAGGTTCATGATGATGCGTTCCAAAGCTTTGCATGTCAGACTCGTCAGGCTAATGGGGCGATAGTTCCCAGGGTCTGTAGTTGCTCCTCCTTTGTGGAGAAGGATGACTGTAGCAGTGCACCATTCGATAGGGACAAAGCCTGAGGTGAGGCTGTGATTGAACAGGGCACACAGGTGTGGTGCCAATTCACTCTGTAGTTCATGTAGAACACAGCCAGGGATAATGTCAGGTCCTGTAGAAGCTGTATTTTTGGCCTTGGACAGTGCTGTTTTAACCTTTGCAGCAGTCATATTGGGTGCCTGGCAATCTACTGGTATTGTGATTGGTCCTTTGGGGCTAAAGTTGGCACTAAATCTGTTGGCCAGTATATTGGCAATATCTGTTGGCTTGGTATAGGAGGTACCATTGTGCAGTAGGTTAGAGCAAATCATGCCATTGCCGTGGCGATTCTTTACATAACTACCATAACTATAGCAGGCCTTGTGGTTGTCTTTACTATCTGCTTCTCTCACAGCAAGTTGGGTATGGGACACTACAGAGTCTGTGGGGCTTTCTTCTTTTAGAAGTTGCTGGATGTTCTCATTCCATCTGCCTTTGATGTCCTGTGGACTGGTGAGCAGGTTGTTGCTGGCATCCCTTACGAAATATGTCTGACTGTCCTCTTTATCTTTCTGTCTTTGCCTTGCAAACTGATGGTTTTCTTTGTGCTGTCCAATGAGTCACTTTCCGGAAGTTGGTTGAGTGCCTTTGTTGCCTTGTACTTTGTTATTGCAGCTCTTCTTTGTTTGACAATCAGTATTCTTTCCTATCCTGGTCTGTCTTTCCTATCACCTAGATGTTCATCTTGTTACACTGCTGCAGTCATTACACTTGGGTTATCCTGCCGTCAGGCGGTTCCCCAGTCGGCCTGAGTTCCAAAGTCTTGGTCCGGCTCCTCCCTGATGTCAGTGCGACAGGGGTATATAAGATGCAGCCGACGACATTTTCTTCAGTCTTTCTTGCCGCGCGGTGCCCGAAGCAAAAGCAGTTCGCAAGCGCCGGTCGGCCGACTCCTGAGATTTTCATTCCGAATCCAGAACCGAAGTCTTCTACAAAGCTAAGCACCCTGTTGGGGAAACTTTTTCTTGCCTCAGACCGATGTCAGTAAAAGTTAATAACTGTATTTCTTGTGGGAAGCAAATACCTCATAAGGATTTCCATTCCTATTGTATCCCATGCCTAGGCCCAGACCACGACGTCACTGGTTGTCGGTTTTGTGCTAGGTTTAACAAGCGCACTATAAAACGGTTTGATTTTGCCTGACATTATTTTGGCAGAAAATTCAATTATACCATGCCGTCGGAACTTACGACGACCGGAATACATAAAAAGCGCAAAGATAAGGGCAGGCATCTGAGGCCCAAAACTGACGATGAAGCCTCTTCTAGGCCAGTCGCCGGTTCTCCGGTTTTCAGCGAGGTGCCTTCGAAGAACCACAGGCCGCCTCCGACTCCCATGTGGAGATGGCTGGGCCTTCAGACGCACAAGTTTTTCAGCCTACCGAAACTAACCCTTCAGAGGGATCCGAAGTAGCTGAGCAACCAGAAGCATCAGAGGGTGTTTTCAGACCTACTCAGTTAAGCATTAAACCCTCTGCTAAGTCTAAGCCTCCTTTAAAAACAAAGAAATACAGCATTCTCCAGGACAGGCCTCCATGCCTAAGAAACAAATGTTCAAAATGGCCGAAGACCTAATGACTCTGATCAGGGGTCCCATCCCCCTCCTGATAAAAGGCCCAGGCAGGATGCAGAATATGACTCATCCGACCAGGTGTCCATTTCTTCAGATTCATCCTCAGACCTAGGATATTCTTTACCCCCTTATGAGGATTCTGATGCTGAGGAATCAGTTCCATCAGCCTCTTCGCCTAAGGACTACTCCTTTGGGGAAACCTTACTTACCATGAGGGAGCATTTCCATTGGGAAGGCCAGGATTACTCAGAATCCAAGAAAAGGCTCAGAGACTTCCTTTTATTACCTTAACACAGACCCCTAGCTATTCCGCCAGTGTTAGATATTGTGGATGATGTGAATACCTAATCCATCTTAAATCCTGATTCCTTACCTCCAGCCCCAGTTAAACCTGACAGATACTACAGAGTCCCTGACTCACACAAATTTCTGTATAAAAGCCCTGTTGCTGACCCTGAAACTATTTCTTAGGGACCCAAAGGGATTAAGGCCTCATCAGCAAAAAATCCAGTTCCCTCTGACAGAGATTCTAGAGCATTAGACAGATGGGGAAAGAAAGTATATACGTCTGCAACTTTAGCAATGAGAGCCTTAAACTGCCAGTTTCACGTGCTAAAATATCAGCAATTTTTGATGTCTCAGTTGAAACAAAAAATGATACCAGATTCAGACCCTCTAATTTCAAAGAAATGCAGGATTTATTGCATGCAGCTGAACAAGTGGGAAAACATACTTTGCAATGTGGTTTTGATTCTTTAGAGGCCTCCTGTAGAGCAGCAGTTACAGGCTCTGTCATTAGAAGGCATGCTTGGTTAAAAGAACATACGTTACCAGATCATGTTAAAGCAAAATTATTGGATGCACCTTTGCAGCAGGATGTGTTATTTGGTGTTAAGGCAGAAGAGGTATTAAAGAAAATGGAGGATAAGGCAAAATCTATGCAAACGGTGAAGGATTTCTTACAGGTTCAGCCTCCAAGATTTAGCAGAAATTGGCCAACAAAGAACTGGTCCTTTCCAGTTACAGACAGACCTCAACGGGGCAGATATAGACGTCCAAGAGGTAGAGGTCAACCACAAGGTCCTTACAGGCCTCGACAATGGGGTGCACCAGGCCATAAAGAATGGGAAGATAGGCCCCAACCATATAAAAAGCAGCCTCAATGACTCCCCATTGCAGCTGCCAAACAGCTGTCTCTTGGCAGCCCCCTTGGGAGGAAAACTGGCACTTTTCTATCACAATTGGCATTTGTTCACCAAAGAAAAATGGATTCTCAACATTGTATCTCAAGGTTACAGGTTCCACTTTCACACTCTGCCAAGGTTAAAAGGAATGCCAAATCTGCCAACAAATCAATTGTCAGAGGCTCAAAAACAAATTACAGCACTCATGGAAATAAGAGCTTTTCAAAAGGTACCACCACAGGAGCAAGGACAAGGATTTTACTCAAGACTATTTATTTCTGGTTCTCAGAAAGGACAAAGCCTGGAGGCCCATTCTGGACCTTTTTTCTCTAAACACTTACCTGGATGTTCCGAAATTCAAAATGTTGACACTACAGCAGCTTCTTCCCATGCTGGGCAAGAAGGCTTGGCTCGTGACATTGGGCCTGAAAGAGGCATACCTGCATGTCCCTATCAGACAAAACTGCAGAAGATACCTCAGATTCATAGCTGGTCCAGTGCACTATCAATTCTCTGCACTGCCCTTTGGCTTATCTATTGCACCCAGGGTATTCACAAAGTGCTTGGCACCAGTAATTGCATTTTGCAGACAGAAAGGAATTCAAATTTATCCGTACCTGGACGACTGCCTGATTCAAGCAGAGAGCAAGGACATTCTTCTAAAGCATCTGGCGTTTGCAAAAAAGTTAAGTTGCCTGGGGTACACAGTAAATGAAAAGAAATCAAAACTAATGCCCTCACAAGAGATAATATTCCTGGGTGCCAGCTTGAACACAACGGCCCCTTTGGCTTATCTCACACCAGACAAGCAAGGACAACTGACTCAATACTTTCAGTTGATGGCAACAAAAACCCAACTCCCTGCAAGAAAAATTCTGCAGGCCTTGGGTTATATGGCATCTTGTATACTACTAATTCCATATGCCAGACTGCGTATGAGGAAACTACAATGGTACCTAAAGAGTGTATGGTCTCAACATTGTCAAAGTTTGGAAACAGTTATGCCACTAATTCCTTGCCTTCAACAGGAGATTCGATGGTGGGCTCAAGCTTGTCACCTCAACAAGGGACAGCCCTTTACTCAACCCACAGCCAGGCAAACACTGACAACAGATGCATCGGATTACGGCTGGGGAGCACACATGGCAGGAAAATGTATTCAGGGCAAGTGGCCTGCAGAACAAAGGCATCTTCACATCAATCAAAAAGAGATGTTAGATGTACAAAATGCCCTTATAGCCTTCAAGGACCTACTGCGTCCAGGACAACTGTTACTAAACACAGACACCACCACAGTTATGTGGTACATAAACAAGCAAAGGGGCACTCACTCCTACCCCCTTGGCAGACAAGCCATGAACTTGTGGAACACAGCTCTAAACTATCAAGTTCAAATGCAAGCACAATTCCTGCCAGGAGAGAAAAACACACTGGCAGACGACTTAAGCAGAAACATCATGGATCCCCACGAATGGGAATTGAATCCACAAATATTCAGAATGATAACACAGAAGTGGTGGAGCCCGGACATAGATCTGTGTGCATCCCCAATGAACTGCCAGCTACAGAAATTCTGCACAAGGAGTTGCCATCCACAAGCATGGAAAGTGGATGCCCTCTCATTCAGCTGGAAAAACCTACAAGTATACGCTTTCCCACTACTACCTCTCCTTCCAAAGGTACTCATAAAAGCAAGGCAAGAAGAACCATAGATGATCCTGATTTCACCAGACTGGCCACGCCAGCACTGGTACCCAATCTTAAAGAACTTAGCACAAGAACCACCCTGGATTTTGCCTGAAATCCCACATCTGCTGACTCTGCACTAAAATCAGATACTTCACAGTCAGCTAAAGACCTTAAACCTAGCTGCATGGAAAATACTTTAGTCAAGCAAGCAATGCCTCTCTCCAAAGCTGTTATGGATGTCATTCTGGAGGCCAGAAGGCCTAGTACCAGGAAAGCGTATTTGGATAAATGGAAGAGATTCTGTGCCTGGAACCAGGCTCACAGCCTTGACCCTCTTGTCCCAAACATTCCTCAGATACTACAATATTTAACTGAGATGCTGGACAAAGGCCTCTGCTTTTCATCCATCAAGATCCACGCCTCTGCCATCTCTGCTCATTACAACACGGATCCACCAATTTTCTCTTATCCTTTGCTAAAACAGTACCTCAGAGGGGCTAAAAACATAAGACCGCCCCGTAGAGCACCTACTCCAACTTGGGACCTCAACTTTGTTTGGGAAAAATTAACTTTACCTCTTTTTGAGCCAGCTAACACAGCAGAATTAAAATAAATCTCTTGGAAAACTGCTCTGCTCCTGGCAATAATATCAGCACGAAGAGTTTCAGAATTACAGGCACTAATGGCAGTGGAATCTTGGCTCATCTTCCACCAGGACAGGGTGTCCTTAAGAACTAACCCTACGTTTATGCCAAAGGTGGTTTCAAGTGTGGCTCTAAACCAAACTATTCACTTGCCAACTTTTTATCCAAAACCACAGAATAAAGGGGAGAGACTACTGCATTCTTTGGACATTCACAGGCAGTTACGCTTTTCTGAGCAATTATTGGTAGCATATGCTGCAGGACCACAGGAAAAAGCATTTCAAAACAGACTGTTTCAAAATGGATAGGACATTGTATACGTTTCTGCTACACACACCTTGGAAAACCTATACCTAGCAGCATTAGATCTCACTCCACCAGGGCAACAGCCACTTCGACTGCCTACCTCAGAGGGGTACCTACCAAGGATATTTTGGAAGCAGCAACATGGAGTTCTGTGCATACCTTCACCAAGCATTACCATCTGCCTTTATACTCTAAATCCAGAGCTGACTTTGCCACTGTTGTGCTGCAGGGCCTTATAGCCACCCCTAATGCCTTATAGAACCAGCCACCCTACCTAGCTGTGGGATTCTACCCAAGTGTAATGACTGCAGCAGTGTAACACGATGAACATAGTACAGTTTTGTACCTACCATAAATGTAGATGTTAGAGTGTATACACTGCTGCAGTCCAGGTTGCCCTCCCTCCTTCCCCTCTTACTTGCTGGTACGTACCTATGTCCTCTACCCTTTACTACCTATGGGGAGTATTTGCTGGTAACTGAAAGTTGTTGTTTGCTTTTCTTATGTATGTTTTATTAGCAATTTGAATTGCCTACCTATTTGTGGGAACCTGACATCTGGGGCAAGAAAAACTGAAGAAAATGGCGTCGGCTGCATCTTATATACCCCTGTCGCACTGACATCAGGGAGAAGACGACAGCAACTGACGCCGGACCAAGACTTTGGAACTCAGGCCAACTGGGGAACCGCCTGACGGCAGGATAACCCAAGTGTAATGACTGCAGCAGTGTATACACTCGAACATCTACATTTATGGTAGGTACAAAACTGTACTTTTTTCTTGCACTCCTCTTTTTTTTTTTTTTATGACTTCCTGGACTTCTCTATCTTCTAATCGCCATAGGCAAAATCCCATACCACTTCCTTGCAAGCTGTAGGTCCCCTCTCTGTGTCCCAGGAAACCCATAATACATTCATAGATTCATAGGAGGTTACTAGGCTAGCAGCCCTACAGCCTTTACAAGCCTAGCCATGTTAATCCCAAGTATCCCTATTTGTTCTTTTTTGGGTATATCGCAGAACAAATTTATGAACAGCGCAGGTCTGTGATCAACACTGACTACCCCTGTCCATAAGGGATATGGGTGCTACCTGTGGGTGGAATTTGGAGTCTCCCATCCAATTTATCTAGCTTGCATTTGAATAGGGTCAGAGAGGAGCTCTGTTTTACATGAATAGGGAGTCTATTCCAGAGAAGCTGCAGTCTCTGGAAGACATGTCTTTCTCTCCAGTATGAAATGTTAATCTCACAAACTAGGTTGTTATCCCTAGAGTGAGCGACTCTTGAGTCATCTGACTTACAGATATGCAGCATTTCCATTAGGGCAAGGCGGAGATTGCCCAATAGGCCAGGCACAAGTCATGTCACAGCAGCCTGTAAGATACAGAGTAAAGTGACAGGGCTTTCAGCCTGTCCATTTAGGCCATGGTTTGGAGTCCCTGTATTTTCTTAGAAACCTCTGTGGTCTCTCCAGCTGCTGCAGGTTTCTGGTGAGGTACATGCAAAAGGGTGCTTTATTAGTGGTCTGATGAGGATTGAGTACAGTGGAGTCGTAGCATCCCTTGACCTGGATGCTATGACCTTGCTTACGAGGTGTGCTATGAAGAATGCTTTCCTTACCACTTTGGAAACTTAGTGTGTTCAGAGTTCAGATTGCTGTCAACCTGTGTTCCTAAATCTTGCACCACTGGGTTGGAACTCAGGGGAGTGCTGTCAGTATTGTAATTTAAATGTAGTTCCGTTTTGTCAAAGGGAATAATAATGCATTTTTTTGCATTTAGTTGTAGACCATAGATTTGGCACCAGTCATTTGTTTGTGTTGCCCCTTCCTGTAGTATGTTGACATCTTTGGGGAACTCTGATTGCTCTCAGTTTGCAGTCATGAGCGAACTTCTACTTTGGCCTGGACTTCTGGGAAATATATGACAAACAGTAAGGGGCCCAGCACAGACCCTTGTGGTACTCCACTGGTGACGCATCTACTGGTGGAGGTGGAGTCACCAATTTTGACAGTGTGTGTTTTGTCAGTGAGCTAGTTGGCTACTCATCTAGTAACATAAGGGTTAATCCAATCTGGGATCTGGGAGAGTTTCTCATTAATCCCAGAGTAGAGAAATTTGTCGAAAGCCATGGCAAGGTCGAGACAGGCCAAGTGCACTGTCTTATCTTTGTCCATGGCTTTGGTGACATTCTCAAACAACTCTACTAGGTTTTATAAGCATGATCTACCCTTAACGAAACCAAACTGGGTTGGGTCCCGCATTTGGAGGTTGCCTATGTTCTTGTTAATAAGGTTCATGGTAATTCTTTCCATGGCCTTGCAGATGAGGCTGGTTAGACTTGTGGGTCTGTATCCCAGGGTCAGTTGACTTGCCCCGCCTTTTATGCAGGGGGATTACTGTTGCTGATGTTCATCGTGTTACACTGCTGCAGTCATTACACTTGGGTTATCCTGCCGTCAGGCAGTCCCGTAGTCGGCCAGAGTTCCAAATCTTAGTCCGGCGTTGGTTGCTGTCGCCTCCTCCCTGACGTCAGTGCGCCAGGGGTATACAAGATGCATCCGATGCCATTTTCTTCAGTCTTTCTTGCCGCATGGTGCCCAAAGCAGAAGCAGTTCGCAAGTGCCGGTCGGCCGACTCCTGAGATTTTCGAAGTCGAATTTCAGATCTGAAGTCTTCAGTAAAGCTAGGTACCTTGTTGGGGAAACTTTTTTCTTGCCTCAGACCGATGTCAGAAAAAGTTAATAATTGTATTTCTTGTGGGAAGCAAATACCTCATAAGGACTTCCACTCTTACTGTATTCCATGCCTAAGCCCTGATCACGATTTCACTAGTTGTCGGTTTTGTGCTAGATTTAACAAACACACTATAAAAAGACGTTTTGATTT
Source organism: Protopterus annectens (assembly GCF_019279795.1). Lineage (NCBI taxonomy): Eukaryota > Metazoa > Chordata > Ceratodontiformes > Protopteridae > Protopterus > Protopterus annectens. The sequence goes on along the minus strand of NC_056725.1, from coordinate 713,105,155 downwards.
TGCTTTACACTACTTTGGCTGAAGGTTCAATTATACTATGCTGTCGGATCAACCGACGACCGCAATTCCGAAAAAAACCGCAAAGACAAGGATAAAGACAGGCATCCGAGGTCCAAAACCGACTACGAAACCTCTTCTAGGCCAGTCGCCAGTTCTCAGTGAGGCGCTTTCGCAGCCCCTGACACCCGCTACCTCAGAGCCACAGGCCGCCTCCGACTCCCACGTGGAGACAGCTAGGCCTCTGGAAACTCAAGGTATTGGGCCTACGGAAACTAATCCCTCAGATGGGTCCGGAGCCGCTGAGCAGGCATCTGCTTCTGAGGGTGTTTTTAGACCTTCACAACTTACCATTAAAGCAACAGCCAATACAAAAGTACCATTAAAGACAAAGAAGCAAGTACAGCATTCTCCTGGACAGTCCTCCATGCCTAAGAAATGGATGCTTTAAATGGCCAAAGACCTCATTACTCTAATCGGGTCCCATCCCCCTCCTGAGAAAAGGCCTAGGCAGGATACTATGATTCCTCTCATCAGGTTTCCATTTCCTCTGATTCCTCTTCAGACCAGGGATACTCTCTACCCCCCTATGAGGACTCTGATGCTGAAGAATCTATCCCTTCAGCCTCTCCTCCTGAGGATTATTCTTTTGAGGAAACTGTACATACCATGAGGGAGCATTTCCATTGGGAAAGTCAGGATTATTCAGAATCCAAGGAAAGGCTCAGGGATTTCCTTTTATTGCCTCAGCACAGGCCCCTGGCTATTCCGCCTGTGCTAGATATTATGGATGCTAGATATTATGGATGATGTGTTCTCGGAATCCAGCTTATCTCCTGATTCTTTGCCCCCTGCACCAGCTAAGCCAGATGGGTATTATAGAATCCCTGACTCTCACAAGTTTCTTTATAAAAACCCTTCTGCTGATCCAGAAACTATTTCCCACGGTCTAAAAGGGGTTAAGGCTTCCATTGCAAAGAATACAGTACCCTCTGACAGAGATTCGAGAGCTTTGGATAGGTGGGGGAAGAAATTTTACACTTCTGCAACTTTAGCAATAAGGGCTTTAAATTGCCAGTTTCACATGCTTAAGTACCAACAATATTTAATGGGTCAGTTAAAACACAAACTGCTTGCAAGCTCAGAAGTTCCTGACTGTAAAGAAATGCAGGATTTATTGCATGCAGTTAAACAGATGGGAAAACATACTCTGCAATGTGGTTTTGATTCTTTAGTGGCCTCTTGTAGAGCCGTAGTTACAGGTTCTGTGATTCGAAGACATGCTTGGTTAAAAGAACAGAGTTTACCTGATCATGTTAAGGCAAAATTATTGGATGCTCCTTTACAGCATGATACCTTGTTTGGTGTTAAGGCTGAAGAGGTGTTAAAGAAAATGGAGGATAAAGCTAAATCTATTCAAACAGTCAAGGATTTCTTACAGGTACAGCCACCTCGATTTAGCAGAAATTGGCCAACAAAGAATTGGTCCTTTCCAGTGTCAGACAGGCCACAGAGAGGCAGATACAGACACCCAAGAGGCAGATCTCAACCCCAAGGCTCTAACAGACAACGACAGTGGGGCACCTCAACCCCAAAAGGAGGTGAGGACAAGTCTCAACCTTACAGGAAACAGTCCCAATGACGTCCGCCTTCGTACGCCAAGCACTTCCCTTTTGGCAGCCCCTTTAGGGGGAAAACTAGCACTTTTTTCTCAAAACTGGCAAACAATCACCCAAGACAAATGGGTTCTGAATATTGTGTCTCAAGGTTACAGGTTCCACTTTCATACTTTAGCAAGGCTAAAAGGAATGCCAGACCTGCCACAAAATCAATGGGCAGAGGCACAAAAACAAATTTCAGTCCTCATGGACATGAGAGCTATTCAAAAAGTACCACAACAAGAACAAAGACAAGGATTTTACTCAAGACTCTTCCTGGTCCCCAGAAAGGACAAGGCCTGGAGGCCCATACTAGACCTTTCAATTCTAAATATTTACCTGGATATTCTGAAATTCAAAATGTTGACATTACAGCAGCTTCTACTCATGTTGGGCAAGAAGGCTTTGCTTGTTACTCTGGACCTCAAAGAGGCATACCTGCATGTCCCTATCAGACAAAATTGCAGAAGATACCTCAGATTCAAAGCTGGTACAATGCACTACCAATTCTCTGCACTGCCCTTTGGCTTATCTACTGCGCCCAGGGTCTTTACAAAGTGCCTGGCACCAGTAATTGCATTTTTGCAGATAAAAAGGAATTCAAATATATCCATACCTGGGCGACTGCCTCATTCAAGCAGAGACAAAGGGCATCCTTCTACAGCATCTGGCGTTTGTAAAAAGGTTGCTAATTTCTCTAGGGTACACAGTAAATGAAAAGAAGTCAAAACTAGTGCCCTCACAACAGATTATATTCCTGGGTGCCAGCTTAAATACAACGGCCCAGATGGCATATCTCACGCCAGACAAACAAGTTCAACTAACTCAATATTTTCAATTACTGGCAAAAAAGTCCCATCTCCCTGCAAGAAAAATTCTGCAGGCCCTGGGATTCATGGCATCCTGCATACTACTAATACCATATGCCAGACTGCATATGAGGAAATTACAATGGTACCTAAAAAGTGTTTGGACTCAACACTCTCACAGTTTAGAAGCAGTAATACCAATGATTCCCCTGCCTACAACAGGAGTTTCGATGGTGGGCACAGGCATGTCACCTAAACAAGGGTCAGCCTTTTACCCTACCCACAGCCAGGCAGACTCTAACAACAGATGCTTCGGATTACGCCTGGGGAGCACACATGGCAGGAAAATGCATTCAGGGCCAGTGGACCACAGACCAGATGCACTCTCCATACCATTCCTGTGCTTGCATCCCTCCCCCTCACAAGGCTCTGACTCTGATTTTTTAATCTCTTCTTCCTCAGGTCTTCATTACGACCAGGTAGTTTCTAAGGGCTCTGGGTTATATGGCTTTTACCATTCCTATGCTTCCTGTAGCCAGGCTCCATATGAGAAAGCTACAGTGGTTCCTAAAATCGTTATGGCTTTAACATTCTCATCCTTATGACTTTCTAGTTCCTCTTCTCTGATGCATCAAGCTAGAGCTTCAGTGGTTGATTCATCATTTTTCGGATGCCTCAGATGCAGGGTGGAGGGTTTCTTTTGGCTCTCTAAAAGGTTCACTGACTTTGGTCTCTTCGTCAGAGTGCGGACTGTATCAACTTAAGAGGTGAGAGCTTTCCTTCTTGTTCTTCAGGCCTTCCATACTATGTTCCTTCCAAGTCTTCCCAAAATCTTTACAGACAATACCACAGGTGATGTGCATCAACAAGTAAGAGGGCATATGGTCTTACCTCCTGTGCAGACTAGCTGTTCAGGTATGGGATCTGGCTATCCACTATGAAGTGACTCTTCTGGTTGTTTATGTTCTTTCAAAACAGAACCTTGTGGCAGACTGTGAGAGCAGGTCCATAACACAGACTTGCGTGTGGCTGCTTCATAGAGATGTGTTTCTGGACAATGTCCACCAGTGGAGTACTCCTCACATCTTTTTGCCTCCTCTTCCTCTTTTTTGTACTAATGTCCCATGTCCTCTGGCATGGAAGGTGGATGCCCCCTCTTTTTCTTGGAAGGGGTTTTTCTTTATGCCTTTCTTCCCCTTCCTCTCATAATGAGAGTCCTGCGCAAAATGGAACAGCACTCTCCCAAAAATCTTGTTGGCAACTCACTTTTCACCCAGATAGCATTGGTTCCTTCTTCTTCTGCACCTAGCCAAGAGCAATCACCACAAGTTACATCACAGGGTGGACCTACTCACACAAGACTAAGGGTCCCTGATCCATTCTCACCTGTCCATGCTTCATCTGACACTGTTGGTGGTAGGGTTTTGATCCCTTTTAGGCACCTTTTTTCTGAGGACGTGCTTTGGGTTTTGCAAGAGGCCAGGAAACTCATTACCAGGAAGTCTTATTTGTCCAAATTGAAGAGATTTTCTGTCTGGTGTCTTGCTTGTAACCAGGAACCATTCTCTGTGGAAGTTCCTTTGTTTTTTGTCTTAATTGTGTAAATTGCTCCCTTCTGGGTTGGCATACTCTTTAGCTAAAGCTCACCTTTTAGCTATTTCTGCTTATCTGCCTTTGACTCCTCCGTTGACCTCTGTGTTTGAGGTGAAACAATTTCTTAAAGACACACTTTGTATTAGGCCCCCCAGAAAGCCTGTTTCTCCTTCCTGGAACCTTAATTTTGTTTTTGAAAATTTGACTTGGGCTCCTTTTAAACCAGCAGCTTCAGCTTCCTTGGAGCATTGTCCATGGAAGACTGTTCTTCTTTTGGCCCTTATTTCAGCTAGAAGGGTGTCTTAGCTTCAGACCCTTAAGGCTATCCCTCTTTTTTTTTTAGCTTTTCATAGGGGCAGGATGTCTTGTCTATTCTTATTAATCCTTTTTATGCCAGTGCGGTTAAAGAATTGTATCTTAGTCTATTTGCTCACTTTTTACCTTCTTCACAGTCTGCTAGTGAGAATTTTCATCACACATTGGATTTATATAGGTAGCTCAGATATTATGTGGATAAGACTAAGGCCAGTAGGTCATTCGCAAGTCTGAGCAACTTTTTGATCTGAAGTAGGGACTTCATTTGTCAGCAACCTGTGGGTCTTGGATCCGATATCGGATCTGAGCCGGCAACTTGTTTCATAGCTAATGGATCCGAGCTCCTAGCTCCTCCTCTCACCCATAATCCCCTGCCAACCCTCCATGACCTCAGATCTAGTTTGCCGTGCTTGTGGATGGCGGGATTCTTTTGAGCTCTTAGCGAATTTGTCAGTTAAGTGTGTTTTTATTTAACTTTCCTCTATAGTTAAAGTTAAAAAGTGTGTAAGAGTCAGGTTCCCTGTATTTTACATTCTTTTATATAGTTTTTTCCCTCCCTTCGCTGGACGTTAGTGAGTGTGTGTGTGTTTGTGTTTTGGGGCCTGTGTGTTTGTGTAGCACTTTTTTTTCCTCAAGTATGGCTGAGGCCCCAAAAGCCATTTTTTCAAAATGTACCGAGTGTGGCCATAAGCTCTCCCCAGCTGATGGCCACACTCTGTGCGTTCGGTGCCTTGGGGTTGAACACCTCTCCTCAGGCTGTACCATTTGTGCAGCGTTCAACCCCAGGGCACTGAAAGAGCGGAGGTCGAAGCTGGTCCTGGTGAGTCTTTTGCCCCCGGACTCGGCTCCGGCCTCCGCTGCTCCCGTGGCACTACCACAGGCTGTGGTCATTGCCACTCCTGCCCCTCTTCCTCCGGCCGGGACTCAAACTCCCGCTAAAGCGCCGGAGGACAGGGAGGCTAGGAGGGAGAAACGGAGGGAGAAGCACCACAAGTGGCGGGCCGAGGCCTCCGCTTCGGCCCCGCCAGCTCAGCGGGCTTCTCCCTCCACAGCTTCTAGGTCTCCTCCTCCTCGGCTCCGATCTCCTTGCTTCTCCCCAGGGCCCGAGGAGGAGGAGGCCCGATCTCCATTGAGGCGGCATTCCAGGCCTGCCTCGCTGGCCTCATCGAGATCAACTTTCAGCATGTCAGATGCAGACTTGGACCGGATGATGCGAAGTTTCATCCAGGCCCAGCTGCAGATGGGAGTGCTCTTGCCCCCCCCCCCTTCGGGGGGGAGCTCGACACCCCTTTTCGCTCCAATTGCTTCTTCTCCAACCCGCAACCCGGGTTCGGAGTGTTTGGAGCCGAGCAGCATCTGAGCCAGGGGTGGGTCGGCGCCGACCGTACTTGGTACTTCAGATCCGACCCTGCCCTCGATGTCGGATCCGACCTCTCGGAGCCGTGGGCCGAGCTTCGGATCCATGGGATTCAGTGTGCCTTTGGCTCCGTCCAGGTCGGAGCGCACTGGTCCTTCGGATCCGATGGTCTTGGCACCGGCTCCGATCCCTTCATCGGATCCGAGTGGGAGCCGGCTCTCGGAGCCCAGGGAGAGTAGTTCCCCCTCGGCCTTCGATGTAGTGGAGAGGGCTCTGTCAAGAGCATCCAGACCCCCGGCCCTTGTCTCGGCTCCACCCTGCACTCCCTCTCTGCTGGTCCAGGCTTCCATCACCCAGCCTCAGGGGACAGCCTGCTTCAATGTCCCAGGTTGTTCCATTGGAACAGGATGTTGCTGGCGAGACCTCCTTGGACAGCCCCCCCGAGGAAGTGCCTCGCAAGCACAAGTGCAAAAGGAGGCACGTGGACTCCCCTGAGTCCTTAACTGAGGACACGGACTTGGATGAAGGGGAAGTCTCCCCAAGATCACCCCCTGAGGATGTCTCCTTTGGAGACATCATGGAAATGCTTAGGATCAGAGGTGGGTGCTCTGCCCCCAGGGCTTCCTTCGACGAGTCCGTGTTCCTGGAGGCATTCGAAGCAGGCCCGTCTACCTCTTGGGTGTCCCCTCCGGCCGACCCCCTGGTGGACCTTATTACCACCAGGGCATGGAAGGACCCGGACACCGTGGAGCCAGTCCCCAAACGCCCGGACAGGATACTGAGCCCCCCTGCAAGACCGGTCACACTGGAGCAAGGGTCCCCCCGTAGATGCCATGTTGACGGCGGCAGCCATGAAGAGGGAACTAGCTCAGGAGAGCCCCTCAGTCCATCCACCGAGCAAGGAGTCCCGCTCGATGGATCGCTTAGGGAAGCGAGTTTTTAGTTCAGCGACCTTTTCGGTAGGGTCTCTGAACTATATGGCACATGTCATCAGGATGCAGCGGGATCTTATCAAAGAATACGCTGCCTCCCCCCCTGAGTCCATGTCGGCGGAGGACAAACAATTGTATTCCACCCGAATGGCCACTCTGAGATCTATTTCAAATACATCTATGTGGCTTTGTCCCACGCCACCGAGAGAGCCGCTAGAGCTAGCGGAGCGGGCCTAGTCATGAGACGTCAGGCCTGGCTCCATCATTGTGACTTTGTGGAGCCCTTTAAAGTGTCCTTTGCGAACTCCCCTTTCGATGGTTCTGCCCTGCTTGGCAAAACAGTTCGCGAGAAACTTGTCCAGAGCGAGAAGGACGGGAAGATGTTGTCTGCCATTGGAGTCCGCTTTTCTGCTCCCCAGCGGTCCTTTTCGAAGAACCAAAAGGGTCAGAAGAAGATGTGGTTCCAGAAATCGCAACCTTCCCAACCCGCTCCGGACAATCAGTCCTTCTGTGGCAGAGGAGGACGCCACCCCAGGGGCAGAGGGGCTCCGAGGAACTTTGGGTCCAGAGAACCTTTCTGTGACCGGCCCACGCAGCAGCTCTGAAGGGTTGCCCAACTGCACCACTCTGGAGGCAGTCGGGGGGTGCTTCTCGGAGCACCTAGCGGCATGGGAGTCCATCACAACAGACCACTGGGTGCTTTGAATTATATCCAGAGGATACAAAATCCCATTACTTCATGTTCCCAAATTCAAGAACCTCCCCGATGTACCACCTGATCAGAGGGAGGCTGCAGCCGCAGAGATTCAGCAGCTGCTAAGAAAAAGAGCCATCCAGCCCGTCCCCCAAGACCAGCTCGGATTAGGGTTCTACTCAAGGTTCTTTTTGGTGCCAAAAAAGACGGGGGACTCGAGACCAATTCTAGACCTGTCCCTCTTCAATCTATTCTTCCCCTTCTAAGGGAGAACGATTGGATGTGCTCTATTGACCTCAAGGATGCGTACTACCACATTCTAATGGACAGACTATCCAGGAGGTTCCTCCGCTTCCGGCTGGGAGCCAGTCACTACCAGTTCAGGGTCCTTCCCTTTGGCCTCACCACAGCCCCCAGGGTGTTCACCAAGGTATTAGCAGTGATAGCGGCCCACCTGAGACTCCAGGGAATGTAGGTCTTCCTGTACCTGGACGACTGGCACCTGACCGCCCCAACAAGGCATCCACTTTGCTCAGCCAGAGATTTCTTTCTCCGTCTAGCCCCCCCCCCCCAGTTAGGCATCACCATCAGTGCCGACAAATCTTTTCTGGCCCCGACACAAGTCATAGAATTTATAGGAGCCAGGATAGACACCAGGGATCTACGAGCCTTCCTGACATTGGAGCAACTACGGAATTTGCAACTTCATGTGCGGGCCATCCTCCAGCAGAAGCACCACCGGCGGAATTGGTCCTGAGGGCGCTGGGCTCCATGTCGGCAGCGATAACACTACTTCCATGCGCCCGTCTGAACATGCGGGTACTGCAGTAGACCCTTCTAGTACAATGGTCCTTTCTGTCCTTTCCTCTTCATCACCCCATCGCTATCAGCAAGGCTTGCAGGAGGGCCCTATTATGGTGGCTTCATGCTCCGGATCTCCACATGGGCCGACCCTTCTGCACCTTTCCCCCTCTCGCCACGGTGACCACGGATGCCTCCCACCTCGGGGGGGCATTATTCAGGCAGGACCATCCAAGGCACGTGGAACGATACAGAGACCTCCCTGCATATCAACGTTCTGGAGATGAGAGCGGTGCTGTACGCATTGCAAGCACTTCAGAATCTCCTCCCCGTAGAAACGATTGCAATTCAGTCGGACAACATGTCTGTTGTCTGGTACATCAACAAACCGGGGGGGACCAGGTCTTACACTCTATGCCGCGAAGCCATGAGAGTGTGGGAATGGGCGATTTCCACCAACCGCTTTCTGATTGCAACGCACATTCTGGGGCGGGAAAACATCCTAGCAGACAAACTCAGCCGCACCCTTCTTACCCCTTACGAGTGATCTCTCAACCCACTAGTAGCGAAGCAGATATTCGCAATATGGGGGCAACCCTGCTGCGATCTTTTTGCCTCTCCCTCAAACACCAAATGCGAAAATTTCTTTGCTCGGCTTCCCCCTCCAGGGGAAACTCCAAGAGACACTCTGGTGCATGCTTGGCCGCCCGGTCTACTTTATGCCTATCCTCCTCTACCCCTGATGCTGCAGCTCTTACAGAAAGCCTCGCGGTTGGGGAGCAGGATGATCCTCATTGCCCCATTCTGGTCTCGGCAAATTTGGTTCCCTTACCTGTGGTCTCACCTAGTGAATCCCCCTTGGATTCTGGATCCCAGTCTGGATCTAATCTCCCATCCGTCGGGCTTACCGACCCCAAATCTGGACAGTCTGAAGCTGTCAGCTTGGTTGCTCCGGTTCCACTCCTAGTTAGGACTCCCGGTATCTCTTCACCAGTCAAAGCCATCCTCATGGCAGCGCATAAACCTTCCACCAGGAAAGTGTACCGCAGTAAATGGAAACGTTTCTCCGTCTGGGCAGAGCATCATAATCTAGATCCCTTTACAGCTCCTCATCCATCCATACTAGACTTCCTAACCGAACTTTTTCAGGAAGGCGCTAGTTGATCAACTGTCAAAGTACAATTGGCTGCCATCTCCCATTACCATGTGGGACATGACACAGGGCCCTTGATGTCGGCCAAATTGTGTAAAACCTTGCTTAGACCCCCAATAAAAGAAGCCGTACCCCCTTGGGATCTTTCACTGGTTCTTCAAGCCCTGACTGCTTCACCATTTGAACCTGCCGCTTCAGTGTATCTCAAATACTTGTCCTGGAAAACAGCATTCCTTGTAGCCATTACTTCAGCGAAAAGAGTTTCGGAGCTTCAAGCTCTTTCTGTGAAACCTCCTTACTTGATCTTTCATCCGGACAGAGTGTACCTCAGGACCAATCCCTCCTTCCTTCCCAAAATAGCATCAGAAACCGATATAAATCAATCCATAAATCTACCGGTCTTCTTTCCTAAATATCAGAATAAAGGAGAGTACAAGCTGCATTCATTAGATGTTCATAGGCAGCTGCGTTTTTATACTCATAGAACCGCTGGTCACAGGCAATCCGACCAGCTGTTCATTTCCTTTGCCAAATTTAATTTGGGGAAAGCAGTATCAAAAATCTCCCTGTCACGCTGGATTTCCCAATGTATTCTGTTAGCGTACCAAGCGTCTGTGAGACCCGCACCTGAAGGAGTTTGCGCACATTCTACTCATTCCATCTCTACTTCTGCGGCCTTCAAATCTAGAGTTCCATTGGATGATATTTGTTTGGCAGCCACTTGGGCCTCATCTCATACCTTTATTAACCACTACAAACTGGACGTAATTTCTAGAGGGAGAGCATCCTTTGGCTCTGCAGTGCTCCGCAATTTCCTTCCATGATGGCCACCCAAGATTCAGGTAGCTGGGGACTCTGTCCCACAGGTTGCTGACAAATGAAGTCCCTACTTCAGATTAAGAAGTTATGTACTCACCATAACGTTCCATCTGAGTAGGTGGCTTCATTTGTCTGCAACCACCCCCCCCCCTCATTCCCCCTGGCCTTCAGTGGATCTATGGGAGTTGTTTTTTTATTGGAATACCCTTTTTGGGTACCTATAGAGGGGCAAACTTGATCTGACGTCATGGAGGGTTGGCAGGGGATTATGAATGAGGGTAGGAGCTAGAAGCTCGGATCCATTAGCTATGAAACGTTGCCGTCTCGGATCCGATATCGGATCCAAGACACACAGGTTGCAGACAAATGTAGCCACCTACTCAGATGGAACGTTATGGTGAGTACATAACTTCTTCTTTCTTTTTATCCTAGATGTCTAGGTTTGACTGTTTCTAAGCAAACCATTTCTTCTTAGATTTCTAAGGTCATTTCCTTTTGTTACTGCTTTCATGGGAAAAGCCTTTCTACTTCTGTAAAGGCTCATTCTACCAGGACTGTGGCTTTCTGGTCCTTTTTTTCAAGGGATTGGATATCAGTTCCATCCTGAAGGCTGCTACTTGGACTTCTGTCTATACTTTTACTATACACTACAAGCTAGATGTGATTTCCAGGTCTAGAGATGGATTTGCCAGGGCTGTCCTGCATGACTTTCCTGAGGGCTCTGCGGGGCCTTCCTCCTCCTTAGTTTCTTCTTGAGCTTTTGTACTCTCCCTTTAGTAAGGAATACTGTAACAGTGATATGGAAGGGCATAGGTTCATAGGTTCATAGGTTTATACTAGGCTATCTGCCCTAAGGCATTTATAAGCCTAGCCCAAATTTTTGTGGCTTACGCCACCCCTTATATGAAAAAATACTGTGCCCATTAGTTTGTTGTGCCTCTGTCCAGCAGTGACACAGAGATGATTCCCGGGGTAAACCTACGATCTCCCATCCACAGGTCAAGATTTCTCTTGAACAGAGCCAGCGAGGTGCTCTGCCTCACATGGACCGGGATTTTATTCCACAGCATAGGGAGTCTCTGAGTGAAAAATCTATCCCTCCAGCACATCCTATTTATGTCCGTGCTAAGGTTTAAGTCGCTTGCTCTAGTGGTTTTGGTGGATTTGGATTTTTTGAGGTGGAGCATGTCCATTAATTCCGGGTTGGACATGGCCTTGTATGTCAGGCACATGTCACCTCTGAGCAGATGGTATGCGACTGAATAGAGCTGGAGTTTCTTCAATCTGGCAGCATATGACAGATTTTGGAGTCCCTTTATCCTTTTGGTGAGGAATTTTTGGGGTCTCTCCAATTGCTGCAGATGGGTGAGATACATCCCGAATGGGGCATTGTACTCTATCATTGGTCTGATAAGTGAAGAGTACAGGGGAACAATGACCTCACTAGATCTGGATGTGAATCCCTTCATGATCAGGTGGGCAATGTAGAAGGTCTTTCTAACCACTTTAGCAACGTGAGTGTCAAAAGAAAGGCCACTGTCAACCTGGGTCCCCAGGTCCCCTGATAACCTCTTCTGTGCTTAGTGGATTGCCACCTATATGGTAGCTTGGGGTTACCTTGTTTTTCCCGAAGGGTATGACTATACATTTTTTGGCGTTTAACTTCAGGCCATGGCTCTGGCACCAGCTATCTGTTTCCGTGAGTCCCTTCTGAAGGATATCTGTGTCCGATGCACTTTCCGCTATGGCGCCCAGTTTGCAGTCGTCTGCAAACTTTGTCAGCCAAAGTCCTCCCATGTTGGCCTGTACTTCTGAGAAGTAGATGCCGAACAATAGGGGGCCAAGGACCGAGCCCTGTGGGACACCACTTGTGACCGACTTGGAGTCTGACATAGCGCCAGCAACTCTAACCCTGTGGGTTCTGTCCTTAAGCCAGTTTGCAACCCATCTTGTGACACATGGGTTTACATTTAAGCTGGTAAGTTTTTCTACAATACCCGAGTGGGGTATTGTGTCGAAAGCCTTTGCAAGGTCAAGGTAGGCTGTATGGACTGCCTTTCCCTCATCAATGGCCTTGGTGACTGTTTCGAAGAAGTCGACCAAGTTCAAAAGGCATGATCTTCCCTTGACGAAGCCAAACTGGGTCGGGTCCAATGTCTGCAAGTCCCCTATATCTTTGTTTATGAGCTCCATTATGATCCTCTCCATAGCTTTGCAGACTAGACTTGTTACATAGTACAGTTGTGTAAAATCTTACCATAACAGTAGCTGCCTTTCCCATCACTTTTGCAGTATTCACTCCCTCCCTCCTCCCCCTTTCTCTGTTCTTTTCTTTTTCCCTTCTGGATGAACACATTCTTCTTTTTTTTTCCTCCTTGAATTGTTCCTCCTCGGGCATTTCATTTCTGAGGTAGATACATCCATATGTCACCTTTATGCCCTACGCCATAAGTGGGGGGCATATGTGTGACATGCAACATCCTTCTAAAAAATCTATGGTTTTGGTACACTGGCCGGACAAAGGGCTGTCCCTGGCAGGGGATCCCTTTAGTAAGGAATACTGCAGCAATGAAGGGAAGGGCATCTGCTGTTATGGTAAGATTTTACACAACTGTACTTCTGGACATTAAAGATTAGAAACATCTGTCCTGCTTGAGCCAGATTAACAACTCAGGTTGTAGTACAGACAGTGAGGGCATTATCACCACAGATTTCTCATCCTGAAAACTCTTAATATCTTGGCAGAACATTTTATATCTGAGCTTAGAAAGTTAAAAGCAGTGCTTGGAAGTTCTGGGCATGGAAAAAAGTCTGTGATTTTGATAGTTATCTTCTCCTTTGGAGCTGGCTTTGTGAGTGATACATAGCCATCCAGCACCTCCCCTCCCAAAACAAAATGAGTAATTGCTTCTCCAGGGCACAAAAAAATGTAAATGTTTGTGCAAGAATTTTGTAGTAGATCCTGCAGTTGATTCAGTAGATATAGCAGGAAGAGCTCTAATTTCACACTGGGCATCAACAATCTATTTGTAAGGGAAGGCAATGTGCTAAACTGTTTTGGAAAGAAAACTTGTATACCTCATCTGCTGTCTGTATTGGTGCCATCAACTGCAAAACCTGTATGATTCAGTATCTGGTAGAGGGGACATTTTCAGGAAAATCAAGGACATGGCCAAGTGACTGGAAGATATCCTCAATGTTAGCCTCTTTAACTTAGGTGTAGTCCCCTTAAAATGGAAAACCTAGCATTGATTAGTTATGATAGTGTACATACCTCTGGCCAGGGGTTAATCACAGGCATTTCTGTAAGGAGTCAAATCTGGCTCTGGATTCAGACTGTATCAAAAAGTGTGAAAAAAAGACATTTATTAGATGTATCTTTGGGAGGAATGTATTGTTTAGTACTCCATCCCCAGAAATGTGTTTTGAAGTCAAAAGCAAATGGTAAGACCAAGCTGTCTGTGAAACTACTTTTTCATTACCTAGTTTCAAAATACAGTAGAAATTGCTCTACACATCGGTAGCCATTGTGGTGTAGTCAATCCAAGGCAGATCAGTATAAGCCGATTAAAAGCATATAAAGAGAGGCAACAGATGTGAAATGGTGGAAGAAGGTGGCTCAGGTAGTAAAAAAGAAAGGAAAGTCTGCTAGCTAAAAGAGTAGCTTACAGAACTTGACTGTACAGCCTCTCCCCTTCTACCCCATTCTCCTTCCCTTTAACATCCTAGGCAGGAGGGTCTATTTTTTCTGGAAATTATTTTGTCTTGCCCTTTAACCTTTGGGTAGTAGAAGGAAATTTCCAAAAGTTTCAAGACAAGCTTGAGAATTCTCTCCTTTTCAAGGCATACCCCCTCCTTACAAGTGAATCATGTTGGACCCAATTATTTTTGCATGGTTGCTGTACTGTGGACAGTAGAAAAAAACGCAACATGGGAAGGGCTTCAGAACTGTTCTCAGTGCCAGTATAGAATGACCCAGTGTATCAGTTTTGGTGCTCATTGAATTAAACAGGCTCCTTTGGATCAAAAATTTAGAACTACTCATAATATAGGCCTTGTTTCCACTTCTTATAATGGATACACTAAGTGAACCTGTTGGTAAGCAATTTATGTGGAAGGCCCAGTAGGCCAAGATTAAGTGGAGATTTACAGTTGCAGACTCGCCCATACCTTGATCACAGAGGCTGTGAATCATGTCTAGAGAGCTTGCATTGGGGACCTGAAAATGCAGGGGAAATGATACATTGGACTTGGAAGGGAAAAAAATGTACAAATGTGTTCGAGATGATGGCATTGGTTTATGCAAAGAAGATTTTCGTATCAGGCACACTGAATAAGGTGACGGGCAACTCCGTGGTCATGCAGTACTTTGACAGAAAAGGTGGGACCCAATTTTACTGACTGCAGAGACTGGATGCCGTAGCCTGAGCCCATTCTGCATCTTTCTGAGGTTTTGCATTCCCTTCAGCAAGAACTTCTCAGATATCCATTTGAGTAGATCCTTCACTAACCTACATGAGTGGCAGCTGGGTAGAAAATTGATACATACAGTTTGATAGAAATAAAAAGTCTTACTGAAACACTTGCTTACCTCTCAAGGTGGTCATATGTAGAATGACTGCACCACTTACCTCTCCAGTAGTGCACAAACAGTAAATGGTTTCTGCATTCCCTGGAACCATAGCGTTTTGTATGCTTTTGTGTCTTTTCCCATATTCCCAAATGTACTGCTTTTAAAGTCAGAAGGAAAGGCAGGGTGGTTCTTAATAGCCTTTTTATGGCCACATCGATCACAGTTGTTCTACCTTTTCGAGTGAAGTTAGAATGACCTCTGTCCCTTAAAAAATGCATTGTCGTAGCACAGCAAAAAGGACCCTAATGCACCCAGAAAAAAAGACCCCTGTTGCACCCAGATGTCTGTAGACTTGAGTTGCTTGTTGGAGTTGCTTACCTCTTCAGGTGCATTCCATTTGTTGAAACAGTAAAAAACGTTATAAACAGTCAAGTTAATGAGTCGGTGAGTAAAGGCATTCTGTCTTGGTCAGTCATCGGAGTATTTTGATGGAAAAATACTGGCCATGACTCAGAAATGTGAGCGATTTAATGCTCCAGATTCTTGGGTTCTTGGGTTATAGATTATTGTTAGGCAGTGTATCTGGGTGGATTGTCTGAAGTCTAGCCAAAGCAATACCCAGCCTGTGTTATTTTTTTCCCATAATGGTGTGAGGGGTCATCCCAGGGGTGTATTTGCAATTTTACATACATTCTTCCATATAGTGTTTGAAGATGGTCAGGGAGCTAGGATCTACTGTATTTAATATGGGCAGATTATTGGGAGACTCTCTCTCAGAAGAGGGAAATGCTTTGGGAGGGATATCTTTCTTGGCAGCAGGTTCCATTTATATTATACAGGAAGGCTCTGTCTCTTAAGAGGGTTATTTTTTGTGAACAAGGAGAAGGTCACACAGAATGGGGTCATTTTAGTCATTGTAGGTTAGGCAGAGGTCAGATTGCAGGAATACATATGAGGTAGAAAATAGAGAAAAGTGAATTTTAATGTGTTCTTTATAGAACACAGGCTTATGCTATTGTAGAAAAAGCATTGAGATATTTTAATTTGGATCATATCTTTGAGCATTAGATTGCATTATAGACTTGTCAATGAAAGAGTGCTGAAGGTTGATAACCAAGGGCTGATCTTCCAGTTCCAAGGATATTATCAGCTGGGCTAGGCAGAAGGTTTTTCTAATGACTGTAGAGACATGGCAGCCAGTGGAGACCTTGTCTACAAAAGTGCCCAGGTTCATAATAACTGTAATGATTTTGAGGAGGGTGCTTCAGGGTGCTTCCTAAGAGCTGGGTACTGAGATGCTTGTGTTTTCGAAAGGTGAGTAATACTGCACTTATTTGCATTTATTCTTATTCTAGACCCTGTTGTAGAATCCAGGTGTTCTAAGGAGAGTTGATGATAGCTCAGAGTTTGGGGTCATCTGCAAACTTAATTTGGCCAGAGAACTTGACGTCATCTTGGATGCCTGAAAAATGGATAGGAGTGGCCCAAGTAAAGATGTCTATAGCACCCTACTGATTGAGGAGTCTGTTGGTAGTGTGCCTCCCTTACAAAACAGGGTAAGATTGTTGACAGTCTCTGTCCAGGCAGACGTGGTTTGAGACCCTTAAAATGATGCCTAGGTGTCAACCATTTGTTTGTGTTAGTTATTTGTTTTTGTGTTTCACTGGTAAGTTGCCTTTCACTAGGACATTGCCACTTGAAATTCACTGTAGAAACCTCATGGGCTTGGGACCATCAACTTGGTGACCCATCTTAGCTGTGTTAATGGTGGATGGTGTTGTTAGGTGTGAGTGAAGTGTGTACTTCTCAAAAGTATTGTGCATTATTAGGTCTGTGCCCTAAAGGCCTTTGTGACTTGAAGAGAAATTTAAGTATGTCATTATAGGAACGTCTTTTTTTGGTAAGCAGCATGATGTAGGGTGGATGATGGTGCTGATAACCTGGTGGGTACTAATAGATCTTCATGAGTGGCTAGCTTATTGGTTTTCCAGAAATGTTTCTAACCCTGTTGTCACAGCTGTATAACACTTCCATGACTAGGCTTAAATTGAGCTCCTGCCCCTCATCTCACATTTCAATTGGTAGAGGAGACAGACAAGGATGCACCCTTTCTTTGTTCTGTTTGAAATTTCTTTCAGCCCTTGGTTCAGCCCTATGAACCTATGGTGTGGCTAGACTGAGGTCATCAGGACTATCAAGATAATGACTGGAAGGAAGGGTCCATAAGTCATTTATATATGCAGATGATTTGTTTGTTTTTTTGCCTTATCCTGAACTGGAGCTTCCTATGTTCTTCACAGAGCTTGAAAAAATTGGTAAGCTTGCTGGATATAAAATAAACGGTAATAAAACTGAGGTTTATAAAAAATAAGCTATCTATCATCTCAGCCAGAGGAGAAAAATCCCTTTAGGGCAAATAATGATCGGGTGGTATACATTAGTCTTCACCTGAGACATGGCTTAGAAGCATCTACGAGGCTACTTATGAGGTTATATTACAAAACTCCAAGGATTATTGTTAATGATGTAAGCTGTTATATATTGCTATGATACAAAGAACTCATACCAACACACGATAGTCTCCCCTTGGTCCTATATGCTTGCAGGATATCTCTTTTGGCGTCACTCATAGTATTTGTCTAAGCTAAAAGCGTGCAGTAGGAATTTTATTTGGATGAAAGAAAAGCTGAGATTAAGTTGGGAAACTATCGCTCTCTCTCTCTCTCTCCCTTTCTGTTTTTTTTTCCCAAGGGGAGGAACAGGTCCCCCTGACTTGGGACTTTGTGGCAACAGCCAAGTTTAAGGTTATGGGGAAGTTTAGTCCATGTAGGTAAGACAGCAGTTTGGTAGATATATTGTGAAATTAGTCTGGGGGGGAATTGTGCCATACATATGCTTTGCTTTATCAAAGTAGACTATAACACTCTATCTCTCCCTAAAAATTTTATTGGTGGTTATCATCTGCATTGATTTTAATAACATAGGAGCGATGGATTGGGTAAGGGATTTGTTCCCAACCACTTTACCAATGCATGGAGGTTTATGAACATAAGGGGTTGCTGGGAACTTAAGGTTTTATACTTGTCTGTTGAACTTGGGAAAACTAATAGATAATAAAAGGTAATAACCTGGGATCAGTTCCATTCACAATATACGCAACATTAAGAATTGAAGGAGTTATATGGAAAATTGATTTCAGAATTGGACAGCGATAAATTAAAGGAGGTAACGAAGAATAAATGGCCTAAATTAGTTTCACAGTGAATTGGTAACAGATCACATGATTTGGTTAAATGTTCCATCAGTAGATTAAAGCCCTTTTAACTCCCAGAGACAGTCTTCTTGATGAATACAGATTGATTTTTGTCTATAGAGAATTAAAAGTGATATTGATCGCAAGTCGTGGTCACAGCGTATCCTTGCCTTGAGGTATGACAAAGCATCACATAAATTCAGCTTTTTTGGCTGACAGTGGCAGTTTATTTTTATACATTGAAATTGGGTAAGATCTTTACAGGCTTTAACTCTTCCTGTTGGAGATGTGAGTCTGAAGCTTTGGTGATGCTCATAGCATATGTTCTGGGACTGCCCAAAACTTAGGGATTTTAAATTAACATTATAAGGCATATCTGTTCTTATTTGTTCAGAACAAAAAATCCTTAATGCTGAAGGATTCTTCTTAGTATTCCCTAGGCATATGCAATCAAAGGTCTTTGATCTTGGGCTGTAAATTTTATGGTGCTAGGACCCAAAAATGTATTGCTAGGAGATGGAAGACAACTTAGCCTCCTCCTTATGCATAAATGCATATGCATTACTTGTGCATAAAAAGTCCACAAATGCTTTAACCACAAAAATGCCAACACGGAGACAGACCGGTTCCCCAAAATTATTCTCTCTTAACACTTTTGTCTCAAACGATAAGACTTCTTCAAATAAAAAACAAAAAGACAAATTACTTTAAAATACACACATGTAATCACTTGACATCTTATCACAAAACAGTTAGAAATAAGCACATCCTAAAAATTTCTTAAAACTACATATATGTTATATGTATCAAAAATGACCATCCTTATCTGCATTGTGCTTTCAACTTTAAAATGCAGCCAATAGATGCCATTTAATTTAACTCAGGCCCATCCTACTGCTTTTAAATGCAAAATCCAATAGAATTCCCTTTTCACAAGGCACAACTGCCATGGGCCACCCCTAAGGTTCATCCTCACTTGTTCAATCAGTATAAACTTAAATTGGTGTTCAGGAAAGTCAGACGTGTCGAAATAGCACATTGATCTTTTTTTCCCCTTAATCTCATAAATGTGCTCATAAATATGATTTCTCAACTTGCGTTCTGTCTTACCTATGTAAAATGTGGGGCAGCATTGGCACAATGCCCCCTAGACCATCCCCAAGCTGTTGCAATTATATCTGCCATTAATTTTCAAATTGTATCCATTAATGTAAAAAAAATCACAGTCAAATCAATAATATTAAGGCTCAGTAACAAAAGAAATTTGAAAGAGATCATCATGATTATTCATCTAAGAAGGCATATCCTTTACCAGCATTTTCTCAGGAGTGGGGCCATCACTTTGTGGATTCTTCGGCATTGGCCAATAACAATAACGATGATGTGGAATTCATTAATATTGATGATGAGGCTGAGCAGGAAGCAGATGCCCCTTTAGATCAAACATTCCTGTACCAGTCAGAGTGGCTAAGGGAAAGTGAGCAGAATCATGGCCGCTGTCAGACTCCAGCGTATCAGAACAATTTTCAGAAATACCCACATTGTCGGCAGACTTCCTTTTATTCAGCACAGAGGAATGGATGGAACCGGAATCGGTACCAGAGATAGTGAGTACTGAGTCGTCTGAAATGACTTTAAGATGCCGTATTTTATTGTGAATAGTACTGGGGATTTTAAAATGTTTAATTACCGCTCTCAGGGCTTGGATTAAATGTAGCAAATTTATTTTTTAAGGGGTTTAACTTTGTATCTCTGGCTAGGACTGACATTGTCAGTGTACTTTTGGATTTAAAATTGTTTGTGAGGAAAATTAATTTTTAAATTTTGCTAAACAATAATGTAATGATACTGGGAGTGAATTTTGGGTGCCCAGCGTATGCAACCCCCCAGTACAACCGAGTTTAATGTTATTTGAAAAGTTATGTGAAGTAGATTTAAGATACTTGTTAAAAGGTAGAGTAAATGTTTCAAATAATTTAAATTGTGAAGAAGAGGAAGTACTTGTAACTGTTTGGCAAATGAAAATCAGGGTTATGCAGCTTGATAAGGGTGGGGAGTTGTGATTATGGATTTACAATATTATGTGAAGAAGACGGTATGCCATCCTTTTTAGTGATACCTATAGACAAGTGTCAAAAAAATGAGCTAAATATTGTGTATGGTAGAATTTCTACTCAACTAAGCGATATGCTTTTAGAACAATGCATTTCTTTGTCTGAATTTAAGTTTTTGAAAGTAAATTTCCCAGTTATTCCCACTATAATTGGGTTGCCCAAGTTGCATAAAAATTTGGCAGACCCTTCCATGCTTCCAATTGTGGATGCCCGGAATTCTGCTACATCCACCTTAGCTAAATTTCAGGATACAAAATTAAAGGGTCTTTTGAAAGAAAAAAAATCTTTGTGTGGACTCATGGGATTTTCTCAGTAAATATAACTTGGTTAAATTTGTTCCAGCCTTTATTTTGTTGACTGTTAATGTCAAGGATTTGTTCTCTGTGATATCTCATGATGTAGGTTTTAAATTGGTTTTGTGAATATTTATTTAGGAAAGGTTTATCACAGGACAACATCAATCTTTATGTTGATGTGATGGAACTTGTTCTGACCAATAATTTTATTTTCTTTGAACAGTCATTCCTACAGGAAAGAGGGGTAGCAATGGGTGCGGCCTTTTGTATGCTAATATTGTTGTGTGTCAATGGGAACGTAGATTCCTGTCTGAACATGAATTTTTTCAGGACTGTGAGTTGTACTTGAGATGCCTTGATGATTTATTTATTATTTGGAAGGGTGGCAGGAACAATGTTGGGTTGTTCCTTGAGTACATCAGTAGTGCCACTGAGTTTTTGAAGATGTCCTTCAAGGATGCATCTGCAGTCATAACATATGGGTTGTCCTGCATCAGGCAGCCCTTCGGTCGGCCGGATTCCAAAGTCTGGGTCTGGCCTCGGCTGATGTCGCACTATCCCCGACGTCAGAGCGTCTGGGGTATAAAAGCATCAGCCGACGCCATTTTCCTCAGTCTTTCTTGCCATGCGGTGCCCGAAGCAGAAGCTGTTCGCAAGTGCCGGTCGGTCAGATCCAGTGAATTCAGCTACCGAAGACTTCGAAAAAAGCTAAGTACCCCGTTGGGGACTCTTTCTTGCCTCAGCCGATGTCAGACAAAGTAAATAATTGTTTAACTTGTGGGAAACAAATACCTCATAAGGATTTCCATTCCTACTGCCTTCCTTGCTTAGGCCCAGACCACGACGTATCGGCCTGTTTAGCCTGTGTTTCCTTCAACCGACGAACTCTTGGACGTCAGTCGGAGTTTGCAGAGGAATTTTTTGGAGCCGCTTTTGCTTATAAAATGCCGTCAGAGACTACGACTACGCATATGGTGAAAAAACGGAAGGAAAAGGACCGACACTCGCGGCCCGCGGTTTCGGCTGAAATCACGGCTAGGCCTACCGCGAGTGTCTCGGTTTCGGCCGAAACAGAGTCCTCGGAGATTTCTTCTTCTGAAACCATACATCCGACCACCGAGGCCCGGGAGGCCCCGGCTGAGTCGGCTACAGAACTTCCTACCGAAACCAATGTTCAGGAAATGTCCGACACCATACCCTTGGACATTTCTACTCCTGCACGTGGGGCAGCTAGGCCCCCTGCTTCCGTGTCCATTAAGGCCTTTTCAAGGGCTAAAGCTGCCAAACTATCTAAAGCTTTGCCTACCAAAACTACCTCCCAGAGGCCTTCCTCTAGTTCTCAGATCCTCAGCCTTGCTGAGGACCTTATTTCCTTAATTAGGGGTTCACAACCTCACCCAGACAGGGCCTCTCACCCTCCTCCGGACAAAAGGCCCAGGACTGACCCCTCTGACCCACACACTTCAGATGATTCCACGGATGGGTCTGAGTTGTCAGGCCACCAGAAAGGGGCTTACTCGCCTTATGAGGATTCAGATTCTGAGGAATCTATCCCTTCGGCCTCCCCTCCTGAAGAGTTTTCCTTTGGTGAGACTCTACACTCCATGAGAGAGCATTTTCAATGGCAAGGTCAGGATTTCTCTGATTCTAGAAAAAGATTAAGGACCTTTTTGCATTTGCCTCAACATAGGCCCTTAGCTATACCTCCTGTTCTGAATGTAATTGATGATGTGTACAATGATGTCAGTACAGCCCCTGATACTCTTCCTCCGGCCCCTGCCAAACCTGACAGATACTACAGGGTCCCGGATTCTCATTTCCATCTGTATAAAGCCCATTCTGCAGACCCAGAAACTATTTCTCAGGGCTCTAAAGGGGTTGCGGCCGCTACTGCCAAAAATCCTCTACCCTCTGAAAGAGAGTCTAGAGCTTTAGAGAGATGGGGAAAGAAGGTGTATACTTCTGCAACTCTTTCTGTCAGGGCATTGAATTGTCAATTTCATATGATACAGTACCAAGAGTATTTGTTAGATGAACTGAATAAGAAACTTTCTTCTCCTGAATCCCTAGACCGTAAATCCCTTCAGGATTTGGTACACAACTCACAACAGGTTAGTAATCATTTCTTAAAATGTGGCTATGATGCACTGGAGACTTCATTTAGATCAGCTATGACTGGGGCAGTTATTCGTAGGCATGCCTGGCTGAAGGAACAATCTTTGCCAGACCATGTTAAAGCTAAACTCCTGGATGCTCCAATGGAGAAACAAAATTTATTTGGCTCCTCTGCTCAGGAGATCTTAAAAAAGGTTGAAGAAAAGGCAAAATCTGTGCAAACAGTTAAAGATTTCCTGCAAGTACAACCACCGAGATTCAGCAGAAACTGGCCTACTAAGAATTGGTCCTTTCCAGACTCGGACAGAGCTCAGAGAGGCAGAAACAGGCGCCCTAGAGGCGGAGGTCAATCGAAGGGCTCCTACAGAGGTCGTCAGTAGCAGCCTGCCAACCAGAGGAGTAGTGCAACAGCAACAACAACCACCACTGCACCAGGACAGGCTCAATGACTTAACTCTGATTCCGCCTACCAGGGATCAACTGGAAGCACCCTTGGGTGGAAAGCTGGCTTTATTATCAAAAAAATGGCATTATATTACAAAGGATACATGGACACTGCAAATAATAGACAAAGGATACAGGTTCCACTTCCACACTTTGCCAAAAGAAGCGGAATGCCAAACTTACCACCAAATCAGAGGGCAGAGGCTTTAAGACAGATCAACAATTTACTTCAGATGAAAGCTATAGAAAAGGTACCAAGTTCAGAACAAGGCCAAGGATTTTACTCCAGACTATTCCTTGTACCAAGAAAAGAAAATCAATGGAGACCTATTCTCGACCTGTCCGCACTGAACACTTATCTCATTGTGCCAAAATTCAAGATGCTGACCCTACAGCAACTTCTTCCCATGTTGGGCAAGGAGTCTTGGCTGGTGACTCTAGATCTCAAGGAGGCATACCTGCACGTCCCTATTCGACCAAGTTGCAGAAGACACCTCCGATTTCTTGCAGGATCAGAGCATTATCAATTCTCAGCATTGCTCTTTGGCTTATCTACTGCGCCCAGAGTATTCACGAAATGCCTGGCATCAGTAATTGCACATTGCAGACTACAGGTAATTCAAATTTACCCATACCTGGACGACTGCCCAATACAAGCGGAAAACAAGGGAAATTTGATAAAGGACTTGGCCTATGCCATACACCTGCTTCAGACCTTGGGATACACAGTCAACTTCCAAAAGTTAAGACTAGTACCATCCCAAAGGATAACCTTTTTGGGTGCAGATCTGGACACAACCACCCAAATGGCCTTTCTCACAGAAGAAAAACAAAAACAACTTCCAGATTACTTCATGATTCTGACGAGACAAACTCTGCTTACTGCAAGAAAAATCCTGCAGGCCCTGGGTTACATGGCATCCTGCATAATTCTGATACCGCATGCCAGGCTGCATATGAGGAAATTACAATGGTACCTAAGGAGTGTATGGTCTCAACACAGTCACAGTTTAGAAACCATGATACCAATCATTCCATGCCTTCAAAAGGAATTCCTGTGGTGGGCTCAGGCCTGCCGGTCCAACCGAGGGTTGCCTTTCAACAAACCAAAAACAAGGCAGACCATCACCACGGACGCCTCAGACCGAGGATGGGGAGCACATATGGAGGGCAAATGTATCCAAGGCCTATGGCCTCAAGGACAGCTAAGCATACACATAAACCAAAAGGAAATGCTGGCAGTGAGGCATGCAATCGAGGCCTTCAAACCCTTCCTCCAACAAGGCCACCTGTTAATAAGGACATACAACACCACGGTCATGTGGTACATAAACAAGCAGGGAGGCACACATTCTTACCCTCTATGCCGGATGGCTATGAATCTGTGGGACCTATGCCTGAATCTCAATATCCAACTACAGTCCCAATTCGTGCCAGGGAAAGAAAATACACTGGCGGACAGCTTAAGCAGAACTACCATGGATGCACACGAATGGATGCTGCACCCAGACATCTTCCAACTCATAGCAAAGACATGGGGAATGCCGGAGATCTGTTCACCTCCCCACTCAACCATCAACTGAAGACATTCTGCACAAGGACATACCACCCACAAGCTTGGAGGGTGGACTCTCTCTCTTTCAGCTGGAAAGCCCTATCAGTATATGCCTTCCCGCCTCTCCCATTGATGTACAAGGTTCTACTGAAGATCAGGGAGGAACAGCCAAGAGTGATACTAATAGCTCCAGACTGGCCAAGGCAACACTGGTATCCATTATTGAGAAGCATGTCTCAGGCAAAATCATGGCCTCTCCCCCTATGGCCTCTTCTGACGCAGAACAATTTCAAGACCCTGCATCCCAACTTGAAAACATTGCAGCTAACTGCCTGGAAAATTCCTTAAATCCCAATCCAACTGTTTTATCTCAGAGGGTGAAGGACATTATCTTGGAGGCTCGCAGGCCTTCCACAAGGAAGACATACTCAGCTAAATGGAAGTGATTTCTCATTTGGAGCACATCAAAAGGCTCAGATGTCACAGTGGCAAACATAACACATATCCTAGAATACTTAGCAGAATTGTTCCACAATGGCCTGTCCTATTCTTCCATTAAGATTCATGCTTCAGCAATTTCAGCAGAATACAATGTGGATCCACCTATCTTCTCGCACCCTCTCCTCAAAATTTCTGAAAGGGATCAAAAATATTAAACCTCCAAGAAGACCCCCTCTACCTGCTTGGGATCTCAACTTTGTGCTGGAGAAACTGACACTTCCTCCTTTTGAACCAGCAGCATTGGCGGATCTACAGTTTCTGTCTTGGAAAACTGCATTCCTTCTGGCAATCACTTCAGCAAGAAGAGTATCTGAGTTACAAGCATTAATGGCAGTACAGCCATTTCTTATTTTCCACCAGGACAGAGTTTCACTAAGAACCAATCCTACTTTTATGCCAAAGGTGGTATCTAGGGTATCCTTGAACCAAGCTATTCACTTGCCTATGTTCTTCCCTAATCCACAGAATAGAGGGGAAAAACTTTTGCACACCCTGGATATACACAGACAACTACGCTACTACTTGGACAGAACAAAAACTAGCAGAAAAACTGACCAACTTTTTGTAGCATATGCTACTGGGGTGCAAGGAAGAGCAATTTCCAAACAGACAATTTCAAAATGGATAGGAAATTGCATTCGATTTTGCTACTCCTTTCATAGAAAGACAGTTCCTGAAAACATCAGGCCTCATACCACAAGGGCCTCGGCCACCACTACAGCCTTCCTATGAGGGGTGGCTACCAAGGACATTTTAGAAGCTGCTACTTGGAGCTCCGTGCATACATTTGCCAAGCATTACAATCTACCTTTATACTCCAGATCCAGAGCAGGTTTTGCTACTGCAGTCCTGCAGGGGATCTTAACTACACCATCCTTTTCTTAGTTCCTCCTCCCCCAGTTTGGCTATGGTATTCTACCCATATGTTATGACTGCAGATGCATCCTTAAAGGACATAGTACAGTTTTGTACCTACCATAAATGTAGACGTCCAGTAGGTATGCATCTGCAGTCAGGATTACCCTCCCTCCTACCCCTCTGTGGTATTCCTAGGGTACTTGCCCCTCTGTTAGCTAGCTGGGGGAATCTATTATGGTGTATTTGTTTGTTTATACATGTATATAATTTTGCAAATGTTTGGAACTTTTCAGCATTTATCCAAATTTAGCCTTCCTAGAGGGCACCTGGCATCTGGGGCAAGAAAAACTGAGGAAAATGGCGTTGGCTGATGCTTTTATACCCCAGACGCTCTGACGTCGGGGATAGTGCGACATCAGCCGAGGCCAGACCCAGACTTTGGAATCCAGCCGACCGAAGGGCTGCCTGAGGCAGGACAACCCATATGTTATGACTGCAGATGCATACCTATCGGACATCTACATTTATGGTAGGTACAAAACTGTACTTTTTCCTATGTGTTGAATAATGACTGTATTAGTTATCTTGATGTTAATGTGGTTAAAGATCTGGTTAGTGGTAGGTGTGTACCTATCATTTTTAGGAAACCCATATACTCTCATTTCTACAGTTTGCACCCCCTTGTCTCAAAAGAACGCAGTTGTCAAAGGGCAATTTGTTAGGGACACAAGGATGGTATCACTGTTTGGAGATTTTTTTAAAGTGAATGTGCTCAATTGGGATCTAGGTTTATTAAAAGGGAATATCCCGGGGACTTTAAGGAAATTAAGATGGAAGTAATAAACAAACGAATGGTGGGTGTTTATGTTCCTATTCTAATGAGTTTGAAATTAAATGACCTTCAAAGATCTATTGAGTTCACCAGTTTGGTTTATGATGGTGGTGTAAATGTTCACGATGATGCCATGACCAACTTTAGGTTATCCTTTGTCACCCGGTTTACCATTGATTATAAACAGGTCAGGGATATTATTTTTAAAAACTGGTCAGTGTTGGTTGATGACCGTGTAGTAAGGCAAAAAAAAAGCACTAAGCCTTTAGTTGCATTTAAGAGAGGAAATAACTTGAAAAATCTTGTGGCGAGACCATTTTGTTCCACATTTTGTGGAGAGACCATTTTGTTCCACTGATCATAATAATAATAAAAATCTTGGCAGATGTCTAAATGTGGGTGCTGCCACTGTTTTTCGTATATCAATATTGGTAAATATTTTTACATTAATGGATACCATTTGAAAATTAATGGCAGATATAATTGTAACAGCTTGGGGGTGGTCTGTGGGGCATTGTGCCAATGCTGCCCCACATTTTACATAGGGCAAGTTGAGAAATCATTTTTATGAATCACATTTATGAGATTAGGGGGAAAAAATGACCAATGCGCTATTTCGACACATCTGACTTTCTTGAACACCAGTTTAAGTTTATAGTGATCGAACAAGTGAGGATGAGCCCTAGGGGTGGCCCATGGCAGTTGTGCCATGAGAAAAGGGAATTATGTTGGATTTTGTGTTTAAAAGCAGTAGGATAGCCTGGGTTAAATGAAATGGCATGTATTGGTTGTATTTTAAAGTTGAAAGCACAGTGCAGATAAGGATGGTCATTTTTTATATATATGTAATATATATGTAGTTTTAAGAATGTTTTTAGGATGTGCTTATTTCTTTAATTGTCTTATGATATGATGATGTCATGTGATTATGCATGTGTATTTAAAGGTAATTTGTCTTTTTGTTTTTTATCTGAAGTCTTATTGTTTGAGACGAAAGTGCTAAGAGAGAACAAATTTTGGGGAACGTGCCCTTGCCTCAGAGTTGGCTTTTTTGTGGTTCAAGTTATATGGACATATATTAACTATTTGGAACACTTGTCAGCTGAGTTTGACTACTGACCCAGACATGAAGATGAAAGTACTTCAGAAGTGGTCCGCTTGGAAAGTGTGTGTTGGAGTACATCATTTGGGACTCTGACTGAATTCACTGCCTTAAAAAGTCATGCAGGTTTAAGCAGTGGTTAACTGTGTTTGAGTTGCCTGTGAGATTTTTTTTTTTTTTTGACACAGTCTTTCTTTATGTTTAATTCTGAACATTGCTTATTTGTACAAAAGTTAAAAAAGTAAGTGTTTTGTTTTTTGTTTTATTTAAGTTTTTCATTGGGGGGGGGTTAGTCCAGCACATAGTTACCACTAGTCTACTTATTGCTTTATTTACATACACTATTCAGCTATTCAGATTATTTAAATATTGGGGAAAACACAGTATTTTGTAGTAACACCTTTTTCCATAAGTCCGTGATTTAATAATTTTAATGCTTTGCACAGCTTAAAAATGCATTGGAAGACTAAAGTAACTACTTTTTATGGTACAGTTATTTGCATGTCATTCATTTGTTAATTTTCTGATTGCCTGCTTATCCAGTTCAGAGTCATGGGGTAGCTGAAGCTTATCCTTATGGTCTGTGGAAGCAAGACATCGAAATTAATCTTGGAGTGTGAGCATCTATTGCGAGACATACACACACAGTTTGTACATCTATGGGCAGTTTGAAGGGCCACTAGTTCAGTTTTGTTTACCTCTTTGGGATCTGGGAGGAAGCTGGAGCACCTGGTGAAAACCTACACTGACACAGGAAGGAAATGAGAGGGGATGTGTAGACTACAAATGGAAGATAACAGCAACCAAGAACTGAGCAAAAGAGCCAAGCCCTGAGAGACAACACTTTTTGATTTATTTACTTGAGTTTGCCGGCAGCTATGCCTCGACGTTGCTTTTTACAGCCTCTTATTGTGCATAGTATTTATTTACATGGGCGGTGCAGCTGTGCAGTGGTTAACATTGTTGCCTCACAGCAAGAGGTTCTCCGGTTCGATTCTTGGCTGGGATGCCTTCTGTGCGAAGTCTGGGTGTCCTCCCTGCGTTTGTGTGTTTTTTTTTTCCTGGTGCTCCAGTTGCCTCCCACATTCCAAAGACTTGTGTCTGGAGCATTTCTCCCCGGGCCTCCTCTGAAAATAGGCTCTGTCCTAGTCAAACTTTCCCGGTGAACAAATGTTAAATAAGTAAAAATAAAATAAATTTTTGTGCGCATCTGAAAGAAAGCGAATGGGAGACTGGGACATGATTGTGGATCTTGTTAACGTTTTGGATATTGCCATAGTTTGACCAAAAGTTTCGCATCCATAAACCATGTCCTTGTCAAGTCGTGTTTTCTTCCTCTGATATAATTTTTTTGTCTTTCTTTCTTACAGTGGATGGTCAAATCAAGAGTGATAGGCGAGCTACAGGAATCATGCTGGGAAATGGTGTCTAGCATGGCAAGTGATATTATAGGGATGCTGGATTCTGACAACGATGGGATCAGAACACATGCTATCAAGTTTGTTGAGAGTCTTATCATCACCTTGTCTCCACGTACACCAGACTCAGATGTCCCAAAAAAGCAAGAGAATGAAATCAGCCTTGATAAAGTCCCAAAGGATCACCCTTACATCAAATACGGTTAGTAAACTGGCGAGGAAACTGTTCTTTCTTTTGGGGCAAATTATTTTTCAGTACACTTGTTCATTTGCACTGTGCTTTTCCCAAACATACGTTTTTTTTCTGTTCATTGCACTAATGGCTCTGTGGAATGAGAGGCATGGAGACTGGCTTGAGGAATAGGAATTGTTCTGGGTGAGGAGTAAAATCATTTAGGTTTTGTTTCATGTTGTAGTATGGCATTTACTGAGATCTTAAGAGTAAAATCCATGTCAAAACTGTTTTTGCATTGTACATTTATTTCCTGCTGTGTGTAATAGTGCACTTCAAGTTTTTGGTGAAAGAATGAAAGCTTGAAAATGAGCTAGAAATTTGGAGACTTGCTTTTGCTTTGGAGAAGTAAAGATGAGATCTGTCACTTGCCCTTTCACTTTCAGGCTGAACTAGGGGCACAGCTTTGGCAGTATTCACAGAGGAATTGAAACAAAAAAGAGATCTGGCTAAACAAAATATTTCATAAAATTCTATGAAGAGATGATAGTAGCCACAAGTGGGATTCAAGCAAAACATGATGGTATTTTCACTGCTTATAAAAGGGATATTGGTCATCTTCACAAGAACTATCCAGGAGGACTTTGGGAAGAAATCCAGTGCAGATTTCCTGGATGGGATGTCCAACTTGAACTGACCTAGTGACGTTTATAGAGAAAAATATGCAACAGTGTAATGTGTTGTTTTCAGAAGAACATGGCTAGGCTTATAAAGACCCTGGTGGACATTAGCCTAGTATAAACCTATGAATATCATAGAGAAACTTTTGTTAAATCTTTTGGGTCTCCTGTCCTCACCACTACATGCATGCATTCTGGGTATGGTAAAAATAATGGCTAGATAAATATGTAAGTGAAGTAAGAAATGTCAGAAAGTACAACATAACCACAAGCAAAGATTTAGTGGATTCACTTTCAGGACAGAAGTTATTTATAGTCCATAGCCACAGTAACATTTCTAGCAAAACATAGTCAAATATATCGGATTAGTCCAAGCCATCTGTTAATGTCTGCAAAACTTAAGTACAGTTTTTCAATTTATATTGCACTTTTGAACTGCATTTTTACCATATCACTGCTAATTTGAGCTGTTTTATTTTTCCTGAAATTGTTGCACTTTGCTGTAGCATAGACTAGATTCAGACCTGCTGAATCTAGTTCTGTTTGTATAACTTGAGCGCTAAACCAGGCCATCTTTTGTTGGAAAGGGTTCCCCTGAACCCTAGTGGCAGGAATGTGCAGTTAGAACTCATCTGTTTGAAGGTTGCTGGAACAGGGCTCAGTTTTTGAGCTTTTTAATTGGTTAATTTGTTTAAATTAGTTTGCTCATTTGTTTCATAAGTGCCATGTTTGTGCATCATACACTGCTGAGCAGCGGTGGACACAAACACTTCTGCCTGCAGATTTCCCCATAGTACATTGCTGGTGCTCCATCGGTGAGTTCTCATGATTTTCCCTCACTGACAAGGTGATACATTCAGCAAACCTCCTGAGGTACCAACACAGATCCTTCCCACTACCCCTTCATATTTCTTGCCCAATTTTCCTGTCTTCTATTATACCTGGTCTTTCCTGTCCTCACCCTGTTTTCTGACCACATCAACTTACCTAGTGTTATGGATGGACAATTTCCCATAGATGTTCATCGTGGTACACTGCTGCAGTCATTACACTTGGGTTATCCTGTCGTCAGGCGGTTCCCCAGTCGGCCTGAGTTCCAAAGTCTTGGTCCGGCGTCGGTTGCTGTTGCCTCCTCCCTGACGTCAGTGCGACAGGGGTATATAAGATGCAGCCAATGCCATTTTCTTCAGTCTTTCTTGCTGCGCGGTGCCCGAAGCAAAAGCAGTTTGCAAGTGCCAGTCGGCCGACTCCTGAGATTTTCATTCCGAATCCAGAACCAAAGTCTTCTACAAAGCTAAGTACCCCGTTAGAAACTTTTTCTTGCCTCAGACCGATGTCAGTAAAAGTTAATAACTGTATTTCTTGTGGGAAGCAAATACCTCATAAGGGTTTCCATTCCTATTGTATCCCATGCCTAGGCCCAGACCACAATGTCACTGGTTGTCAGTTTTGTGCTAGGTTTAACAAGCGCACTATTAAACGTCGGTTTGATTTTGCCCGACATTATTTTGGCAGAAAATTTAATTACACTATGCCGTTGGAACTTCCGATGACCGGAATACTTAAAAAGCGCAAAGACAAGGACAGGCATCCGAGGCCCAAACCTGACGGCGAAGCCTCTTCTAGGCCGGTCGCCGGTTCTCCGGTTTTCAGCGAGGTGCCTTCGCAGCCCCTGACGACCACTTCTGCAGAACCACAGGCCTCCGACTCCCACGTGGAGATGGCTGGGCCTTCGGACGCACACGTTTTTCAGCCTACTGAGGCTAACCCTCCAGAGGGATCTGGAGTAGCTGAACAACCCAAAGCTTCAGAGGGTGTTTTCAGACCTACTCAGTTAACCATTAAAGCCCCCTGCTAAGTCTAAGCCTCCTTTAAAAACAAAGAAACAAACACAACATTCTCCAGGGCAGGCCTCCATGCCTAAGAAACAAATGCTCAAAATGGCCGAAGACCTAATCACTCTGATCAAGGGGGTCCCACCCCCCCCTCCTGATAAAAGGCCCAGACAGGATGCAGACTATGACTCATCTGACCAGGTGTCCATTTCTTCAGATTTATCCTCAGACCTAGGATATTCTTTTCCCCCCTTATGAGGACTCTGATGCTGAGGAATCAATTCCATCAGCCTCTCCGCCTGAGGACTACTCCATACCATGAGGGAGCATTTCCATTGGGAAGGCCAGGATTACTCTGAATCCAAGAAAAGGCTCAGAGACTTCCTTTTATTACCTCAACACAGACCCCTTGCTATTCCGCCAGTGTTAGACATTGTGGATGATGTGTATACTGAATCCAGCTTAAATCCTGACTCCTTACCTCCAGCCCCAGTTAAACCTGACAGATACTACAGAGTCCCTGACTCACACAAATTTCTGTATAAAAGCCCTGTTGCTGACCCTGAAACTATTTCTCAGGGACCCAAAGGGATTAAGGCCTCATCAGCAAAAAATCCAGTCCCCTCTGACAGAGATTCCAGAGCATTGGACAGATGGGGAAAGAAAGTATATACGTCTGCAACCTTAGCAATGAGAGCCTTAAATTGCCAGTTTCACATGCTAAAATATCAGCAATTTTTGATGTCTCAGTTAAAACAAAAAATGCTTCCAGATTCAGATCCTCTAATTTTAAAGAAATGCAGGATTTATTGCATGCAGCTGAACAAGTGGGAAAGCATACTTTGCAATGTGCTTTTGATTCTTTAGAGGCCTCCTGTAGAGCAGCAGTTACAGGCTCTGTCATTAGAAGACATGCTTGGTTAAAATAACATATGTTACCAGATCATGTTAAAGCAAAATTATTGGATGCAGCTTTACAGCAGGATGTGTTATTTGGAGTTAAGGCAGAAGAGGTATTAAAGAAAATGGAGGATAAGGCAAAATCTATGCAAACGGTAAGGGATTTCTTACTGGTTCAGCCACCAAGATTTAGCAGAAATTGGCCAACAAAGAACTGGTCCTTTCCGGCTACAGACAGACCTCAAAGGGGCAGATACAGACGTCCAAGAGGTAGAGGTCAACCACAAGGTCCTTACAGGCCTCGACAATGGGGTGCACCAGGCCAGAAAGAAGGGGAAGACAGGCCCCAACCATATAAAAAGAAGCCTCAATGACTTCCCATTACAGCTGCCAAACAACTCTCTCTCTTGGCAGCCCCCTTGGGAGGAAAACTAGCACTTTTCTATCACAATTGGCATTGGATCACAAAAGACAAATGGGTTCTCGACATTGTATTTCAAGGTTACAGGTTCCACTTTCACACTCTGCCAAGGTTAAAAGGAATGCTAAATCTGCCAACAAATCAATTGTCAGAGGCTCAAAAACAAATTACAGCACTCATGGAAATGAGAGCTATTCAAGAGGTACCACCACAAGAGCAAGGACAAGGATTTTATTCAAGACTCTTTCTGGTTCCCAGAAAGGACAAAGCCTGGAGGCCCATTCTGGATCTTTCTTCTCTAAACACTTCCTGGATGTTCCGAAATTCAAAATGTTGACACTACAGCAGCTTCTTCCCATGCAAGGCAAGAAAGCTTGGCTCGTGACCTTGGACCTCAAGGAGGCATACCTGCATGTCCCTATCAGACAAAACTGCAGAAGATACCTCAGATTCATAGCAGGTCCAATGCACTATCAATTCTCTGCACTGCCCTTTGGCTTATCTGCTGCGCCCAGGGTCTTCACAAAGTGCCTGGCACCAGTAATTGCATTTTGCAGACAGAAAGGAATTCAAATTTATTCATACCTGGACGACTGCCTGATTCAAGCAGAGAGCAAGGACATTCTTCTAGAGCATCTGGCGTTTGTAAAACGGTTTTTAAGTTGCCTGGGGGTACACAGTAAACGAAAAGGAATCAAAACTAGTGCCCTCACAAGAGATAATATTCCTGGGTGCCAGCTTGAACACAATGGCCCAGATGGCTTATCTCACGCCAGACAAGCAAGGACAGCTGACTCAATACTTTCGATTGATGGCAACAAAAACCCAACTCCCTGCAAGAAAAATTCTGCAGGCCTTGGGTTACATGGCATCTTTCATACTACTAATTCCATATGCCAGACTGCATATGAGGAAACTACAATGGTACCTAAAGAGTGTATGGTCTTAACACTGTCAAAGTTTGGAAACAGTTATACCACTAATTCCTTGCCTTCAACAGGAGTTTCTATGGTGGGCTCAAGCTTGTCACCTCAACAAGGGACAGCCTTTTACTCAACCCACAGCCAGGCAAACACTGACAACAGATGCATCGGATTGCGCCTGGGGAGCACACATGGCAGGAAAATGTATTCAGGGCAAGTGTCCCGCAGAACAAAGGCATCTTCACATCAATCAAAAAGAGATGTTAGCTGTACAAAATACCCTTATAGCTTTCAAGGACCAGCTGCATCCAGGACAACTATTATTAAAAACAGACAACACTACAGTTATGTGGTACATAAACAAGCAAGGGGGACACTCACTCCTACCCCCTCTGCAGACAAACTATGACCTTGTGGAGCACAGCTCTAAACTATCAAGTTCATCTGCGAGCACAATTCCTGCCAGGAGAGAAAAACACACTGGCAGACGACTTAAGCAGAAACATCATGGATCCCCACAAATGGGAATTGAATCCACAAATATTCAGAATGAGAACGCAGAAATGTTGGAGCCCGGACATAGATCTGTTTGCATCCCCAATGAACTGCCAGCTACAGAAATTCTGCACAAGGAGTTACCATCCACAAGCATGGAAAGTGGATGCCCTCTCATTCAGCTGGAAAAACCTACAATTATACGCTTTCCCTCCACTACCTCTCCTTCCAAAGGTTCTCATAAAAGCCAGGCAAGAAGAGCCAAAGATGATCCTAATTGCTCCAGACTGGCCACGCCAGCACTGGTACCCAATCTTAAAGAATTTAACACAAGAACCACCCTGGATATTGCCTCAAATCCCACATCTGCTGACTCAGCACAACAATCAGATACTTCACAGTCAGCTAAAAACCTTAAACCTAGCTGCATGGAAGATTCCTTAGTCAAGCAAGCAGCGCCTCTCTCGAAAGCTGTTATGGATGTCATTCTGGAGGCCAGAAGGCCTAGTACCAGGAAAGCCTATTCGGATAAATGAAGAGATTCTGTGCCTGGAACCAGGCTCACAGCCTTGAACCTCTTGTCTCAAACATTCCTCAGATTCTACAATATTTAACTGAGATGCTGGACAAAGGCCTCTCTTATTCATCCATCAAGATCCACGCCTCTGCCATCTCTGCTCATTACAACACGGATCCTCCAATTTCCTCTAATCCTTTGCTAAAACAGTACCTCAGAGGGTCTAAAAACATAAGACCGCCCCGTAGAGCACCTACTCCAACTTGGGAACTCAACTTTGTTTTTGAAAAATTAACTTTACCTCCCTTTGAGCAAGCCAACACAGCAGAATTAAAATATATTTCTTGGAAAACTGCTCTGCTCCTGGCAATAACATCAGCTCGAAGAGTTTCAGAATTACAGGCACTAATGGCAGTGGAATCTTTCCTCATTTTCCACCAGGACAGGATGTCCTTAAGAACTAACCCTACGTTTATGCCAAAGGTGGTTTCAAGTGTGGCTCTAAACCAAACTATTCACTTGCCAACTTTTTATCCAAAACCACAGAATAAAGGGGAGAGACTACTGCATTCTTTGGACATTCACAGGCAGTTACGCTTCTACTTGGACAAAACCAAAGCTTTCAGAAAATCTGAGCAATTACTGGTAGCATATGCTGCAGGACCACAGGGAAAAGCCATTTCAAAACAGACTATTTCAAAATGGATAGGATATTGCATACGTTTCTGCTACACACACCATGGGAAACCTATACCTAGCAGCATTAGATCTCACTCAGGGCAACAGCCACTTCAACTGCCTTCCTCAGAGGAGTGCCTACCAAGGACATTTTGGAAGCAGCAACATGGAGTTCTGTGCATACCTTCACCAAGCATTACCATCTGCCTTTATACTCTACAGAGCTAGCTTCACCACTGTTGTGCTGCAGGGCCGTATAGCCACACCTAATGCCTTATAGAACCAGCCACCCTACCTCAGCTTTGGGATTCTACCCAAGTGTAATGACTGTTGCAGTGTAACACGATGAACATAGTACAGTTTTATACCTACCATAAATGTAGATGTTAGAGTGTATACACTGCTGCAGTCCAAGTTACCCTCCCTCCTTCCCCTCTTACTTGCTGGTACGTATCTATATCTTCTACCCTTTACTACCTATGGTGAGTATTTGCTGGTAACTAAAAGTTGTTGTTTGCTTTTCCTATCTATGTTTTATTAGCAATTTGAATTGCCTACCCATTTGGGGGCACCTGACATCTGGGGCAAGAAAAACTGAAGAAAATGGCGTCTGCTGCATCTTGTATACCAC
The DNA here is from genome assembly GCF_019279795.1 of Protopterus annectens. Lineage (NCBI taxonomy): Eukaryota > Metazoa > Chordata > Ceratodontiformes > Protopteridae > Protopterus > Protopterus annectens. Next base: position 713,068,714 of record NC_056725.1, on the reverse strand, counting down.
TGTCGCACTGACGTCAGGGAGGAGGCGACAGCAATCGACGCCGGACCAAGACTTTGGAACTCAGGCCGACTAGGGAACCGCCTGACGGCAGGATAACCCAAGTGTAATGACTGCAGCAGTGTATACACTCGGAACATCTACATTTATGGTAGTTGCAAAACTGTACTTTTCTCCAGCCAACCTGTTCAATATGGGCATCCTGAGGCAATGTAGCAATTGCCTCATGTACACTGGCAACCCACTTCTTCTAGTCCACACAAATTCATTATGTGAGAGATGCATCTATATCAAGAACCTAGAATCCAGGCTCTCTTGTTCACCAGGCAGTTCATATGAAAAGCAGTTTGTCAGCATGCACACTTCACCTCCTGCACCTACCAAACTAACAAGAGTTTATATTACGCCATCGAAAGATGAAAATAGCGAACGCTATTTCATCGAACCTAAAATATATCTAAACCACATAATATCGAACATTCAGAAGAGTTAATGTTTTCCTTGGGAAAAAATTTGCTATTCCGAAACACATACACACAACACAAGCACACCTAAAAAAACATCAATCCATACACATACACTTATAATCCTACAACTAACCCTACACTAAGCTGTACATACACTACTGTCTGTCCACTTACCTTAACCCAAACCCTAACCCTAAGGTCTGTCACTATCACATACTCACCTAACCTGCACCCTAGCCTTAACTCACTCAACCCGTTCCTAACCCTAATTCACCTAACTTGCGCCCTAACTCTCTCACCTAACTCACGCCCTAACCCTAACTCACCTAACCCGCACCCTAACCCTAACGACCACACAATCGCACACTTACCTGAACCCGACCCATAACTTTCCACCACAGTGCTGAAAATAACGAAGCCACAGAACCGGCCAACCAAATTTTTTCACTAGGAAAGAATTCGGTGTTCTGCAGCTTCGCTGTTTTTAGCGTTCACTCAAAACAGGTTGATATTAGAACATTACAAGTTTTAAAACTTTGATGTTCTGATATAGACCCACTAACAGCACATAAATGTACATATGCAGAGGTCCTTACCCGAAGCTTCCCTAAGCATCAGGGACCTCACAAACAGAAGACAGTACACATAATGTATCGCTCACCAGTGTCTCAGCAGTCAAGCCCTTAAGGCATAACACAAAAACAACCATCTTAGTCATAGGCGATTCAATTTTGTGACACACTCCCTCTCACCAAGTTGGATAAGGCAGAAGTCACAGTCAGTTGTCTGTCAGGTGCCAGGATCTTCCACATCACACAAGCACTCAAGTCACTCAACAACAGAGAGTATTATGACTCCGTCATGTCCCATATTTGTGTGAACGACTTGAGATGTACCACACTGGACTATATGAAGAGAGACATGACTGAGCTCTCTGATCGTTTCTCAGATGGGTGTCCCTAGCCTTAATCATCATTTTACCTCTGCCTAGGATGATACCTCAGTACAAACAAAAAAATGATTGACTTCAGCAATTGGCCTAGTGTCTGGTGTCATTCAAAGGAAATCCAGTATCTGTCAACCTGGGATGACATGGTTGACTGACCTCGATGCTTTACCAGAGGTAGTCTTCATCTGTTAACCCTGGGATTTTGGTTACTGGCTAAGGCTGTTACCAACCTCGTAGTGCCTTTTTAGGCAGTGCCACAAGAACAAAATTCCTGACATAAAAATACCCTCTAAAAACAAACTCAAGGTTATGATGCTAAATGCTAGGAGTCTAAACTAGAAACTGTACTCAACTGGAAGCAGTCCTCACCTTGGAAGATGCTGACATTTGTGCAGTCACTGAGACCTGTTTTAAGGGTGTGGAGAGCACCCCAGCTATACCGAGTTACATTTCCTTCCACACATTCAGACACAAACTGAAGGTGTGAGAACTAAAGGAGGTGGTGTATCAGTATTAATTAAAGATAAATGCACCTCTAGAGTGGTTAAACAGCATGATTCCCTTGAATTACTTCAGGTGCAATTGACTGTCGGTAAGAACCCTCTTGAGGTCATTGCCAGCTATAGGACCCCCTCCGTGATTCGGGACATCCATTCAGCCTACTTGGATCTACTTGTGTATCAAGATGCAACCAAACAACCTGTTTTTGGGTAACTTTAATTACCAATCCATTGACTAAGTGAATTATACATGCTGTCACTCACTTCCCAAAGGTTCCTGAGCTTCGTTAACTCAGTGCTCTGGACAAGCTGGTTAACACACCCACAAGGGTCTCAAACATCCTGGATCTGGTGCCCGCTAACATGGAGAACTGCTGCATCACCCCCAATGTGTGGCCATCCGTGGTGAGATCTGACTACAAATCAGTCTCATTAAAAGTAAGTGTACCACAAATCCCACTTAGCAACAACTAGACTAAAAAAATGTCTCCAAGGTCAATTACAACCTCTTGCGTGACAGCATAAATAGCTTCATAGCCCCTCCCCCTCTGGTGGAACAGACATCAATGCTGAGTTATACACCAATGCTTTATATGACCACCTGTACAATTGTATTGACTCTGCCATACCTGATAGAACCAAAGTAAGATCTTCAAGGAAAAACAAACCTACCTGGTGCACAACTGCCATTAGTAGGCTGTAGTATAGGAGAAAGAAATTGCTGTCTAAGAGTAGGAAGGAATGGTATCAAAACTGGAAACACTCCCTCCTCAGCTTTAAACAAGCATATAAGAATCCTAGTGAAGTCCTGTAAAGCTAACTACGAATCCAAATTAGCTTTCTTAACTAAGGATAACAACAAGGCATTCTTTAGTTACACCCGTAACCTCAAAGGTAAGGCCTAAATTTGCACTGAATACATAGTTAATGATACTAGATAAATGGAACCTGTGGATATAGCAAACCTGCTGGCTGACAGGTTCAGTGAAAACCTCATTCCCGTATCCCTGCCACATGTACCTCAAAGCAACCCTAACACCTGTCCCCCACCTAGTATCTTAAAGGAGCAGGTTTTAAACACCCTCTCCGAGCCCAAAAACACAGCCTCAGTGGGACCAGACAACATGCAGGGCTATGTTCTGCATGGGTTTAAACAGGAATTAGCATCACCATTGATCATGCTTTTCAATCACAGCCTAAGCACTGGCTTCGTCCCAGCAGAATGGAAAACTGCTGTCGTCATCCCTTTGCATAAAGGGAGTGCATCCATGGACCCAGGGAACTGTAGACCCATTAGCCTGACCAGCCTCATCTGCAAGGCCATGGAATTGAGTCATCATGTACCTTTATTAACAAAGATATAGGAAATCTCCAAACACTTGACTCCACCCACTTTGGCTTTGTCAAGGTGAGATCATGCCTGTTAAACTTGGTGGACTTCTTCGAGATAGTGACCAAAGCCTTAGACGAGGGCAGATCTGTGCACATGGCCTACTTAGACTTAGCCAAGGCCTTTAACATAATCCCCCACTCAGGCATCATTGATAAACTCACCCAGCTAGGTATCAACCCATATATTGTCAGGTGGGTTGCAAACTGGCTCACTGATGGAACTCATACAGTCAAAATAGCGGACTCCACCTGCTCCAGCAGACCTGTAACCAGTGGTGTTCCACAAGGATTGGTTCTGGGACCCCTACTTTTTGAAGTCTACTTCTCCTCCAAAGTACAGACTAAAACTAAAGGACTTTGGCTGACAAAGTTTGCTGAGGACTGCACACTGGAAGAGATCATTGAAACCCCTAGCGATGTCAGCATTCTGTAAGAAGGTCTTATGCAGTCGGACTGGTGCCAAAGTCGTGGTCATAATGCATTTTTTTGCGTTAAGTTTATCATTCCCTTTGGTAAGGGTGATATTCCTGCAAACTACCACATCAATAGCAAAACCCTAAGCACACTGTCAGTGGTGAGAGATTTGGGCTGACAGGTTGACAACAACCTTAACTTCAGTCACCATGTCTCCACAGTGGTAAGAAGGGCATTTTATATTGGTTATCTCATAAGTAAGGACATTGCCTCCAGAAAAAGAGGTTATAACCCCCCTGTACTCTTACCTCATCAGGCCAATAATAGAGTACAATGCTCCCTTTGTTATGTTCATTTCCAAACACCTGCAGCAATTGGGGAGACTACAAAAGGTTCTTTACAAATAAAATTCAAGGTCTTCAATATCTGTCTTATGCAGACAGACTTAATGTAACATCAGCAAAACTTGTTGGAGAGACAGATGTGTCTCTCAGAGGTTGCCCCACCTTTGGAACAGTTTTCTATTCATGTTAAGCAAAGCCCCTCATTGCCCCTATATAATGATAATTTGAGTGATTGGATGGGTAACCAGAAATTCACTTCAGGGGTTCTACCTCTGTCCCTCTTGGACAGGGGCAGTAGGTGCTGATTTTAGTGTCTGTTTGAACCAGACACCTTTGGGAACATGGGTCAAACTTGCCTAAGCTTGTAAGGGCCCTGGGGCCATTAGCCTAGTAACTTCCTATGATTCTGTGAATAAAATGCGGATCGAAACAGAAGTGGTCTCTGTTGATATTTCTCATTTTCTTAAAAAAGGCAAAATACACCAATGACTAAAACCAGCCCAAAGATTTAGTGCACTAGATGGTGACAAAATCCACAGAATAAAGGATTCCAGATGTTAAAGGAACAGGCGGATCGGCCAGGTACACGCATACCAGACGAATATTATTAAACCATTCCAATAATAAAAGTGCCAAACAAAGCACAATAAAGTCAAACCACTGAAAAGTGTTGGTGAGTTTAGCATAGAGTACAAAACCCTCAAGTTTAAAAAATGTGCTTCATTCCTTCCAAAATGCATCAAGGACTTTGTCAGAACTAAAAATCCAAATATATCACACTGATGATGTAATGTAACAATTGTGGTAAAGTACACAGTCGAAAAATTTTTAGTTCAAAAAAATCTAGTTAATTTGTTTGATATGAAAGTCACAACCATCAGCTGACAGTAATAGGGTGTTTAAACGTACCTAATGTATAGTTTGCTGACCATACTTAAAAATAAAACTTCTGATACAAATAAATTACACAGTTTCAGTGCAAGATCAATATATTTTATATCAAACAAGATGTTTGCATAAATAAATATATTTCATGCAAGTATTCAGTAAAGATGTCAAAATCACTAGTCTTGTAGCAAAGTTTAGCTGCTCTCAAATTTAAAGGTGGGTGAGTTGACACATTTTGATTAAGTCCTGGTTCTGCACTTTCAAGAAGTCTAAGATGCTTTAATTTTTTGTACTCAGCAGTGGTCTCCCAGGCACCTCTTCTGGGATTAATTGGTGTAATTTCTAAAATACCAAATGCCAATTTATTAAAATCCCCACATACAACAAAATGTCTGTGTGGGGCATTGTTAGGGTTATATTTCATAATGTCATAACGGTTGTTTTTTCTTGTGTGTATTAAGTGGTCTTTCAGTCTTGCTTGGATAAAATCCTGGATATTTATTACATGTAGTACTATGACCCAAACCCGCTGTATTACAGTTACCATTTTGCAAAATCATAAACCATTGTCTAACTATATAGTCACATGTATAAATGTAGGGACATTGATTACAACTACCACATTTTTGTCCCTTTTGAATGTGCAAGGGAATTAAATGGATGGCTATGTGCATCCCTTTCAAAAATGTTTAAGTTACTAGAAATTTTATAAATAAAATATGGTTCTTCCCCAACGCAACTGTAAGCTTTATCATTTCCCTTCAAGATCATCCAATTACGTTTAATAGTATTTTTTACTTGTGAACAGGTAGTGTATTGCAGAACCATTGCCTTATTAAAACAATGGACCATTTTCTTCTTCATATCTATTTCTACTATTAAAGTAACAAAATCAACTGTGCTCTTATTGGTGTAAGTTAAACCTGTATGCAAAAGTGGTTTGCATCTTCTACCCCTTTCCTTCCTAACCAAATCTCCAACTTCTTTAAGTAGTTCTTTTAGATAACCCCTCTTCAAAAGCATATCAGATACTGTGTTAATTTCATCCTCAATTCCTTACTCAAGGCCATCCATGTCATCCTGATAAACTGCCCTTAAACCAAATTCTACTTGTAGATAAAGGAGTGAAAACTACTAAAATGCAAATATGAGTTAGAAAAAGTAGGTTTACGGTACACTGTAGAGTCAAGACCACTACTAGTCTTAAATTGTGTTATCTAAATAAATAAATGTATTTCAACAGTATGTGTTAGTCAAGTTTAGGAACTGCGTATTCAGTAAACTCAGCCACACTTTTTTCATCTTCATCCCAAATTGTGAAAATATCATCCAAGTGTCTGAGGTATAATTTGCAAAATGAATATACGAAAATTGTTATGACATTATGAAGTGTAACCCTAACAATGTTCTATATAGGCGTTCTGTTGTCTGTGGAGGATTTTAATAAATTAGAATTTGGTATTTTAGAAATTATTCCGATTAACCCAAAAGGTGGTGCTTGTAAGACGACTGTTGAATACAGAGAATTAATTTGGCAACTTAGATTCGATGCAAGTGCAGCACCTGTTCTTAATGAAAATGTGTCAGTTCACCGTGTTTTAAAATTGAGAGCAGCTAACTTTGATAAAAGATTAGTGGATGTTATGTGATCCTATCTCGCCTACATTCTGACTGATGGGTTCGGAGCCGATCCCTCGGCTCCGACTCGGCACGCTTATGCCAAAGAGCGAAGTCTCTTATTGGCTGAGCTTACTATATCCCAGGATGCACCACTACCAGTCCCCCAGATCTCGTTTGCCGCTATCTTGCGAAGACGTGGTCTCGAGCTGGCTGAGCTGAGTAGTATTTATTTACTAACTTTTTCTGTCAGAATTTTGCTGTTCTTGTCATAAAAAGCTGTTTTAACGGCTATTCTTCACTTTGTACCTAGGCCTTCGGGCTTCAAAAAATGCACCAAATGTAATTTTAAAATGTCAATCACAGATGACCACTCTCTCTGTGTTTATTGTTTGGGTGCAAAACATTTACAAGAGTCATGCAGCGTGTGTCACGCTTTTTCCTCGAGGGTCCTCCAGGAGAGGAAAAATAAACTTATTCTTAAAGGCTTAATTAAACCCTCCTTCGAAGAAGCTCTAGCATCCTCTCCTTCTCCAACCAAAAAGAAGGCGGCGTCGGCTCCGACCAGTCCGTCGGATCCGGCCACCAAAAGACATAGGCAGGCTTCTCCTTCGGCTCCAAGGACTTCGGAGCCGAGGGCGGAACGGTCTGCCTCGATGCCACCAGTCTCGACTCCTCTGGCTTCGGAGCCGAGGGCTGGGGCATCGAGAGGCGGGTCACCTTCGTCGGCTCCACTGGTCTCGGAGCCGACTAGGGTTGCCCGCTCAGACACTTCCTCCTCGGCGCCGAAGTCCTCCTCGGCACCGATGGAAACTAGTGTGGGTATTCCTTCGGCGCCGATACTCATCGAGTCGCCTCGGAGCCGGTCCCCTAGTCCTTTGGGGCCGTTGGAGAGGCCATCTCGAACCCGCTCAGTATCCTCTAAGTCCTCGAGGATGTCGGATTCGGATATAGACAGGGTGCTCCAAAGACTGTTCCAGTCCCCAGTCTTTCAAAATTTGTTTCGCTCCGACCCAGTTGGCTTCGGAGCCGATAGCCCATGCCCATCCCATGGCTGTTCCTCCTCCGACCGCTGGCTCCGCCGGAGCAGGTGCTGTTGGAGCCGGTGGAGATATTAGGGTCGGCTCCGACCCTTACTTCCAACCCGGCCTTCGGGTCCGAGTTTGGTACACGGACTTCTTCGGCTGGACCCGGGGTGATGTTTCGGGCCTATGCTTTCGGTTCCGAGCCTCCCTCTCGGTGCTTCGCTGGGATTGCCGTCTGCTATCATGGCTCCGGAGACCGGACACTCCCAGGATTCTGGGGGTCCGGCTTTCAGAGCTATGAGGAGTGCCTTGGCCAAGTCTTCGCCATCTCTCCGGCTTTACCGGCACCTTCCTGGGCGTGGAGACTGGGTCTTTGGCAGTTCCCTGTCCGTAGGCAGCGGAGCCCCTGGGCCTGAGGTTACCCCATTGGGGTTCCCTCCTCCTGAGGGTTCTTCGAGTTGTCTTCGGAGGAACCCCAAGGAAGAGATCGTGCAAGAGGAAGCACGTGGACTCCCCGAGTCTATTACATCGGACACTGATCTTGATGATGCGGAGGGGTCCCGAAGTCGCCCTCGGATGATGTCTCATTTGCAGACATCTTAGAGATCCTCAAACAACGAGGCGGCTGGATATCCAAACCCCCCTCTGCTGATGAGTCAGTGCTCCTCAAGGCCTTTGGGGCTCAGCCCTCCGCCTCCTGGGTGTCTCCGCCCTTCGACGAGCTCTTGGATTTAGTTTGTCGGGCGGGAACACCCAGATACCATGGAACCAGTCCCTTCTCGCCCTAATAAATTTTTATCTGCTCCACCCGAGAAGGAGTTCCTCACTAAAGGCGTGGCTGTAGATGCCATGGTGGTGGCATCTGCTAAACAACAGGACGTGGCAGAGGCTTCAACGTCCGTCCATCCTCCTAATAAGGAGTCTAGGAGCATGGACAGGTACGGAAGCGCACCCTGACTTCAGCGGCCTTTACTTTAAGGTCTCTGAATTATTTGGCACATTTTACCAGGCTTCAGAGGGATCTGGTCAAGGAGCTGTCAGATTCCTCTCGGTAACCTACCTGAGCAGCTAGCCCAGTCGGTTAGCTCTCAGTTGGCTATCCTTACGCCAATTTCTAACTCGTCCATGAGGCTCATTTCCTATGCGGCCGAAGGGGCGGTAGAGCGGCAGGCACAGGCGTGGCTCACGGAGACAAGCCTGGCTCCGCTTGTGTCAGTTTGCGGAGGCCTTCAAGTCTTCCTTCGCCGACGCTCCCTTTGATGGGTCCTCTTTGTTTGGACCCATGGTTAAAGACACCCTTACCCGCTGTGAGCAAGAGGGAAAAACTTTATCTGCCGTAGGTGCCCGTTATTCCACTCCCTTTCGGCCTTATCCCAAGGCCAAAGGAGGGGGGAAGATGTGGTTCCGAAAACCACGTAAGTTTTTTCCTCAACAGCAGGAAGATTCCCCTTCCAGAGGCAGAGGACGGGGAAATTTTTCTGGGAGACGCCGTCCCAGAGGCGGCAGAGGGCCCCGCAATTCTGGAGACCGCGAGTCCTTTTGTGGCTCTTCAGCCTCCCACACATCATGAGGGATTGCCCGGCTGTGCTGCTCCGGAGCCAGTCGGGTGCCGTTTTGCCAAGCACCTAAAAGCCTGGGAGTCAATCACTCAGGACAGATGGGTGCTTCGGATCATTGCCGGAGGTTACACCATCCCATTCACATGCTCACCCCCACCGTCCAAAAAATCCCGGACCCACCACCCAGTCAAAGGGAAATTGCAGCCGCAGAAGCGTTAAAGCTGCTAGAAAAAGGAGTCATCCAACCGGTCCCCACAGACCAGATCGGATCCGATAATTACTCAAGGTTCTTTTTAGTGCCAAAAAAGACAGGGGACCTGAGACCAATATTGGATCTCAGCAAACTGAACCAATCCGTCACGAAATCCAAATTCCGAATGGTCACGTTACAATCCATTCTCCCATTGTTGGAGAAGGAGGTTTGGATGTGCTCCATAGACCTCAAGGACGCCTATTATCACATACCGATTCATCAGGCGTCCAGGAGGTATCTGCGCTTCAGCCTGGGAGTCAGTCATTTCCAATTTTGTGCACTGCCCTTTGGTCTCACCACAGCCCCCAGGGTGTTCACCAAGTGTTTGGCAGTAGTGACTGCTCACCTGAGGAGTCTCGGATTCCAAGTGTTTCCCTATCTGGATGACTGGCTCCTGACTGCCACCACCAAGCATCTACTAATGGACAACCTCAAAGCCACTATCTCCCTGGGTGCTTCCCTGGGGATTACATTCAATTGGTCAAAGTCTGTCTTGCTGCCCTCTCAGCGCATAAGGTTCATAGGAGCAGAGATAGACTCAAAATTGATGCTGCTTTTCTTCCTACCGAAAGGATCCAAACTTTACAGGGCCAAGTTCGAGCTCTGATTTCAAGATCCAAAGCCCCAGCCAGGATGGTCCTACAAGTTTTAGGTTCAATGTCTGCCACGGTTCTTTTAGTTCCTCTGGCAAGATTGCACATGAGGATTCTTCAGTGGCTATTGTCAACTCAATGGTCCTTTCAGGACCTTCCCCTCAATCATCACATCATGATTACGGAAACATGCAAACGGGACCTTCGCTGGTGGCTTCAGACATCCAATCTAAATCAAGGAAGCCCCTTTGTTATTCCTCTCCAGTGGTTACCCTGACGACAGATGCCTCCCAGATAGGGTGGGGGGGGCATTGTCTGGGCAGGTTAGTTCAGGGCTCCTGGCTTCCAGACAAAGCTCTTCTCCACATCAATGTGTTGGAGATGAGGGCTGTACTTCTATCCCTACAGGCCTTACACAAGTTTCTTCCTCAGGGCATCATCGCCATCCACACAGACAACATGTCGGTGGTCTGGTATCTGAACAAACAAGGAGGGACCAGATCTTACCCCTTTGCAGAGAGGCCATGAGGGTGTGGGAATGGGCTGTAGCTACCAACCGCTTCTTGGTAGCGACCCACATTCCGGGGAAATCAAATATATTGGCAGACAAATTGAGCAGGACAATTCTCTCTCCTCACGAGTGGTCCCTAAACGAAACAGTAGCAGCTCAGGTTTTCAGGAGATGGGGAACACCGTGCTGCGATCTATTTGCAACACCACTAAACACCAATTGCAAAGGTTCTTCTCCTTGACTCCACATCAAGGGAAGCAGCTATGGATGCTCTAGCACAACCTTGGCCAACAGGGCTACTTTATGCCTTTCCTCCGATACCACTTCTCTCCAAAGTCATTCAAAAAGCTTCTCAATTGGGGTCCACAATGATACTGATTGCTCCATACTGGCCTCGTCAGGTATGGTTTCCCTACCTGAAGAAACATGCGGTGGACGATCCTTGGACGTTAGATCTAACTCCGGATCTGCTAATCCATCAGTCGGGACGACAGCATCAGTCCCTACACTGCTTGAAGTTGACAGCCTGGCTCCTCCACTTCCGACTTTAGTCAGAAGTCACACATTAGACCCGGAAGTTATTCACATTTTATCTTCAGCCCACAAACCCACCACTAACAAATTGTACCTCAGTAAGTGGAAGAGGTTTGCTATCTGGGCTCAACTCAGGGGCTTAGACCCTATCACTGCTCCGATCCCAGAAGTTTTGAAATTCTTAACATCCCTGTTTAATCAAGGGTCTTCTGTCTCTACTATTAAAGTCCAACTGGCGGCTATCTCTAAATTCCACGAATCCATGGATCCTCCATTGATGAGCAGCAGATTATGCAAGACTTTTATTAAAGGTGCGGGCCTGTTAAGACCCCCAGTTTTTCATCCTGCGCCTCCGTGGGATCTTGATTTGGTGCTTCGTGCATTAACATCTCCCCTTTCGAACCGGCTGCTACATGTGAATTAAAATATCTGTCTTGGAAAACTGCCTTCTTAGTTGCAATTACTTCTGCAAGAAGAGTTTCAGAGCTTCAAGCCCTATCTATTAAACCACCGCACTTGATTTTCCACAAGGATAGAGTATCACTTAGGCCTAATCCATCCTTTGTCCCAAAGGTCTGTTCTAATCTCTGTCTTCAACAATCTCTAGAGCTACCAGTTTTCTTCCCAAAATTCTCCAATGAAGCAGAATACACTCTCCATAAATTGGATGTTCACAGGCAATTGCGCTTCTATTTAGACAGGACTCAGCAATTTCGTAAGTCAGACCAATTGTTTGTGTCCTTCTCAGACAATAAATTGGGTAAAACCATTACAAAAGCTACTATCTCCAAATGGATTAGAGATTGTATAACTCAGGCTTATTCTTCTTGAATAAGCAACTTACAACATCTATCAAAGCTCACTCTACCAGAGCTATGGCGACTTCTATAGCTTTTCATTCCAAACTCGCTATATCGGAGATTTGTGCTGCTACTTGGTCAAATCCGCACACTTTCATTTCCCACTATAAATTGGATGTGGCATCTAAAGGGCGAGCATCATTTGGTTCCACGGTACTCAGGAGTGTTTTCCAGTGAGCCACCCAGGATTCAGGTGCTAGGACGCTGTCCCATCAGTCAGAATGTAGGCGAGATAGGATCACATAACATCTTTTAGTTATGTACTCACCATAACTTCAGATGTTTGGGATCCATCTCGCCTACATTCCTAATACCCACCCTCCTTCCCCCTGCCTTGGAGATCAGAAGAGATTGAACGGTTTTGAGTTCTACTGTTTTATCTTGTTTCATCTGACGATGTTATATAAGCAGGGCGTGCATGTGTGCATGTATGCGGACAAACTAGATCTGGGGGACTGGTAGTGGTGCATCCTGGGATATAGTAAGCTCAGCCAATAAGAGACTTCGCTCTTTGGCATAAGCGTGCCGAGTCGGAGCCGAGGGATCGGCTCCGAACCCATCAGTCAGAATGTAGGCGAGATGGATCCCAAACATCTGAAGTTATGGTGAGTACATAACTAAAAGTTTTGATGACTTTATGGAAAACTGCATGAAATGCATTTATTCAAATGTGTTGTTTGATATAGAATATATTGACCTTCCATAAAAACTGTGTTAAACTTAATTAATTTTATCATAGGTTTTATTTTTACGTCTGGTCAACAAACTTTACATTAGGTATATTTATAACTCCTTATTGCTGTTAACTGTTGGTTATGACTTTCATATCAAATACTTTAGATGTTTTTGAACTGTAATTTTATTTTAAATTTTTAGATTGTGTAATTTGCCATGTGATTGGTACTTGTAATTAATCACTGGAGTATCTTTGAATCTTATGATGTAGTCTTTGATTTATTTTGGGAGGATAAAAATGCATTTTTTAAACTCAAAGATTTTGTACTCTGTGCTAAACTCATTGATACTTTTTAGTGATTGATTTGATTTTATCATGCTTTGTTTGGCACTTTTATTGTTGGACTGGTTTAATAAACTCTGTTTGGTATTTATGTAACTGGCCAACATGCTTGTTTTTTTTTAAGACCTGGAATCATTGATCATGTGGATTTTGTCACCATCTAGTGCACTGTATCTTTGGTTTTCTTTTTATGAATTAATCTGTATGAGGAGCTAGGATTGTGTCAGACATAAAAATGTTTAAAGATTCAGTCATATTTGAATTAAATTAAGGGGATTATTGCCTTAACATCCGTTTATAGCGTCTGTCTCAACATGTAACACACTACCCCGTGATGCTCCTGGAAGAGGAAACCAAGGCATTTCAGTTGAATGTGGGATTCTGATACTCACAGAAGGCATAAAAAAGCTGATGATAAAACATCACGTACGTCTTTGCAGATCAGCTTTGCAAATGATTGGGTATCTATACTGCCTAGGGTATGAATTACTGAAACATACAGAACATATAGGAAGCCTAGACCTGCTGTTTGAGATACTGGAACAGATTGCAGGTGACCTCAGTTCGAATAGTAGCTTGGGCACCTATAGGAGCTGGGTGTGCAAGGACGGTTTTGAGTGGCCTCTGCTGGCTCATCCATCCATATACATTAGTACTTCATCTTGTCAGGTCCTCATACATTTCTTTTTTAGAGAAACCCTTACTGGAATGAATGAGTTCTTCAAATAGGAAAGCAGAGAGGCTTTTGAAGACAACAAAAAAAAAAAAACCTTAATCATCTTGGCCAGGATGCAGTGAAGCTAGTGGCCATTCCTTCTGTTTTAGGAGCTTTTAGGAACTTTACAAGATGTATTCTTGTCAACCTCCCACGTCCAGACTTTGACCCTTGCACCTGAGAAACCATATAGGTTCTATAAAGGTGTAAGACTCCCACAAATACCTATACAGGAGTCTAGTGATGTATCAAGATATAGTGAACATGGGTCCAGCAAAAGGGTCCATGTTGGTTCCTGCTGCTACCTTCCCATTGACAAGGAAAGTAGGGCTTATAATAGTTTTGGGAAGAAGATTTTGCATATCTGCTACCATATCTTTCAGGGCTATCAGTTGCCAGACACATATATGACACATTCAGTCTGATGAAGTAGCTCTTGCTACGAAAGCGTTCACCATTGTTTGTACTTTGTGGATTAAAATTGAACTTTATCTTCACCTGCCTTGGTCTGGTGCCTCCTATATGGTTATAATGTTGTTTACAGTGCATTCATGGCAGAAGCTACAAGCTTTGTGAACAGAAGGCATGTCTGGCTAATGCGTCAGTCCATCCTAGAGGATGTGAAAGCACAATGCCACAGTGGCCCCCTTGAGAAAGATCTGCTGTTTTGGAAATTTGCTTGTAAAGCTTTTATGAAAACAGAAGAAAGGGGTAAAGCTGTGCTAGGTGTCCAACAACTACTTCACACACCAATACAGTGTCATGTTAGGAAGCTACCCTTTGCTAGGACCCTTTTAATGTACGCATGGCAAGAGCAAGCAAGAAAAGGGAAAGATCAGTTTAAGAAAAGAAGGCAGGAGGAACATCACTGAGAAGTTGGGGGGCATCTGGGCCCAGATTCCAGCCGTGCACAACCATGACACTACTGCTTTCCCCTCAGTTCTCTGCAGCCTTAGTAAAGTGGCAGGGAGACTCTTATTGTTTGTCAGTGTGGGGATCCATCACAAAAATCTCTCGAGTCCTCCAAGTGATCAGAAAAGGATACAAGTTACAATGGCAAAATGTTCCTCATGTGGCAAGAATACTACAAGTCCCAAAAGACCAAAAAGAAAGAATTAAATCCATCATTGCAGAGCTCCTACTACAAAGAGTTGTTGAGACAGTTTCTCCCGAAGAGGTAGGAAAAGGGTTCTATTCCAGGTTCATTTTTGTCCCAAAGAAGAAAGGCACGTGGAGACCCATTCTTCACCTGTTAAAATTAAAAGTGTAAAATTGAAGATGTCTACTTTGTGGATACTCTAACCCCACCTACCCAAGTGCTCTAATGATTGCCCCAGATTAAAAAAAAAATGCCTACCTCCATTCATAGGGACCACAGATGCTACCTCAGATTTTTAGAGGGCTTTGTAGCTTTAATTAACATCATTGCTGTTTGGGTTATTTATTGTTCAAAGGGTCAACACACAATGCATAGCACCAATAATTACCTTTCACAGGATCATAGGTATACATATCTTGCCATATTTGAGTGAATGCCTTATTTGTGCAGCCTCTTGGAAGGAGGTGGTCAACAGGATGCCCTATGCTAACTACAGTTCACACTATCCCTTGAGAAATCCAGACTGAGAGGATTGCTTTCCTTGAATATCTGGTGGATACCTGCCTACAGAAAGCCTTCCTTTTCCATTCAAGGTGAAAGTTTGTTAGTAACATTTCTTCTAGTTAACTGTCAAAAAACATGTCATTGCAAGATAGTATCTCTGGGTTCTGGATACATGACATTTACCATCCTCAGGATTTCTACGTACCACATTCCACATGAGAAAGTTACAGTGGTTTTTGAAACCAGTGTAGATTCTGTGCTTTCATCTACTAGAAAGAGCAATTTCAGTCCTTTGTACATTGCCATATAGTTTCATTGTTTAGATCAACAGAGCAATCTTAATCTGGAGGGGGGGGAACCTTTTCTCAGGAGAAACCTAGCCAGACCATCACAACTTATAATTTAGAAATAGCCTGGGAACAGTTCACACAGAGTCTAAATGCACAAGGGTGTAGTGGGTTATTGTTCAATAGAAAAAGTGCATCAGTATCAGGGAAATGCTATCCTTAATACAGGGACTCGGAACCCTCAGCCATGTTTAGATGAAGTACACCCTGCAAGTAGAGACTGAATATGGAGACAGATATTATGTTAATAGATAGGAAGAAACCTTTTGTACTATTTCTGCATTTGATGCAACGTTACAACAAACTAAAACCAAAAACAAATTATCAGGGACTATCAAGACTTCACACAGGGTCATGTTTTTACATGGCCACAGGAGAGACTCTGTTCCGTGGGACACCAAGCAAGCCTTTTCTTTCTAATTCTGCTAATTCCTCTAAGAAAATAAAGGTATTACACCAGGAGCTAATGTTACAAATGCAACAAATGTAAAAAAAAAGACATTAGCTGATGAGAACAACATCACCATGGTAACCAGAGGGGGATTTAATTAGTCAGAAATGTCAACCCATGTGCAAGCAGGAGAGGTATCAGCTGACCAGGAGGGTAGGCTGAGAACCAATGCCAACATGGAGGATGAGAGCTTATGCCTAGGTGCACGACCCAAGACTGTAGTGTAGGAGAAGATGTATTATCTCCTTTTCCAATTCTACCAGTACCAGTGAAGATAAACGGGGAATGGAGAGTGTTTCAACAGAATCCCAGACATGCCAAGAAACAGAGGCTCTCCACACGACTGGTGACTGTAATACTATTGTATTTAATATTTCTGATTTATGTGTTGTCTAAAGAACAGCTCTATATTTTAGATAAGGGCTTAACGTTCATACCCAGTGCAGGCTCTGTGTACAGTGATGTCATTGACCTTATGCAATGTGGTAGGAATGTTGGCTTAAGAAATATGTTTGGCGATAAACAAAATACACCTATGGATACGAGGTTAGCCTTGAACATTAAATTGAAACAACCCCGTGTTTTTACGCCACCTATTCATCCCACTATTAGCACTTTTATTAAAGTATGTGCAGATGAAGATGAGATCTTTTAGATAAAGAGCACAACAAAAAATATTATAATTTAACAGCAGATCAAAAACTAGCTCTCGACATGTTAAAGCAGGTTGATAGAATTATAATGAAACCAGCAGATAAAGGAGGGACAGCTATCTTAATGAATATGTTTCTATCAAGATAAGATTGCAGTGATGTTACAGGATAAAAATATCTTTTTACATTCATCACATCACCATTAATGGTACAGAATGTAATTACTACTGTGAGGAACAAGTTGCTTGAGCTAAAACATGCACAGTTGTTGGATGAAGAAACCTTTAACATTTTATAGGTTGAACACCCAGTGACACTTATTTTTAAAAGCACTACCCAGAGTGCATAAGGATCTCAACCCCCCCCCCCAGACCCATTGTCTTAGGGCAGGGTTGGGTTACAGAAAACATTTCAATAACGGTTCAGTGCACACTGAGACAGGTCTCTCTAAAATTTCCTAGTATCTTTAGGAGCACAGGACATTTTCTAACATCATTGTATGAGTTCTTAGCAACAGGATGAGCAAATGATTATTTGATGGTCACCCTGGATGTTAGAGATTTGTTCACAGTAATCTGTAATAACTGTGGTATTAATGCGATTGATATCATATTGACTGGTTTAGACCATGGTAACACAGAGAGAGAGTGAGAATATGTGAATTACTAAGGTTGATACTTGAAAATGTCTTTGTGTGTCAAAATAATCACTATCGACAAAGGCAAGGAATTGCAATGGACACGCCATGTGCCAATACGTATGCCAATCTTGTATTGGCACATTGGGAGAACACAGTGATTTTCAGTTCCGAACATAGGTGAAAGGGGTCACTCCTAAGATTTGTGGATGACATTTTCCTCTTGTGGAGAAGTGATCCATTAGAGTTGCAGCGTTTTTTTCAGTTTCTGGAGTCTAGTACTGACTTCTTTAGATTCGCCATGCACAGTTCAAAACATATAATAGATTATATAGACGTGCGATTGATGAGAGATGACGACTGTAATATACATACATCACTATTCCGGAAAGGATGCTAGAAGAATAATTTCTTGGATTACAATAGCATGCACCCCAGGTTCACTTTTGATAGCTTGGTGAGGGGTCAGGTTGACAGAATTTCAAGGATCTGTATGGAAGATGCACAGTTTGAAAAGGAGATTGACATATTAGAACAGAATCTATATGTGAGGGGTTACAAAGAGGAAAAAGTATGTGACATAATAATCCATAGTAAGCAGCATTGGAGGGGCAGAGCCAAACCTTGGTTCTCCGAACACAAGCAACAGGTTGACATGATGAGCAATTTTAGGGTTCAGCCTGACAAGGATGAGAATACCAGATTGATGTTAACTTATAGCAGCAATATAGGTGAATATGCAAAATAATAAAACATAACTGGAAGGTGCTGCTAACTGACGAAAAAATAGCCAGTATAGTGGGTAGAAGCCCATCTTTTGGCTTCAGGGAAATAACCTGAAGGGCTACTTATGCCATGAACGTGATGGGCTTCAAAATCATAGACAAAATTATAGACAAGATTTGCACAAAGGAGCATACAAATGCAAACAATGTAAGGCATGTGAGTTCATAGCTGAGACTAGTTGCTTCACCCATCCTACTACCAAAAAATGTTACTATTTTAATGGATACACTAACTGTAGAATGCAGAATTTGATATATTTAACCAAGTGCCAACAGTGTACGTCTTTCTATATAGGAAAGATGAATCATATGTTTAAAGAAAGGATTTTGGGTCATATGTCATCTTTTAAGCTAAAAAAATGACTGTAATGCTTTCCATCAGCACACGAGCCAAAATCCTGATCATAAGTTTAACTTTATGGTTTTATAGATGATAAGGGGAGGTGATATAGTCATTCATATAGAATTTAATGAAGTAAAATAGATCATAGAGCTAGGAGCTGATAGAGCCCCTGGGCTGAATGGAGCAGTCCCTTTAAAACCAGCTCTAAAAAGGAGGATGATGTATTGATAGCTGATTGGTTGGCTTTTAGCTTAGACCGAATTTGTTTTAATGTTTGTGATACCTATGAAGGGCTTGGACTCGAAAGCGCTCATGTCTGTGGATTTTGTGCTTTTATTAAATACAGATTTCTTTTTTACAGCCTGTAAAGCCTGTAAAGTGGTGCTGATCTGCTTGTTCCTGTCTGTTCAGTAGGTGCCATGGGATCTATTGCATCTGCCCGAGTACCACTGACTCAAGCAGATGGAACCTTGGTTTAATGTCTAATCTGAAGGGTGACACACAGGAGTGCAGCCGAGCTTGCACATCAAGTCAGAGTGTACCTGTCAATCATTTCTGCATTCCTGCCACCAGGTCTGCCCCTGTCTGCTGTAAGACCTGTAAAACAATTCCTGAATGGAGTCCTAAATCTAAAATTACATAGAAAAAAGAAGAGCTCCTCCTCAGGATGTTAATTGTGTACTAGAAAATTCAGCTTTGTGTCAGCTACTTCTACATCTGCAAAACTCTTAATCCAGAAAACTGTTCAACTGGTGAGCATCACATCTGCTTGCAGAGTACCTGAACTTCAGGTCTTGAAACGATCCTTTCATAGTCCTCCTTAAAGGTAAGGTGAGTCCTAAATGTTTTGAGGAATGTGGTTTTTAACTGTCAGCCTTCTGCTCAAACCTTCAAACTGAAGAGGAAAGAATCCTTCATTCCAAAGATGTTTGCAGGTAACTGAGGTACTGTCTGCATTGAACCAGAGTGGCTGGAAAAACAAACAGTCTTTGTTTCATTTGCTGAAAGAAGGAGGGTAGTATGTGTCCTGACTTTGTAAGGAATGCCCTAATTTCATTCGGTTTTAGTACTTGTCCCAAAGAAAAGCCCTGGCAGACTCTGACAGTATTTGTACCGTCAGGGAACTGGAATTGCTGCACTTAAAAGGAGTTGATACTAAAACTGTTTGAAAGCAGTTCCCTGAACATCAGTTCATATCTTTTCCAAACACAATAAAATCCAAAAAATAATGACTACCACATGGTTCACAGGAAATAACCAAAGAACTGTTGCCAGACTCTTAATAAAATTGTTCAAAGATTTATTGTACAACCAAGTAGTTAAGCACTTTCATTCCTACTACTTCAAGACTTCATCAAAACTAGATTTCATTGGTTGAACAGTTTTTAAAATCTTCAGTCAGATTAATTGCTGCTTTCTGTTTTAAAGGTATATTGACACACATAGTTATTGTCTTATAAAATAAAATTTTAATCACGTGTATATTAAAAACTAAAACAGAAATACTATAGAGTAGACATCCATTCTAGGGCATGGGCAGGTTTTGCAGCAGCCATTGTATGGGGCTTGCTGTACCTAAGCTCCTGTTGTAATGCCACCACCATACTCTGTAGAGCTTTGGGAACTGACGCATTAGTAAAGGCTACTGCAGCAGTAACCAAAATGAAGAACCTTGGTACTGTTTTGTGTAGGTAACTTACTATAACAACAAATATTTGAATAGGTCACTGTTAGTACTATTTCCCACCCACTATTCTTGTGTTGGTTTCCAAAGTACCTTGTCGCTCCATTGAGTTGAGATGGGGTACTTAGTTCCCTTCTGTGCTGTTTTATCTTTTCCTCACCTTTCCACACATTCCTAAGCTTTAGGTCTGCTCATATTTAGGTAGTGGTTCAGAGGTGTTTCATTACTCCCCTTCTCATGACCTTGTTCATCCGGAGGATAGGGAATAAAACCTACTGACTCCCCAAGTACTGTTCTGTCATACCTGAGTCCAGATTTACAGTTAGTTTTTAGGATCCTTGCTAAGGGTAATGGCCAGTAAAGCTCTAAAATGACATCATAGGTGGATTCCCTTCTTATTCTGACACAGTCAGATGTACCAGATGCTAGATGTACTCTATACAGTGGTGGAAGTATCCCGAGTTCTGAAAGTCTGGACAAACATATGAGGACACCTAGGGGCTATGTCCCACAATTGAGGGCTACTGCAGCAGTGAACTATTTAGATGTGTATTGTTATGGTAGGTAGCCCTCACAAATGCATTTTTGTGGAACAGTTTATTAATCTTTATCTGTGTCTCCTGGCAAAGTTCAGTCTAGAATACATCATGATTTTAAATGATTCATTACAACACTGGGGCTAGCTGGCACATGTACTAATCATCTCAGTATCTTTAAAACTTTCCCAGTCTAACTCCTCCTCCATCTCCTATAATTGCCTTGTACCGCTTTGATTCTCCATATCTTGTTTGCTACTGAACAGCTCATCCTGAGAATCAGCCCCCAGGCTATTAAAAGCAGTGTTTAGCATTCCGGTCCAAGAGTTCTTTTTTTTTTTTCATTCTACCTTTGCTTTCCCAATGCTGTTCGTGTTCTTGAAGTTGGTTTCAGGTCAGATCCTTCCAGTTTTTGTCAGCTTTGATATTCTTCCTTTGCAGTCCAGGCTTATGGCCATCATTTTGTGTCATGGTGAAGCTTTTTGTCTTTGCTGGTGCCTCTCATTGGTCTTTTATTTTCCTTTTTAGTTCTTGTAGTTATTAATTTGGTTCAGAGTGCATAAGTAAGATAAACCAAAGAAGCCTTCTAGTTTAAAAAATGCCAGAAATGTAGTTATAAGATCCCACACCATGATAAGCACAACCTGTGTCGGACTTGTTTGGAGTGGATCCTTTGAGTCTTCACTGTTCTGTTTGGGATGCATTTGAGCTTAAGATTGTTACACAATATTAAATTGATTCTCATAGGTTTATTTTCAAGGCAATCTTTTTCAGCTAAATTTACAGTTTTATAAAAGTGAAGCATAGAAATGAAGCTGAGGGTCATACAGGTCATCTTCCAGGCCCTCAGTGTTTCCTCTGAGGTCCCTAAGGTAGAGGTAATTTCCTTTCCTGTCACTATAAATTTGAGACTTAATGGAACAAGCCACTTATTTCAGGTGTTTCACAGATTGATTTCACAAGTTGCAGATATTCTAAAAAATGCTTTAGTACTCCCTCTTTAGTGTCTGAATTGAAGTTATAAATGTTTTGCTTCCCACAAGTCCTCCTTAAGCTATGTCAGTCAGGGCCTCTCACTTCCTCTGCAGTCCCCCTGTGTCAGTAACTTTGAACTAGGATGTAAATATTGATGCTCCCCCCAAGTAAAGGCACAGGTTGAGATAGGAATCTTGTCTTCTCCGTCTAGTCGCAGGACAGGAAAAGAAGGTTCTGTACTCTTCTCCTATTGGAATGCCTCCTTTCTGGTTTCATGCTTAGAGCCTGTAAAATAGTGGCCCGTGGTTGAGCTGCAGGTTTTTCTGTAGAAGCTGATAATCCCTTTTGTGAAGGTAGCCTTTTTTTCGCAACTTGTTCATTTGGTTAGGGGAGCAACACAACAAAATGAACAGACATGGCAAAGCAGAAGGCTTTTTGCAGAACTCCCACCGATGAGGAGATTAGGTCAGCAGCCCAAGCCCCCCCCCCCCCAGTTTTGTCTCATCAGTTCATGTACCTTCCTCAGAACTGGGGCTTTCAGGAGGGGTACTAGGGAATCCTGTCCACTGCCATTCTCTGTAGTCACAATGAGGCACTCCATGAGGAAGAGTCAGGATGCTTCCTCTTGACTGCAGTGTCAACCTAAATTGGTTCCATTGCCCTCTCCATTGTTTTGTCTGTTGACTTTGGTATTTGTACCTCGGGTCTGAAGTATTTGTGCCAGCCTAAGTGATGAGGGCTTAGGTGGGTGTTGGTAACAAGTCAGTCAGCACCACCACACCACTCATCTCCAGTGTCAATGATTAACTAGGCCCAGATTCTTGCACTTGTAATGGCCTCAGTCCTGGATTCCCACAAGTCTGACTTTTTAGCCTATTCATCTTCTCACCAGTGAAACAGGGGAGCAGAAAGCTGCTGCATAGATATGTATGGGGCATCTGATGATGATTTTTCCTTTCCTTAGACACTTCCCTCATTCAATTGGTCCTAGGAACAAACACTGTAAGAGGATACATCCAGACTCCCCCACATTGAGTGTCTCACTGTGGATACAGATAATGGCAGTGGAAAGGATTCCCTAGTGTCCTTCCTGAAAGCCCCAGTTTTGGGGAAGGTATTTAAAATGAGACAAAAGGGGGGTGCTTGAGCTGCTGATCTAATGTCTTCATCTCTGGCAGTTTTGCAAAAAGCCTTCTGTTTTGCCGTGCCCATTCATTTTCTTGTGTTGATTCCCTAACTGATCAATATGGTTGCAACAGCCAATAGTAGTAGCACCTATGCAGAAAATCTGGGCAGGACCGTCTTGCTTCTCATGGACTGAAAATGATATAGTAAGGCTTGACTGGCCAACTCTGTTCTGTTGACAGTAGCCCATCCCCCAAATAAGTAATGCAGGTTTTAGACGGATTTGTTAAGTGCATGTGTGACGACCCACCAGTGGACCAGTAAATAAGGAGCCTCAATCCTCACCACAGGAACAAGTGTGGGACATTCACTGAGAGGTTAACAAGTACATACACAGCATTTCCAGATGCAGCTCTCTGCTTCAAGTGTAATTTCCCTTAAGAGCTCACAGAGACCACAGTCGGGTTCGGGTCTGGTTTCTCCCTCTTTCTCCAGATCACCAGTAAGACTCCCCACTGGCACAGCTATAGAGCTCAGATCTCAGCTGAGTGACCAAGCCAAGACCTCCAACACCCTGTCTGTCCAACCAGTGCTTTATATCCCTACTCAAGTAGCTGACGCACATTCTTTTGAGGTTTGATTTACACACACACACACACACCTGGGAAAGGCTGGCACAGGTTTACTAGCTATGCCCCCTTTTGCCCAGACTATAAGATAGTTTTCACTGCCACCAGTAACTCTTTCCAGCTACCTTAAGGCTCTTCCATGGATACCCAATATACTGAGTGATATTAATTTTAATATTACAAACGGTAGTTTGACCAAAAGCAAGCCTATTAAGAGTGGCCCACACAGTGTCACCAAATAAATATGCAAGTACTCTCAAAACTTAAATATCTCTACACAGATCAGCCACAATGAAAGATTTAAATATATTTAATAATAATAAGTGAAAAAACAAGACAATACTAAATATATATTCACAGCGACATTAGAGTTAAAAACCACAGGAAATACAGGCACACACAAATAAAAAAAAACATCTAAACTAACCTTCACTATATTCCTGACTGAATCTAAGAGATTTACTATACTCTAGTAACTTGCTAATAGAACAAAGCAGATGTGGGGAATGGTTCTTGTTTTTGTCCGATCCAAGACAGACTGCAGAATGCTGTATCACTAAGAGACTTCTCAGATGAATATGTAAAATATTACTGCTAGGATAGCTTGCAGAATGACATAATTTCAGGTCATCTGACTTCTAGTTCCCAGGCCAAAACCCCCACTGCTAGAAGCTGGCAGCATTTAGCATCTACCTATAAAAATATACAGACAAGGGCTTTTTTCAGATTTTTGGCAGATGGTGGAAGTCCTAAAACAGTTGCATTCCTTCATGCTTCAAAAGTAGCAATTGGTTCCCTCCAAGGACAATACAGAAAGCTTCCTAGTACAAACCTTATGTGTCTGGCTGCATTGAAGACTTACTTGAGAGATAACCTCTTTATTGCGTAGCCTATCATTTAATTTTAATTTCAGATATTTTTCTAAAGTTTGCTGGACTTAGGTTAACACACTGTATTTCAGTTTCCACTGTTAAAATATATACAGTTTAACAGTTACAATAGCGCATGTACATTTCTGTTCTCTTCTAGTAGGGCACACTGTGGATACATTTTAAACACAGTACTTTACAAATACCTTTTCAACACAAACATCTGTACAGAGCAGTTTGATGTACACATGACATACAGTTTTGATGTTATTGATGTCACTATTCTTCGCTCTTGGGTCGTAGGATCCGACATCTGATCTGAGCCAGCAACTTTTCAGACAGCTTCTAGGCTCAAGCTCCTCCCACTCTCATAATCCGTTGCTGCCCTCTAACCCCTCAGATCTAAATTGCTGCGCTCAGCATTAGACGCAGATTCCTTTGCTCGAGTCTCCAGTGGAGATAAGTAGCATACTTACTCTTATTTTTCCTTATTTTCTCCTTTTTATAGTTTCTAGTGGTTGGTTGTTAATTTGTAGGTAGTAATTTGATTCCCCTCCCTTTTCTGTTCTTGTTGTTATTGAGGTTGTTGTAGTGTGTTTTGGTGCCCTTTATACTGTTGTTGTAGTTCGTGATATGTAATGTGGTTGTTAGTTCTTCTGGGTCCTTTCTGGTTCTGTTGACGCTTTTCTTTTGGTTAACGATTTAGCACGTCCCTTAGGGTTTGTTTTTTGCCTCGTGGTTCCAGCATGTCAGGCAAGCCTGGTGGGTTTAAAAGGGTGCTCCTCGTGCGGTCGGAAGATGCCCGTGTCCAATTTGCATGAGGAGTGCCTTTATTGTTTGGGCACCGAACACCTGGAGGTTGAATGCGTTATTTCTGCTGCCTTCAACCCCAGGGCTTTGGTTGAGTGCCATAACAAACTTCTCTTAAAAGGTGTGGTCCAAGAGGGTCTGTCGGCCCAGTCCCTGGCCAAGTGTGGACCCTCCGATCTTAAGAGAAAGGCCACCTCTCTCCCAGGGTCGTCATCTTTGTCAAAAAAAGGCCAGACTGTCTGATCCCAGCTCCTTGGATCTGACTCCAGCCTCTGCTTTGTCAGATTCAATTTCCTCGGATTCTAAGTCCCAGAACTCCCCCCTCTGGATCCAGGGTTTCTGCTCCAAGGCCCTCGTAACCAAGGTCACGGGAATCTACTCCTGGATCCTAGGCCTCCGGATCGAGGCCTTCAGATCCGTCCAGATCCAGAACAGCCATGGATCCATCTCCCTCGGATCCGAGTCACGTGGGGTCCAAGAGTTCAGATCCTCATTTGCCTTTGGATCTGTGTCAGACCCCACAATTATTATAGAGGACTCCCCGTCGGGTTCTGGCTTGGGGCAGTCCCCTTCTGCTTCCAAACACAGGAGACTATCTTCGGACAGGTAGGGGGGAGGTCTTTGGGGTCCAGACATCTATCCCTAGCTAGGTCCTCTGTCTCATCTTGGTCCTCCAGGAGCTTGTTCCCCTACCAATATGGACAGGGTGATGAGGTCTTTTTCAAGGCTCAGATTGAATTGGGGGTTTTTGTGTCCCCCTGCCCATCTAGCTAGGGGTCCACCTCCTTCCCCTTCACTGGCTTCTCTTCATCTGATTCACATGGTTTCAGATTTTCAAGCCCTGGAGCGCATCTGGGAAGATACAGTGATCCCTAGAGGCCATTCTGTCTTTACCCCGTCGGAGTCCCTGACTACCACTGCTTGGCCTCCCCCTGGGCAGACAGAGTCCCGGGCTCGACCTATCACCCTTGAGTCCTTGGTGAGGGCTGCAGACCTGATTTTTCGGATCAGTCCCTTCCCTTTGGTGCTTCCACTCTCGACAGTTCGGGGCTGATACTGTCTGGAAGCCGAGAGGCACTGGTATGCTCTGGTACCTCTTCTCAGGCAGGCTTGCTTGCCAGGAGTATGGATGGGGCATCATCCAGCCCTTTGG
Source organism: Protopterus annectens (assembly GCF_019279795.1). Classification (NCBI taxonomy): domain Eukaryota; kingdom Metazoa; phylum Chordata; order Ceratodontiformes; family Protopteridae; genus Protopterus; species Protopterus annectens. Next base: position 713,042,478 of record NC_056725.1, on the reverse strand, counting down.
CTTTCCAGCTAGTAGAAGGGACTTTTTCCTCCACTAGAGTTTCCTCCCAGGCTCCCCAGGGACCATCCTAGCCCCCGAAAGTGGACTCTTCTCATCCTGTTCCTGGTCAGCCCTCTTGAACTAGACTTCAGGTGGAAGTCACCCCCTCCTTGGGATCTCCCTATCTTCTGAATCCTCCCCTGAGCCCCCCTCAGAGGTACTTTGGAAGAGGTCATGCAAGAGGAGGCACCAAGACTCCCCTTTGTAGTCTTTCACTGAGGATACAGGCCTCAGTGAAGGGAAGGGGTCCCCAGATCACTGCCCGAGGGTATCTCCTTTAGAGACATCTTAGAAATCCTCAAGCTTAAAGGGGGGGGTGGTCTTCCCTACCTCCATCCTCCAAGGAGTCAGTGTTCCTGAAGGCTTTTAGGATGGGACCATCTACCTCCTGCTGTCCCCCCCCCCCGCTGATGAACTTGTAGACCTTATCGCCAGCAGGCCATTAGGAGGAGTCAGATCCTGTGGAGCATTTATCCAAGGGCGCCGATAAATTTTTCAGCCCTCCTTTTGACAAACAGTTCTGGTTAAAAGGTGTGCCAGTCGATCCTATTGTTGTAGCTGCTGCCACCAAGAAATAGCTGACAGAGCAGAGTGCGTCTGTTCATTTCCACCTAACAGAGTCCAGGACGACTAAAAGACATGGAAAGTGGGTCTTTGCCTCCACTACCTTCAGTCTGCGAACGCTTAACTACTTGGCACATTTCACCTGACTCCAGAGGGATTTGGTTAAGGAGCTTACCACATCCCTGTCTGAGTTGCTGTCTACACTCAATTCCCTGGCTAATGCCTTGATGAGGCTGATTGCTAATGCTGCAGAAGGCTCATCTCATGCGGACGGTTCAGGCATCGCTGTTCGGCATCATGCCTGGCTGCCCCTTTGCGGAGTCCTTTCATTCCCTAAACCTTCTTTTGACTGTTCTACCTTCTTTGGCCCTTTGGTCAAATAAACACTCACCTGCAGTGAGCAGGAAGGCAAGACCTTGTCGGCTGTGGTAATCACGATGTCCTTCAAGGATGCATCTGCAGTCATAACATATGGGTTGTCCTGCCTCAGGCAGCCCTTCGGTCGGCCGGATTCCAAAGTCTGGGTCTGGCCTCGGCTGATGTCGCACTTTTCCCGACGTCAGAGCTTCTGGGGTATAAAGGCATCAGCCGACGCCATTTCCCTCAGTCTTTCTTGCCGCGCGGTGCCCGAAGCAGAAGCTGTTCGCAAGTGCCGGTCGGTCAGATCCAGAGATTTCAGCTACCGAAGACTTAGAAAAAAGCTAAGTACCCCGTTGGGGACTCTTTCTTGCCTCAGCCGATGTCAGACAAAGTAAATAATTGTTTAACTTGTGGGAAACAAATACCTCATAAGGATTTCCATTCTTACTGCCTTCCTTGCTTAGGCCCAGACCACGACGTATCAGCTTGTTTAGCCTGTGCCTCCTTCAACCGATGGACTCTTAGACGTCGGTCGGAGTTTGCAGAAGAATTTTTCGGTACTGCTTTTGCATATAAAATGCCGTCGGAGACTCCGACTACGCATATGGCCAAAAAACGCAGGGAAAAGGACCGACACTCGCGGCCCGCGGTTTCGGCTGAAACCACGGTTAGGCCTACCGTGAGTGTCTCGGTTTTGGCTAAAACCGAGTCCTTGGTTCTTACTACGACCGAAACCATAACTCCGACAACCGAGGCCAGAGAGGCCCCGGCTGAGTCGGCTTCAGAAATCCCTACCGAAGCTAGCGTTCAAGAATTGTCGGACACCATTCTTTTGGACATTTCTACACCTGCACATGGGGCAGCTAGGCCCCCAGCTTCTATGTCTATTAAGGCCTTCTCCAGGGCTAAAGCTGCCAAACTTTCAAAAGCTTTACCTGCCAAATCTACTTCACAGAGGCCTTCCTCGATTTCTCAGATTCTCAGTCTTGCTGAGGACCTTATATCCTTAATTAGGGGTTCCCAACCTCACCCAGACAGGGCCTCCCAACCTCCACCTGACAAAAGGCCTAGGACTGAACCCTCTGAACCTCTCTCCTCTGATTACTCCACGGATGGATCTGATTTGTTAGACCATCAGGAAGGGACCTATTCGCCTTTTGAGGATTTAGATGCAGAAGACTCTATTCCTTCGGCCTCCCCTCCTGAAGAATTTTCCTTTGGGGAGACTTTGCACTCAATGAGGGAACACTTTCAATGGGAGGGTCAGGATTTTTCTGATTCTAGAAAAAGATTAAGGACATTTTTACATTTTCCCCAGCATAGGCCCTTAGCCATACCACCAGTGCTAACTGTAATTGATGATGTGTCTAATGATGTCAGTTCTGCACCTGATTCTCTTCCCCCGGCCCCTGCCAAACCTGACAGATATTACAGGGTCCCGGATTCTCACTTCCACCTGTATAAAGCCCATGCTGCAGACCCAGAAACTATTTCTCAGGGCCCAAAAGGTGTTGCAGCTGCCACTGCCAAAAATCCCCTACCCTCTGATAGAGAGTCTAGAGCATTAGAGAGATGGGGTAAAAAGGTTTATACATCTGCTACTCTTTCTGCCAGGGCTTTAAACTGTCAATTCCATATGATACAGTACCAAGAATATTTGTTAGATCAGCTGAATAAAAAGCTTTCTTCTCCTGAACCTTTAGACCGTAAATCCCTTCAGGATTTGGTACACAATTCTCAGCAGGTCAGTAATCATTTCTTAAAATGTGGCTATGATGCACTGGAGGCTTCATTTAGATCAGCTATGACTGGGGCAGTAATTTGTAGGCATGCCTGGCTAAAAGAGCAATCCTTGCCAGACCATGTCAAGGCTAAACTCCTAGATGCTCCAATGGAAAAACAAAGTTTATTTGGCTCCCCTGCACAGGAGATTCTAAAGAAAGTGGAAGAAAAAGCAAAATCTGTGCAAACAGTAAAGGAATTTCTGCAGGTCCAACCTCCGAGGTTCAGCAGAAACTGGCCTTCAAAGAATTGGTCCTTTCCAGACACCTCCAGAGCACAGGGGGCAGGAATAGACGCCCTAGAGGCAGAGGTCAATCAAAGGGTGCCTACAGGGGCCGTCAGTGGCAGCCTGCCAACCAGAGGAGTAGTGCCACAGCTGCAACTACAGCCACTACCACAGGACAGACACAATGACTTGACTCTGATTCCGCCTACCAGGGAACAACTGGAAGCTCCCTTGGGCGGAAAGCTGGCTTTATTCTCAAAAAACTGGCATTGCATTACAAAGGACACATGGACATTGCAAACAATAGACAAAGGATACAGGTTTCACTTCCACACTTTACCAAAAAGGAGCGGAATGCCAAACCTTCCACCAAACCAGAAGCCAGAGGCTTTAAGACAAATCAACAATTTACTTCAGATGAAAGCGATAGAAAGGGTACCATCTATGGAACAAGGCCAAGGATTTTACTCCAGACTATTCCTTGTACCAAGAAAAGAAAACCAATGGAGGCCTATTCTCGACTTGTCCGCACTGAACACATATCTCATTGTGCCAAAATTCAAAATGCTGACCCTACAGCAACTTCTTCCCATGTTGGGCAAGGAGTCTTGGCTGGTGACTCTAGATCTCAAGGAGGCATACCTGCACGTCCCTATCCGACCAGATTGCAGAAGACACCTCAGATTTCTTGCAGGATCAGAGCATTATCAATTCTCAGCATTACCCTTTGGCTTATCTACTGCGCCCAGAGTATTCACGAAATGCCTGGTATCAGTAATTGCACATTGCAGACTTCAGGGAATTCAAATCTACCCATACCTGGACGACTGCCTAATACAAGCAGACAACAAGACAAAATTGATAAAGGATTTGGCCTATGTCATACACCTGCTACAGGCCTTGGGATACACAATCAACATCCAAAAGTCAAGACTAGTGCCATCCCAAAGGATAACATTTTTGGGTGCAGATCTGGACACAATAACTCAGATGGCTTTTCTCACAGAAGAAAAACAAAAACAACTTCCAGATTACTTCATGACTTTGACAAGACATGCTCAGCTTACTGCAAGGAAAGTCCTGCAGGCCCTGGGTTACATGGCATCCTGCATAATCTTGATCCCGCATGCCATGCTGCATATGAGGAAATTACAATGGTACCTAAGGAATGTATGGTCTCAACACAGGCACAATCTAGAAACCATGATACCAATCATTCCATGCCTTCAAAAGGAATTCATGTGGTGGGCTGAGGCCTGCCAGTCCAACAGAGGGTTGCCTTTCAACAAACCAAAACCAAGGCAGACCATCACCACGGACGCCTCAGACCTAGGATGGGGAGCACACATGGAGGACAAATGTATCCAAGGCCTATGGTCTCAAGGCCAGCTAAACTTGCACATAAACCAAAAGGAGATGCTGGCAGTGAAGCATGCATTCGAGGCATTCAAACCATTCCTCCAGCAAGGACATCTGCTGATAAGGACAGACAACACCACGGTCATGTGGTACATAAACAAACAGGGAGGCACGCATTCCTACACTCTATGCCGGATGGCAATGGATCTGTGGAACCTAGGCCTGAATCTCAATATCCAGCTGCAGGCCAAATTTGTACCAGGAAAAGAGAATTCACTAGCAAACAGCTTAAGCAGAACTACCACGGATGCTCACGAATGGATGATGCATCCAGACATCTTCAAACTCATAACAAAGAAATGGGGAATGCCAGAGATAGATTTGTTCGCCTCCCCACTCAACCACCAACTGAAGAAATTCTGCTCGAGGACATACCACCCACAAGCCTGGAGGGTGGACTCTCTCTCTTTCAGCTGGAATGTCCTAACAGTGTATGCATTTCCACCTCTCCCACTGATGTACAAGGTTCTACTGAAGATCAGGGAGGAACAGCCAATGGTGATACTAATAGCTCCGGACTGGCCAAGACAGCACTGGTATCTGCTACTGAGAAGCATGTCTCAGGCGAACTCATGGCCTCTACCCCTATGGCCTCTTCTCCTAATGCAGAACAACTTCAAGACCCTGCATCCAAACTTGAAAACACTGCAACTAACTGCCTGGAAAATTGCTTAAAACCAAACCAAACTGTCTTATCTCAGAGGGTCAAGGACATTATCCTGGAAGCTCGCAGACCCTCCACAAGGAAGACATACTCAGCTAAATGGAAGAGATTCCTCATTTGGAGCACAACAAAGGGCACAGATGTCACAGTGGCAAACCTAGCACACATCCTAGAATACTTAGCAGAATTGTTCCACAATGGCCTGTCCTATTCTTCCATTAAGATTCATGCTTCAGCAATTTCAGCAGAATACAATATGGGTCCTCCTATCTTCTCTCACCCTCTTCTCAGACAATTTTTGAGAGGGATCAAAAATGTTAAACCTCCAAGGAGACCCCCTCTGCCTGCATGGGATCTCAATTTTGTGCTGGAAAAATTGACACTGCCTCCTTTTGAACCAGCAGCACCAGCAGACTTACAGTTTCTATCTTGGAAAACTGCTTTCCTTCTGGCAATCACTTCAGCAAGAAGAGTATCCGAGTTACAGGCATTAATGGCAGTGCAGCCTTTCCTTATTTTTCACCAGGATAGAGTGTCTCTGAGAACCAATCCTACTTTCATGCCAAAGGTGGTATGGTATCCAGGGTATCCTTGAACCAAGCTATTCATTTGCCTACGTTCTTCCCTAACCCACAGAACAAAGGAGAAAAACTTTTGCACACCTTGGATGTACACAGACAACTACGCTACTATCTGGACAGAACTAAAACCAGCAGAAAAACTGACCAACTTTTTGTAGCATATGCAACTGGGGTGCAAGGAAAAGCAATTTCCAAACAGACAATTTCAAAATGGATAGGAAATTGCATTTGTTTTTGCTACTCTTTTCATGGAAAGACAGCTCCTGAAAATATCAGGCCTCATTCCACAAGGGCCACAGCCACCACTACAGCTTTCCTACGAGGGGTGGCTACCAAGGACATTTTAGAAGCTGCTACTTGGAGCTCCGTGCATACATTTGCCAAGCATTACAATCTACCTTTATACTCCAGATCCCGAGCAGGCTTTGCAACTGCAGTTTTACAGGGGATCTCAACTACACCATCCTTATCTTAGTACCTCCTCCCCCAGTTTGGCTATGGTATTCTACCCATATTTTATGACTGCAGATGCATCCTTGAAGGACATAGTACAGTTTTGTACCTACCATAAATGTAGATGTCCGTTAGGTATGCATCTGCAGTCAGGATTACCCACCCTCCTTCCCCTCTGTGGTATTCCTTGGGTGCTTACCCCTCTTTCGGCTAGCTGGCAACATTTATCCAAATTTAGCCTTCTTAGAGGGCACCTGGCATCTGGGGCAAGAAACACTGAGGAAAATGGCGTCGGCTGATGCCTTTATACCCCAGAAGCTCTGACGTCGGGGAAAGTGCGACATCAGCCGAGGCCAGACCCAGACTTTGGAATCCGGCCGACTGAAGGGCTGCCTGAGGCAGGACAACCCATATGTTATGACTGCAGATGCATACCTATCGGACATCTACATTTATGGTAGGTACAAAACTGTACTTTTTCTGTCCTTCAGCACTCCTCCTCCAAGGCGCATTGAGGGGACCAGGAAAATGTGGTTTTGTAATTCACAGTCTTTCTTTCAAGATGCTTAGGATGAGCCCTCTTCCTAGAGGTTGTGGGAGAGGGTTCAATGGCAGACGTTGCCCTAGAGCAGAGGGGGTCTGCAAAATCAGGGCTCTAGGGAACCCTTCTCTGGGAAGCCACCCCAGTGCTCCTGAAGTGCTGCCCATCTGTCCTGGAGGCAGTCAGGGGTCATTTATCACTGCACCCTTTGGCCTGGGCAAATATTACAAAAGATCGCTGGGTGCTAAACATTATTTGCAGGAGCTATTTTATTCCCTTTTCTGTTTCCCTCCCCATGCAGGAAATACCTTCCTGATATGCCACCCCATTAGAAGGAGTTAGCTTCGAAAGAAGTGCTCAAACTTCTTCAAAAAAGAGCCATCCAAGAGGTATCCTCGGGACAATGAGAATGGGGAACTTATTCTTGCTTCGTCTTTGGTGCCAAAGACAATGGGGGACCTGCATCCAGTTTTGGACCTCAGTGCACTAAACCTATCTCTCAAGAAGTCCAAGTTCTGGATGGTCATTGTCCAGTCCAGCGTACCTCTTTTGCACAAGAATGATTGAATGTGCTCTGTGGATCTCCAGGATGGTGTACCATCATATAAAAATAGACACGTGCTCCAGGAGACTTCTCTACTTTTGTGTAGGGGCCAGTCAATACCAGTTTAGGACCCTGCCTTTTGGTCTCGCCATATCCCCAGTGTGTTCACTAACTGCATGGCAGTGGTCGAGCTAGCCTGAGACTGCAGAGATTCCAGGTGTTTCCATACCTCGATGATTGGCTCCTCACACCTTCCACTAAGCACTGACTGGCCGCTGCTACTCGGTATGTGCTTCGACTTTTCGACCAGTTAGGGATTACAGTAAACCTCCCCAAATCGAACCTGATCCCATCCCAAAATTTGGAGTTCATCAGGATTCAGCTGGGCAATGTGTCAGAGATTGCAGCGCTGCTCCTACGCTGTGTACATCTGATCAGAACTCGTGTCCATTGCCTTCTGGATTTGACTCGTCCTCTGGTCCACTTTATTCTCACGGCCTTAGGATCCATGGTGGCAGCAATCTATCTGGTGCCATTAGCCAGATTCTGTATGAGAGTTCTGCAGTGGACTCTAGTGGTCTTTCCTATCTCATCCAATGACTGCCTTAATCCATCAAACTCCAGTGTGCAGGTGGCATCTCCTTTGGTGGTTTCAGTCTCCTGACCTTCTAGCAGGCAGACCCCCCCCCCCCCCCCAGCACCACCATGACCTTGGATGCTTCTCTGTTGGGGTGGGGCATTACCAGGGGAAAGACAGTCCAAGGCACTTGGTCCTCTGCAGAGAACAAACTGCACATAAATGTATTGGAGATGAGAGCAGTTCTCCTCACGATGCAAACTTTTCAGGACTGCCTTCCTCTAGGTACCATTGTAGTTCACACAGACAACATGGCTGTTGTGTGATACATCAGTAAGCAAGGGGGCACACACTCTTATCTGCTTTGTCACGAGGCCATGAGGGTGTAGGAATGGGTGATGTCCTCTGGGCACTTTCCCCTTGCAATGCACATTCTCAGCGAGTCCAGTGTGTTGGAGGACATACACAGCAGGGCAATCATGAATCTTTACAAGTAGTCCCTGAATCCTTCGGTGGCGAAAGAGATTTTCCTTTGCTGGGGTCAACCAAGCTGCGATCTGTTCACTTCCCCTCACAACCACAAATGCAGCTGAATCCTTCAGGGATGCTCTTGTTCACAATTGGCCTTTGGGTCTCTCTTTTTTTTTTTTTTTTTTTTTTTTACTCCTATCCCCCTATACTTCTCATTCTAAGAGCACTTCAGAAAGCCTGTCGCCTCGAGGCCACTTTAATCCTCATTGCCCCCTTTTGGCCTCTGCAGGTGTGGTTTCCCCTCCTATGGTCTCATTTGAAGTACTCCCATTGAGTACCAGATCCCCTTCCAGATCTGATTTCCCATCACTACCAGCTTTCGACCCCCAACCTTCAGACTCTTCATCTGACAGCATGGTTTGTCTTCTTCCCGTAATCCTGAATCAGTCCAGGTTTGCTTTTCCCGTCAGGAACATTATTCTGGCCTCTCAAAAGACATCCGCCAGAAAAGTGTACGCGAGTAAGTGGAAAAAGTTTTCTCTTTGGGCCAAGCAGCAAAATCTGGACCCTTTCTCAGCTCCCATCCCAGACATCTTACTGTTCTTATCTTTGCTTTTTCAAGAAGGGGCTGCTTTTCTACTATCAAAGTGCAGTTGGTGGGGAATCTTCAGTTTTCACATTTGCAAGGAACCTACTATTTCCTTTCGCCTCTGTAAGGCATTTTTAAAGGTTGTTTTCCCTGCTTTGGCACCTATCAAGGATCCTTCCTCACCTCGGGACCTTTTCTTTTCTGCTGCAGTCTCTTGAGCCTGCTGCTACATGCAATATGAATTTTTTTATCATGGAAGAACACCTTTCTGACTAGCCATAACTTCAGCAAGAAGAGGTTTGAAGTTGCAGACTGTTTGTCAAACCACCTTACATGGTGTTTCATAAAGACAGAGTGGCACTTCAAACCAATCCTTCCTTCATGCCTAAGATAGTCACGGAAGCAACAATTGCCCATTTTCTTCCCTAACTTTTCTAATAAAGAAGAATATCTGCTGCATATGCTCAATGTCCATAGACAGTTACGGTTCTGCTTGGATAGAACAGAGATATGTTCATTGTGTTATACTGCTGCAGTCATCACACTCTGGTTATCCTGCCATCAGGCGGTCCCGCAGTTGGCTGAATCCCAAAGTCTTGGTCCGACGTCGGTTGTCATCGCTTCTTCCCTGATGTCAGCACGACAGGGGGATAAAAGAGGCAGCCGACGCCATTTTCTTAAGTCTTTCTTGTCGCGCGGTGCCCGAAGCAGAAGCAGTTCGTAAGTGCCGGTCGGCTAGCTCCTGAGATTTTCGAATCGAATTTCAGCCCGAAGTCTTCTCTAAAGCTAAGTACCCTGTTGGGGAAACTTTTCTTGCCTCAGACTGATGTCAGACAAAGTTAATAATTGCATTTCTTGTGGGAAGCAAATGCCTCATAAGAATTTTCATTATTATTGTATTCCTTGCCTAGGCCCAGATCACGACGTCTCTGGTTGTCGGTTTTGTGCTAGGTTCAACAAACGTACAATCAAGCATCGGGCAGATTTCGCCCGACATTATTTTGGCAGAAAATTTAACTATAGCATGTCGTCGGAGCAACCAACATCAGCAATGATTAAAAAATGCAAGGATAAGGACAGGCAACCAAGGCCAAGACCAGATACCAAGGCCTCAGCAAGGCCTGCCGCCGGTTCTCCGGTTTTCAGCGATGTGCCTACGCAGCCTCTGACTACCGCTGATTTAGAAATTCTGACGGCCTCCCAGACCGAATCAACTGGGCCTCAGGAGCCGGTTCCATCTCACCCCTCAGACGCCAACCCTGACGGTGATCCGGAGATTTTGGACAGGCCTTCGGTTTCTGAAGGTGTCTTCAAACCGACAACTATCTCTTTTAAGTCTTATGCTAAACTTAAAGCCCCCTTAAAAGTTAGGAAACCGGGTCCACAGACCCCCCCACAGGCCCCTATGCCTAAAAAACAGATGCTTAAGATGGCTGAGGATTTAATTACCCTTATCAGGGGTTCACAACCCCCTCCTGTCAAAAGGCTTAGACTGGAGGAAGATTATCCTTCCTCTGACCAAGCATCCATTTCCTCAGCTAACTCTGAGGACCAGGATTATTCCTTCCCTCCTTATGAAGACTCAGATGCTGAAGAGTCCATTCCCTCTGTCTCCCCCCCCCTGAAGACTATTCTTTTGGGGAAACTTTACACACCATGAGGGAACACTTCCACTGGGAAGGCCTAGATTACTCTGACTCTAAGAAAAGACTCAGTGAGTTTCTTCTTCTTCCACAGCATAGACCCCTTGCAATTCCTCCAGTTTTAGACATTTTGGATGATGTTTACACCGAATCTAGTCTAAACCCAGATTCCCTACCTCCTGCACCAGCTAAACCAGACCGATACTACCGAGTTCCTGATTCTCATAAGTTTCTATATAAAAGCCCTTTTGCAGACCCCGAAACCATTTCCCAGGGTCCCAAAGGGGTTAAGGCCTCTACTGCTAAGAATCCACTACTTTCTGAAAGATTCCAGAGCATTAGAAAGATGGGGGAAGAAAGTGTATACGTCTGCCACTTTGGCCATGAGGGCCTTAAACTGCCAATTCCGCATGCTAAAATACCAGCAGTACTTGATTACACAGTTAAAGCAGAAAATGATCCCTCAGACAGATCAACCTGATTTCAAAGAGATGCAGGATTTGCTGCATGCAGCAGAACAGGTGGGGAAGCATACCTTACAGTGTGGTTTTGATTCATTGGAAGCCTCATGTAGAGCAGCTGTCACAGGATCTGTAATACGTAGACATGCTTGGCTAAAAGAGCAAGCCTTACCAGAATATGTCAAAGCAAAGTTATTGGATGCCCCATTGCAGAAAGATGTGTTGTTTGGTGTCAAAGCAGAGGAAGTTTTAAAGAAAATGGAAGAAAAGGCAAAATCTATGCAGACAGTTAAAGATTTTTTTACAGGTACAACCTCCTCGTTTCAGCAGAAACTGGCCATCAAAAAACTGGTCCTTTTCTGCATCAGATAGACCCCAAAGGGGTAGGTACCGATGCCCAAGGGGCAGAGGCCAGCCACAAGGTTCTTTCAGGCCTAGACAATGGCATACAACAACTCAAAGAGGTGGAGACCAAAGATCTCAACCCTTCAGGAAACAAACACAATGACTTCCCTCTTCGCCTGCCAAGCAAAATTGCCCTGGCAGCACCTTTGGGAGGAAAACTGGCTCTATTTGCACAAAATTGGCGCATCATAGCAAAGGACAAATGGGTTCTGGATATTATTACCCGAGGCTACAGATTTCATTTTCACACTTTACCACAGATGAGACGCATGCCAAATCTGCCTCCAAACCAATGGGCAGAGGCACAAACGCAAATTTCAGCTCTCATGGATATGAAAGCAATTCAAAAGGTACCTACAAAGGAGCAAGGTCAAGGTTTTTACTCAAGACTATTTCTAGTACCAAGAAAGGACAAAGCCTGGAGACCCATTTTAGACCTCTCAATTCTAAAACGCATACCTGGAGGTACCCAAATTCAAAATGCTCCCACTACAGCAGCTTCTTCCCATGCTGGGCAAGGAGTCTTGGCTGGTAACGTTGGACCTCAAAGAGGCATACCTATCAGACAAGATTGCAAAAGATACCTCCGATTTTTGGCAGGTACAATGCATTATCAATTCTCTGCATTGCCCTTTGGCTTATCTACTGCGCCCAGAGTATTTACGAAATGCCTGGCATCAGTGATTGCATACTGCAGACGAGGAATACAAATTTATCCATATCTGGATGACTGCCTGATCCAAGCGGACAGCAAGGCCATTCTATTAGAGCATCTGGCATTTGTAACAAAGCTGCTAAGTTGTCTAGGGTACACAGTAAACAAAAAGAAGTCAAAGCTAATACCCTCACAAGACATAATATTCCTGGGTGCCAGCTTAAATACAACGGCCCAGATGGCTTATCTCACGCCAGACAAACAAAAACAACTGACTCAATACTTCAAAAAGATGGCAACTTTTACCCAGCTCACTGCATGGAAAATCCTGCAGGCATTGGGGTTCATGGCATCCTGCATTCAACTAATTCCACATGCAAAGCTGCATATGAGGAAATTACAATGGTACCTGAAAAGTGTATGGACTCAACACAGGCACAGCCTCGAAACAAGTATACCTCTCATTCCCTGCCTTCAAAAGAGTTCATATGGTGGGCTCAAGCATGTCAAATAAACAAGGGTCTTCCTTTTGTCTTACCTCCAGCAAACCAAACTATGACAACAGATTCTTCAGACTACGCCTGGGGAGCACACATGGCAGGACAGTGCATACAGGGCAAATGGTCTGCAAAACAAATGCATCTACACATCAACCAAAAGGAGATGCTAGCTGTGCAAAATGCACTGACGGCCTTCAAGGACCTCTTGCATCCAGGACAACTACTAATAAGGACAGACAACACCACAGTTATGTGGTACATAAACAAACAGGGAGGAACACACTCCTACCCTTTATGCAGACAGGCAATGACCTTGTGGAACACAGCATTGACTTACCAAGTACAACTGCAAGCACAATTCCTGCCAGGAAAGGAAAACATATTGGCAGACGAATTAAGCAGAAATTTGGCAGATCCTCACGAGTGGAGACTATACCCACAAGTATTTTCAATGATAACTCAAAGGTGGGGACACCCAGACATAGATCTATTTGCCTCCCCCAACAATTGCCAACTACAGAAATTTTGCACAAGGACTTATCATTCCCTAGCCTGGAAAGTGGACGCCTTATCATTCAGTTGGACAGCATTGACAGTCTGTGCCTTCCCACCACTACCTCTCTTGACCAAGGTATTACTGAAAGTCAGATCAGAGAGACCACAAATGATCCTCATTGCTCCGGACTGGCCACGTCAGCACTGGTACCCATTACTAAGGACCTTGACTCACAACCCTCCATGGATCTTACCTCAATTCCCACTTCTATTGACTCAGCAAAACTCTCGGATTTTTCACAATCAGCTCAGGACTTTAAATTAAGCTGCATGGACAATACCTTGAATTATCAATCAACACTTCTCTCAAAGGACGTCCTGAATGTCATTTTGGAGGCCAGGAGGCCCAGCACCAGAAAAACTTACTCAGACAAATGGAAAAGATTTTGTGCATGGAACCAGGCTAAAGGCCAAAATCCTTGGATACCAAACATTCCTCAAATACTGCAATACTTAACTGAGATGCTACACAAAGGCCTTTCTTTCTCATCCATTAAGATCCATGCTTCAGCCATTTCAGCTCAATATAATATGGATCCTCCCATATTCTCACACCCTTTACTAAGGCAGTTTCTCAGAGGGGCTAAGAATATAAGACCCCCCAGAAAACCCCCAATGCCAGCTTGGGATCTCAACTTCGTTTTAGAAAAATTAACACTGCCTCCTTTCGAACCAGCCTTCTCAGCAGAACTACAATACTTGTCATGGAAAAACAGCTCTGTTGCTGGCTATCACCTCAGCATGCATAGTCTCAGAACTACAGGCACTTATGGCAGTGGAACCTTTCATCATTTTCCGTCAGGACAGAGTCTCTTTACGAACTAACCCTACCTTTATGCCAAAGGTAGTATCCAGTGTGGCTTTGAATCAGACCATTCATTTACCCACCTTTTATCCAAACCCCCAGAATAAAGGAGAAAGACTCCTTCACTCTTTGGACATTCACAGACAGCTACTTTACTATTCGGATAAGACAAAGACCTTCAGAAAAACTGACCAACTCTTTGTATCCTATGCTACAGGTTCACAAGGAAAGGCTATTTCAAAACATCCCATCTCCAAATGGGATAGCACATTTTATCCGATTTGCTACTTGCACCATGGGAAAGCAGTGCCTGTTAATATTAGGTCCCATTCTACCAGGGCTACAGCAACCTCAGCAGCCTTTCTCAGGGGGGTTCCAACTAAGGACATTCTGGAGGCAGCTACTTGGAGTTCAGTGCACACCTTTGCCAAGCGCTACCACCTTCCATTGTACTCAAAAAACAGAGCTGGTTTTGCCACTGCAGTTCTGCAGGGCATCCTAGCTTCACCTAACCCAGTTTAGTACCAGCCACCCATCCATAGCTTTGGGATTCAACCCAAGTGTGATGACTGCAGCAGTATAACACGATGAACATAGTACAGTTTTGTACCTACCATAAATGTAGATGTTCGAGTTTATATACTGCTGCAGTCCAGGTTACCCTCCCACCATCCCCTCTACATACCAGGGTGTTAGTTATAACTCCATGTACATCAATCTATTGGATGCATGTCTATATGGTGTATTTGCTAACGGCTAGTACTGTTGTTTATCTACTAAGGTATTTTTGCATAGTTATTTGTATTGCCTTCCTAGTTGGGGGCACCTGACATCTGGGGCAAGAAAAACTGAAGAAAATGGCGTCGGCTGCCTCTTTTATCTCCCTGTCGCACTGACGTCAGGGAAGAAGCGACGACCACCAACGCCGGACCAGGACTTTGGGATTCGGCCGACTGTGGGACCACCTAACGGCAGGATAATGCGAGTGTGATGACTGCAGCAGTATATACACTCGAACATCTACATTTATGGTAGGTACAAAACTGTACTTTTCCGCAGGTCTGACCAACTGTTTGTGGCATTTTCTGTTAACAGATGTATCCAGGCAGTCTCTAAGGTTACTATTTCTCATTGGATTTTGCAATGTATTTCATTTGCCTTTTCCTCTAAAGGCTTATTACCAGGTCCAGTCTTAGCTCATTCCACTTGATCAATGGCTACGTCAGCTGCCTATCTGGCCCGTCATTCCGTAGAAGAGATTTGTGCAGCAGCCACCTGGTCTACTCCTCACACCTTTGTTAATTAGTATAAGCTTGACATTGTCTCTAGGAACAGGGCTTTATTTGGCTCCAGAGTTCTTCGGCATGTCCTTCCGTGAGGCCTCCCAGGATTTAGGGTAGCTGGGGACTCTGACCCAAGAGTGAGAAATAGTGACATGAATAACATCAGGTAAAGAGTTTTGTACTTACCATAACTTGACATCTGTGTTATCCTGTGCCATTGTTCCTCACTTTCCCTTCCTCCTTTCCCCGTCCTGCAGACGTATAGGAAGCAGAGATGTCATATTTGGTGGTCAGGCCTTACTTAGCTGCTTTCTAGCTTAGGGCAAACTTGGTCTGAGGGGTTATAGGGCAGCAAGGGATTATGGGAGTGGGAGGAACCTGAGCCTAGAAGCTGTCTGAAAACTTGCCGGCTCGGATCTGATGTCGGATCCTACGACCCAAGAGTGATGAATAATGACATAGGATAACACAGATGCCAAGTTATGGTAAGTGCATAACTCTTTTTCTAATACATTTGTAACATAAGCATCTTACATAAATTAGTTTGATATTCACAAATGGCATATAATTATTTACAAAATTCTAGTTAGCTGTGCTGGCAGTGTCTCCTTTCATCACAGCATGTACGTACTCAGTTATGTAACACACACAGTTAGATTCCATAATGCTTTGGTGGATGATGTGCAGAGTGTGAAGAGGATGCCACATTGAGATTAAGAAGGAAACTAGATTCATATTATACATTTTCAACTTTTCCATGCAGCTGTGCCGTTATATCATTGGTGAAGTTGCATCTGCAGAAGGCATAACCATTTGTTGTCGCACCTAGTTCAGATACTGTAACTTTGAAAACATTATGGCATCCTTCAGTAGCAACATTTGAAGGGACTGAATTATTTGGCCCTAAAGTGAAAGCTAGGCTCCAGAAGAGTGAGCAAGATGGCAGAATGCTCATCACTGTTGTGCTAAATTTTGAAAGAGTCAGGTGTGAGACTTTATAAAGCATTCTAATAGAAGCCAGCATGGACATGGTGTCTTCCCAAAAGGATGCCACTACCATGGCAGAATTGGCCAGTAAAATCAGGGGTTCCACAGTTCATTTTTTTGGGAGTCGGCAACAGAACGCCAAGGTCTTGCTTGACTCTCCCATCTTGGACACAGCTGGGGATTGTCTCATTCTACTTTCATGCATGGCAGACTGTCACCAGAACAAGTAGCCCTGGAAAGTCATTTGCAGAGAATACATCTTTTATTTCCTTTTCTGGCTTCTGTGGCCACCCTTCCTTCCTCTTCTGGGTGTTCCACCTGATTGAAAGAGCGTGGCCAAAACAAACAAAAAAAAAAAAACAAAAAAAAACATCAGCCTTATTACAAAAAAGAACAATCCAAGGGGTCTGACCAGACCAGGAAAGGCCTAGATACTATTCAGGATTCTTTTTGATTTCAAAGAAGATAGAAGATCTCTGAGCATTCTTTGACCTCAGTCTAAAACACTTTGCTCCAGAAACCTCTTTCCATATAGTTACAGTGTAGTTCATACTTCTATGAATATTGGAGGGGGGAGTGGATGTGCTGTTTAGACAGATAGGATGCACATGCACATCAAAATAGCCATAGTTCAGGAAGCCTGATTACTTCAGAGTGCGAGCCAGTCATTTTCAGATTTGGTTTAGTCTTTCCATGGCCCCCTGGGTGTTCACAAAATGTATGGCTATAATGGCAGTTTGTCTCACACTGGTGGACGCTGAAATTTCCCTTATTCAGATGATTGATTACACCAAGCTGTCCCCATTTAGAAGTCATTGACAAGGGAGTCCTTAATTTATCTGTTCTGGTATATGGGAAGCAGGTGCCACTTAGACACTATCTTGCTCAGCTAGTCTTCCACATGACAGGATAGTCACAAAAGTGTATTTTCTTCATTTTTTCCCTTCTGCTTCATTCTTTCTGGCTACCCCTTCATCTGGTCTGCCAGTCTCCTGTGCTGCCTCCAGACACACTCTATTCCTAAGCTTGGGATGGTGTGAAACTTAAGGGCTTTGAGGGAATCTTTGTGCAGTTGACTGCTTCCACCAGAGTTGTCATTTATGACCTACCCTTTTGTATATTATCCCTCCCTGTGTTTGCATGTTATGCTGAAGACCTGCTTCTCTGTCAGTCAAGCTTCCCTGCAAGGAATGCTTAGATGAACACCTCCCAAGAATGGGCACTCCAATCCCTGCCAGCACCTCTTTAATTTTTGACGATAACTGTAGAGCTCAAAAGTTTTTAGCACATTGACTTAGCAAAAGGAAAGAAAGTTGAAACCATATTTAATGAGACTATGGCAAGAAAAATAATCACAAATCCTATAGAGGTATTATAGTTATTTTGGAAGTGTTATGAAAATTTATATACAGCAGAGGAATGGGAAACCAAGAAAAGGCACAAAGGGAAATATTTATGGAAAACTTAATTAAACTAAGGTTAGAGGAACAGTTAATATCCAAGAGAGAAAAAGATGAAACAAAAAATTATGTTATTCATTCAAAGGGGAAGGCTTCAGGAGCAGACTGTATTCCTGTGGAAAATTGGTAGTTAGAATGGAAAAAGGTGATTAAAGATCTATAAGGCTTTATTTAGCAAGATTTTAAAAGTGGATGGGAAATACCAGCAAAATGGAAGCATAGTGTAGTGGCTGTATCATCCAAAGAGAGTAAACACCTTAAGATCCAGCATCATGTAGATCATTTTCAATTTTGAACTGTGATTATTAATTGTTCTTGTCTATGTTGACTAAGAGAATAAAAAAATATATCTAAAAATGATAGGTTTGGATCAGTGTGGTTTGTGTAGGGCCAAACATTCAGTAGCATTAGTAATAGAACAGTTATGGAAGCGGAGTGTTATAAACACTACTGTTGTTAGTAAGTCACGATGCAGAGAAGACCTTCAGTAAAGCCTAGCTGGGATTTAATGAGTAGGGCAATGGTAGCATTTGCATTCCCTGATAGAATAATAGGGTTTATAAGAGGATATTTTGAAGGATCAGAGGTAGGAATTAAGGCAGGAAGAGTCCTTTGTGAACAGAGAGACCAGAAAGAGATGCCATCTTTCTCTTCTGCTGTTTGCTTTGTGTTTAGTGCTGTTAGCACAGAGTATAAAGGATTCACAAATTTGGCAAAATGTAACTGGTATAGAAATCAAGCAAAAGTTAGAAAATATTATCTGCAAATAAAGCTAGTTGGTACATTCATAAAAGAACATGTTCAAGTTATGAAATATTTTTGAGACAGTTTTCACAATATAAAGTAAATGAAAATAAAAGGCTGTAGCAATAATATATGCTCCCTCACATAAACTGGTTCAGCAATACTCATAATTATGGGGCCGTAAGAAGTGTTTAGATGTATGGATTAGAAAGGATTTTGTCATGGCGGCTAAGGATATGTTGGAAGAGACCAAATATAAGATAGTCTGGAGAAACTGGAAGCTCTTGATTGTGGGTATGGTTAGTGAAAATTATTTTATTTACAGGTCAGGCATACTTTTAACAACTTGAGGAGAAGTTGTGGATGACTGTAAAAAGTTGAAGGAATTATTTGGGATTGGTAGCGGGACAACAGTTAAGTGGAATAAGATGATTCTTCCCTTAGAACAAGGTAGAATATGGAGTCCTGATTGAATGGGCAGTTTAAAGATCTGCAGTTAAGGCTTGTATACATAACCCAAGCAGAAGTTATAAATCAAAGTGTAAAAGGATGATGCTAAAACTGGGGATGTTGATGCAATAAGAGAAACTAGGATTTTGTAAACAAATATTTAAAGAGAATAGTATTGATCATATATAGAGCACCAAGAAAACATCAGTTTGGGACAGGAATGTGATATAGAAGAACTTAAGCAAGAGGAACTGTATAAATATTTGGGATTTAATGAAGATAAACAATAAAACATAAACAAATGTGAATAAAACTTAGTAAGGAATATTTTACAAGACTTGAATTAATACTGAAAACAGCATTGACTTCTAGGAGCAAAGTCCAAGCTATAAACCAATTTTCTCTTCCTGTCTTAACGCACAGTTTGGAGTGATTGACTCGCCCCAAAAGGTGTTGGATAGGAAAACGAGAATGATGCTTCATGCTCATCAAATGATTTATAAAAATCAGTGTATACCATGACTATGTATTCTCCATTCAAAATTGATTAGATGTGTAGATCTGCAATTATATATAGTACTGCATACATATCTGTTGACCTCACAAGACCCACATATAGTGAAAGTTTTAAAACATGAGGAAAATAAGTCTAAGATGACTTCCCTACTTAGTTTAGCAGAAGCATATTGGTACCAAGCGGGAATGGAAACCAAACCAGAAGTAGATAAAACTCGGGCATCAACTGAATGTGCCAAAAAAACAAAGAATATTAGATGAAGAATCAAATGAGAAGGCAATAAATGTGGAAAATGCATAAATATAGTTACAAGTGTAGAAAATGTTTGGAATAACCTCATGTTGATCAGAATCGAACACAGGAATGGTTAAGGAGAGGTGAATTTAAACCAAAAGGTTAATTGGTGACCCATGATGCTGGACTGCATACATGTTGGTGTACAAAATCCATTGAACATGTGGGAGAAATGGACAAATGTAGGTTTTGTAAAACAGAATTGGAAACAGTCGCACATTTTGTTGCTGGTCATGATACACTAATGGCAGGAGGACTCTGTACCCATCTTATCAAGGATTTGGCTTTCTGATCAAAGCATTTGCTGCCTCCATAGTGCCTTACTTAGGCAGAGGCCATCTATTTTACATTCTCCCTGAACAAATTCCAAGTTGGAACATATTAAGGTGTCTATATTCAGTACCAGGAGTCTTTACCCAAGATTTAGGTTCTCATACAACATGAATACAGACATAGATGTGTAGTAAAAGAGACATGGTGTCAATGCAGTTCATAGGTAGGTACTAGGCTATCTGCCCGAGGGCATTTATAAGCCTAGCCAGAGTGTGTCGGCTTTCAACACCCCATTGATTAATTAATTAACTGTGCCTCTGTCAAGCAGAGCCAATGAAGTGATCCCAGGAGTGTACTTTCTGTTACCCATCCACTCATCAAGGCTTCTGTTAGTGAGGGGCTCTGCCTAATGTCGTTAGGAATTTTGTTCCAAAGCATGGGGAGTCTCTGTGACAGGATTCTATCCCTCCAGCATGTTCTATTTATTGGATTTCTTTAGGTGGAGCATGTCCATCAATTCTGAGTTGGACATGGCTTTGTAAGTCAGGCAGAGATCGCCTCTGAGTAAGCGATATGCCACTGAGTACAGCTGGAGATTTTTCAGTCAGGCTGCATAGGACATGTGTTTGAGGCCAGTAATCCTCTTGGTGAGGTGCTTTTGTGATCTTTCAAGCTGTTGGAAGTGTCTTGTGAGGTACATCCCAAATGTGGGGCATTGTACTCTGTGATGGGTCTGATGAGTAGAGGGGGCACTATAACCTCTTTATTTCTAGATGCGAACCCCTTAGTAATTATATGGGCCACATAGAAGGATTTCTTAACTACTTTGGCAATATGATTGTCAAAGGAGAGATTACTATCTACCTGGGTCCCCAGATCTCTTATTACCTCTTCTGTATTAAGGGGGCTGCCGCCTATGTGGTAATTCGTGGGTGTTTTGTTTTTCCCAAACGGGATGACTATGCATTTTTGGCATTTAGCTTGAGGCCATGACTTTGACACTAGGTGTCTGTCTCAGTAAGGCCTTTTTGGAGGATGTCCGTGTCAGCCGGAGAGACAATTATGGCTCACAGTTTGCAGTCATCGGCGAACTTGGTTAGCCATAGTCCTCCTGTGTTTGCCTGTACTTCTGATAAATATATGCCGAACAGTAGGGGGTCCCAGAACTGAGCCTTGTGGGACACCACTTGTGACTGGTTTAGAGTCAGACCTGGAGCCCACTATTCTTACCGTGTGAGTTCTGTCTGTAAGCCAGTTGGCAACCCATCTTGTGACGTAGGGATTTATGTTCAGGCTGGTGAGTTTTTCTATAATACCCGAGTGAGGAATGGTGTCGAATCGAATGCCTTGGCGAGATCAAGGTAGGCTGTGTGAACCACTTTTCCCTCGTCTATGGCCTTGGTAACTGTCTCAAAGAAGTCAACCAGGTTTAGTAGGCATGATCTGCCCTTAGCAAAGCCGAACTGGGTCAGGTCAAGTGTTTGGAGGTTCCCAATGTCTTTGTTAATGAGTTCCATGATGATGTGCTCTATAGCCTTGCAGACCAGGCTAGTCAGGCTTATGGGGCGATGGTTACCAGGGTCAGTTGTGGCCCCTCCTTTGTGGAGCGGAATAACCATTGCTGTGCACCATTCTATGGGCACGTAGCCTGTGGAGAGGCTGAGGTTGAACCGCGTGTTTAGGTGGGGGGTTAATTTGTTCTGTAGTTTGTGCAAGACGCAGCCTGGGACACCATCTGGCCCCATTGATGCTGTGATTTTGGCTTTTGAAAGGGCTGTTTTCACCTGTGCTTCTGTGATTTCCGGGACACTACACTTTTCTGGTATTGTTGTGGGCCCTTTTGAAGGTGAAGTTTGCACTTAATCTATCTGCCAGTATGTTAGCAATATCAGTAGGTTCAGTATATTTTGTGCTATTTTGCTCTATCTCAGAAAATTTCTGCGAGTTGCCACTTAGATTCTTGACATAGGCTTTGTGGTTATCTTTCGAATCCTTGGCTATTTTTCTTTCAAAGTTAGCCTTGGATGATTTTATGAGGGACCTTAGTTTCTTACTGATACTGATCAGGGATGTCTTTCCTTCTTGGGATTTGCTTTTTTTCTGAACTAGTTGCCTCCTTTTGTTGTATAACCTGTTTATGGCAGGGGTCCACCAGACTGGTTTCCTTCTCTTTAGGGGAGTGAGTCTTGGTTTTGCTAGGGATGGCATGATGCATGCATCCTTGTAGGTGCTCATAGAGTGCAATTGTAAAGGATTCTGCATCTTGGGCAGTGTTATCCTTTAGCGTGGGGGCTGTGAAACTTAAGGTGTCTAACCACTTACCACCTCTGCCTTAAGTAAGGTGAAGTTTGCTTTAGAAAAGTTTTTCACTGTGGTTTCCTTGGTTGGGGGTGGTGGTGGGGTGTGGACATCCAGGGTGATTAGTTTATGTCGCCTATGTTTGTGATGAGCACCTGTCGCCTATGTTTGTGATGACCAGGTCCAATATGTTGTGGCCTCTGGGAAGGGAGTTTACCAGCTGATCCAGGGCATTTGAGTTGATAAATTCCAGGAAGCACTGAGCCTGGGAGTTTGTACTCAAGTAGTTTTCCCAGTTAATGGTAGGGCAATTGAAATCTCCCAAGATCAGGGTGTTCGGTAGGACCTTCATGTTTTCCAGAGTCTCCAGAAAGGCGGAGTGATGGTCCTGGGTCATGGAGGGTGATCTGTAGCAGGCCACAATTTGCATTGCAGATTTGCCCAATGTTAGTTGCACATGGATGATCTCAGAGATATCATGCTGCGCCACTAACCTAGAGGTGTGGGTATCCTTGATAAAATTGATACACCCCCTCCTTTTGTGTTTCGGTCCGTGTTCTGTGGCCGAAATGTGTGGTATGAGTTGTAGCCCAGTAGTGCTGGAGTGCTTTCTGGAGCCTTGAACCAGGTTTCAGTTACTGCACAGATGTCCACATTCTCCATACTTAGGAGTGCTTCGAGCGCATGCATTTTGAGATTTAAACTCCTGGCGTTGAGTAGCATAACCCTCAATTTTTTACTTGTGCTGTTTACGGAGGTGGGTTTGAATTTTGAGCCTTGCCTAAAAAAGGCACTAAGGGGGCAGCAAGATCATTGGCCAGTATTCAAAAGCCAAGGGGTGACAGGTGCAAGCCATCTCTTGCGAAGCAACGTGGCTTGTCGAGCATGTCATCCGAGGCTGACAGACACTGGATCCCCTTTGAATGACACCAGAAGCTTAGCCAATTGTTGAATTTGATCATTTTTTCTTTATACTGAGGTATCATTCTTGGTGAGGGCAGGATGCTACTCAGGGTCAGTGTCATACCCGCCTGGCCTACATGATCAGAGAGCTCTTCCATGTCTCTTTTCATGTAGTCCAGGGAGGTACAGCTCAGGTCATTTGCACCAACATGAACAATGACAGAGTCATATTTGTACTTGTTCTGGAGTGACCTAAGTGCTTGTGTTATGTGGCAGATTCTGGCTCCCGACAGGCAGCTAACAGTAACCTTCTCCTTGTCCAGCCTAGTGAGTGGGGCGTCAGTGTGCCTGACTATTGAGTTACCTGTTACTAGTGTGTTAGGTATGTTATTTCGCCTTAAGGGCTGTGATTGTGCGGCACATTGATTTTGTGTTTTATGTATTGTCTGGTTTGTGATGGGAGGAGCAGGTTTTGTGTGCGTCTGCTTTGGGGCTCTCTGATGCTTTTGCAGGTTTTTATTTAGAACCTCCGCGTATGATTTTGTGTATTTATGTGTATTTTTTGCCAGTGCTGGTTTAGTAGGTCTGTGTGAGGCTGGAGGTGTGGTGCAAGTGTTAACCTTCTCCTCATGACGGTCTGTTCCAGTCTTGGGCGGAGTTACCTTAGCCACCAGTTTGGCTGTATAATTGCATCTCTCACATATGTTAGTGTTTTGTGGTAGGATGAGAGGGCTGTCTGTGTACATGAGGCAGTTGTAACATTGCCTCAGGA
Organism: Protopterus annectens; assembly: GCF_019279795.1. Lineage (NCBI taxonomy): Eukaryota > Metazoa > Chordata > Ceratodontiformes > Protopteridae > Protopterus > Protopterus annectens. Next base: position 713,018,663 of record NC_056725.1, on the reverse strand, counting down.
TACCCAGATTCATCAGCTGGACTGGAGAGTAGACCTGAAGTTGCCCTTTGGTTATGCCTGAATAGTAGGGTGAGCTGCTTAGTCACTTGTTTGGTGAGGGGTGGATAAAGAGCCTTGCCCTGCTGAGCAGTCAAGTGTCGCGAGGTATATTAGTGCTTGCTATTAGGACTGAGCAAATGCTGGTCTGTAGGATGCTTTTTGAGTGCTTAGGTTGAGAGTTAGACTAGTTTCAAGTGAAAAACTGAAGAGGAGACTTAGTGGAGCTGGGAATAATTTAATCCTAGCTAACCGGTGCTGCCCGGCGCACAAAACCATGCAACGCATTTTTTTAACTACTAACTTCTGGGCTGGAGCCACTCCACCAGGGACAGATGGCAGCTCAGAGTTCCCCTCTCTCACAGGTGAACAGAGAAACTTCCCTCTATCCAAGTTAAGGTATGGGCAACTCAGAAACTTGTAACACAGCCCTGAATTCAGCACTAGCCTGAAAACTGGACTATACCAGCTTAGAAAGGCGGGAAACAAGAAATTTATTTATTTATTTTTTTGAAAAGATAAGGCAAAAACAGTAAAAAGTACACTTAAAACAGCTTTAAACGACTACAAGCGATCAGAAAAGGCTGTCACACTTTAGTGTGTAGCCTACAACAGTTAAACAATTTATTTAAACAAAAAACTTTTTAAAAGTGCAGGCGGTCAAATAAGTACAATATGTGAAAAAACAAGCTTTTAAATCACAATAAGTGCTGGACTATCAGCGTTTAGGCGGAAAACAGTTAAGTACAGCAAGAAAATACAGAAAACTGATGCTCAATCACTCCAAGTCTCTTTCTTAAGCTAGAAGGCTTATATCCGTTTAAGGCTTTCTAGTGCTTTCCAGTAGGTTAGTTACAGGAAAAAGGGGAAACAAGCGCCAATGTCTTTTAAACCAGAAAGTTGATAGAGATGGACAACTTCCCAAATGGTCAGTAAACTACAATTCCTGGGCCAAGAACCACTCCTCTTGTGGTAGACAGGCTACCTAGTACTTACCACTCCCACTGATAAGCTAGAAGGCTGCACTCCAACACAAAGGCTTGGGGGGCTCAGAAGTTTACAAACAGTCCTGGATACAGCAAATCTGTACCTGGACTAGACTAGTTACAAGAAAGGTGGGGATCAAGCACAAACACGGGCTTTAAAACCAGAAAGTTGAGAGAAATGGAAAAAAACTGCCCAAACGGCCAATAAACTACAATTTCTGGGCCAGAACCACTCCGCTTGTGGTAGATAGGCTACCTAGTGCTTACCACTCCCTCTGATAAGCTAGAAGGCTTCCCTCCAACACAGAAAGGCTTGCGGGGCTCAGAAGCTTACCAACAGTCCTGGATACAGCAACTCTGTATCTGGACTAGGCTAGTAACAGGAAAGGTGGGAAACAAGCTCAATTGCGGCTTTTAAACCAGAAAGTTGAAAGAGATGGGAAAAACTGCCCAAACGGCCAGTAGCTACATTTTCTGGGCCAGGAACCACTCCTCTTGTGGTAGATAGGCTACCTAATGCTTACCACTCCTACTGATAAGCTAGAAGGCTTCCCTCCAACACAGAAAGGCTTGGGGGGCTCAGAAGCATACAAAGAGTCCTGAATACAGCAAATCTGTACCTGGACAAGACTAGTTACAGAAAAGGTAGGGAACAAGCGTAGACACAGGCTTTTAAGCCAGCAAGTTGAAAGAGATGGAAAACTGCCTAAATGGCGAATAAACTACAATTTATGGGCCAAAACCCACTCTTCCCGTGGTAGGTAGGCTACCTGATGCTTACCACTCCCACTGATAAGCTAGAAGGCTTCCCTCCAACGCAGAAAGGCTTGGGGGGGGGTGGCTCAGAAGCTTAAAGAGATTCCTGGATACAGCAAATCTGTACCTGGACTAGACTAGTAACAGGAAATGCAGGAAACGAGCACAAACGCAGGCTTTTGCATCAGAAGGTTGAAAGAGATGGAAGAGCTTCCCAAACGGCCAATAAACTATAATTTCTGGGCCAGAAACCTCTTCTCCTGTGATAGATAGACTACCTAGTGCTTACCTCTCCCACTGATAAGCTAGAAGGCTTCCCTCCAACACAGAAAGGCTTGGGGGGCTCAGGAGCTTACAAACAGTCCTGGATACAGCAAGTCTGTGTCTGGACTAGATAAGTTACAGGAAAGGCAGGAAACAAGCTAGGAATTTATTTATTTGTTTATTTATTTATTTTACAGAAAAGCAGTAAATACAATTCAAATGCAGTGCAGGCTAGCACACGTATATCAATATTACGGCAAATACAGTTTAATTAAATGCAATTAAGTTAACAAATGACTAAAAAAACAAATGCAGAAGGCATTCAATTAGAAGGCTACTAACAAGCAGTAATAAGTGCAGAGTAAGAACAACTGAACAGATAGCCTGCAAAACAGCAACTAAGACAGTTGCAGTAAGAGCAGTTGAATATATATATATATATGACAGTTACAGTAAGAGCAGCTGAAGATATATATATATATATATATATATATATATATATATATATTTTTTTTTTTTTTTTTTTTTTTTTTTTTTTTGAGGGAGGAACACAGCAGGATTAAGAGGCTACAGGGATTGTCCTTCTCAAATGCTCTCTTTGTACACAGTAGGAGTGCCTTAGATCTCACTGCACTCAGTTGACTGAGCAAATGAGATAGGCCCAGTAGGAGTATCCAAATACAAACTTACAAGAGGGGCGGACAGTTTCAAAGCCACCAAGATTAACACCAACACAAGAACAGGGAGGGTCGTTGGGAGAAACAGAAACAATACAGCACCACTATAAATAATAGACAACTGTATAAATACAACACAGTGCAAGTTAAAGTGGCAAAATGTGTACTTGTCAGTTTGAAATAGATTCCAACTCTGCACAGCAAGTCTATCAGCTTTCCAACAGTTCACCGAAATGGAATCTGTATTGGAATTACAATGAAATACACCTCAGGCAATGACTAACAGCTAGGATGTGGGCTGGCTCAACAACCCCCCTCCCTGAAACTAGCCTGACCTACCCTGAGAAAAAAACACAGTGGAGACACAAGAGACAGAAACAGAAACAATACAGCACCACTGTAAATACTAGGCAAGTGTATAAATACAACACAGTACAAGTTAAAGTGGCAAAATGTGTGCTTATCAGTTTGAAATAGATTCCAACTCTGCACAGCTAGACCATTTATTCTGTTCCTTGAGTTAGCACCCATTATCTAGCTAGACCTATGGCAGCTGTGTGGGAGTGTTGGTCTTTGTCAGAGATCCCCTTGCATCAGCTCAGTTTCCTTGTTACATTTTGGAAATCATTGACCTAAATAAAATCAGCTGCCAGTACTCAGCTAGTTTCAGATCTATCGCATCCTGTACTGATCACTGTAGCTACCTTAACAGTATAAGTAGTATCTTGCTGACATCAGTTTACTGTGCAGTAAAGTAGTTCTTCTGCACTGTAAATGGAATGCTGCATGCCCAAGTACTTCCTTGACTGTATAAATGCAAGCTGCCTTGAACATTTAGTAAACATAACAGCTAGGAGACACAGTATACTGGAGCTTGTCCTTAATAGTATTGCCACTAATTCTACAAGTTCATAGGCATCATTCTCTAGTGTGGTCAGACCAAAGGTATGTAGTTTTCACTTATATGGTTGGATGTACTCCCCAAACAAATGTATTTGGTTTTAGGGACTCTTCAAAGGCAGACCTCTTGCAGCTTTTTAGTGACCTAAATTTCAACTGCATCCCTACCAATAATGACCCTACAAATAGAGCTAAGGACATTATCTGTGACATGTCCCTCTCATCCCATGTTGCAATAATCTTACTGTGGGATCCTCTGCCTCAGGCGACCTGAACGTCCGGCTTCTTGCAAAAGCTTAGGCCTGGCTGCTGCCAGGTGTGTGGAACGTCACATGCAGGGCCAGAAACCACAGGCCTTAAATGTGACATCTGCACAAACAGAACTCAGGAATTCTCTGCTGCAGTCGAACGTCAAATCAGTCAGTTCATTTTGCTCCTTGAAGACGTCTACAGATAAGTACCCCATTGGGGAAATTCCTTTTTCTTGCTTGCTGTTATTATTTAGCTGATGTCTGCTAGAAAGGGGAAATGTAGGGGCAGGCATCAGATTCCACATAAGGATTCACATGAACTTTGTTCTGCTTAGGCCAAGAACAGAACCACACCACCTGTAGCATCTTCCAGTCTTTTGTACCTAAAACCCTTCTTAGTCGTCGGGCAGCCCTAAAACTCTATCTCGGGAATTGGCGATTAAAGGGCTTCGCTCTACGTATGGATCCGTAGTTGGCCGTCGAGGTGGAGCTGCCTAAAAAGAAAGCCAAGTTTGCAAGGGCTACTGCTTCTGCCCCTCCATCATCAGACAGTCCGCCAACCACCAATGTAGGGGGTTGAGGGACGTCTGCTAGAACTGACCATTTCAGGGACTACCCTCATGGAAGCAACCTAGGAAACACCGGTAGGCATGTCCTCAGAGGTCGTTCCAACATTGGCTGAGGATGAGGGGGAACCAGGTTCCGCTGGATGCCCGCCCACGGTTCAAGAATCGGAACCCTCTCCTACAGGCCAGACCCCTGACACTAGGCTCTTTCTTCCCACTAAGTCTACTTCTCTTAAGCGGAAGTAAAAAACTCAGCATCTGTCAGATTCGTGTGAGGGCCAACTAGACTGGCATACCTTTTCCAAGTCTTTGCTTCAGGCCTTTATGGCTTAGGCCTTCAGCCTCCCCTGCTACCACATTGCCTGCTCTCAGCCTCAGGCCAGCGTCAGCTGCTTCCACTCATCCCACTCGCTCCCAGGAGGAAGACTCTTCCTCCTCAGACGAATCCATTACCTACACCTCCCAGATACCTTCCTCTCTTGATTACTACTCCCCAGGTGAGGACTCGCTTGAGGGAGGCTCACCCCCTGAAGACATTTTTTTTTGGGGAAACAATTACTAAAATGAGGGAGTATTTCAAGTGGGATGCAGCTCTAATGACAGAGGTTCAAAAGAGATATTTTGACCTACTTCAGGTGGAGTCGCACTCTCCCCCTCTGCTATTCCTCCTGTGATTCCAGCTTACCTAGATGCATTTACATGAGCTTCAAAGACACCAGAATCACAGCTCCCAGCTCCCAAAAGACCTGACAGCTTTTACATGGTCCCTGATGTGCACAAATTCCTCATTAAGCCACCAATGGCATATCCTGCAGTCATTGCAGTGGCCCCTGACACAGTCCAGACTAATACCTTCCTCCCCCCTTTTGCCATCAGACAAAGACAGCAAGGTCTTGGACAGACTAGGGAAAAAGATGTACACATCTTCCACACTTGCTTTCAGGGCTATTAATTATCAGACCTGCATTCTCAAATATGCCCTAGACTTGTTTTCTCAGACATCCTCCTTGCTTTCCTTGCAAATCTCAGGTAGCATCTAAGCTGTCCTTAGCATCACAGGTTGCCAGACATTCTATAAAGTGCAGCTATGATGCGGCTGAGGCCTCCGCTAGGTCTGCAGCTTCAGCCTCTGTACTTGGCAGGCATTCCTGGCTTAGGCTTCAGCCCCTTCCTGAATATTTTAAAACCAAAATCTTTTGATGCACCACTTGACAACAAATTTGTGTTTGGCAAACAGTCTGCTGAATTGTTCAAAAGCCTCCAGGAAAGAAGCAAGGAGGTTTAGGACCTCAAACATTTACTGGTCTCTCCAGTCCCCAAATTGCACAGAAACTACACTGCCAAGACCAATTTTGTCAGAAGGGCCCCAGCCCCATCGACCTCCTCATTCTCTAGACACAGAGAAAGGTCCTAGAAAGGCATCTTCTCCAACGGCAGCCCCTCCTCAACCTATCACCAGGCAGGCCTTTCAAGACAGAAACAATAATGCGTGACTGCTTCAGCCACCTTTCCCCCTCTCTTCCCGCTTCTCTCACTGTCTACCCCTCTGGAATAAAGTCACTTCAGACCACTGGATATTGGCAGTAGTGGCAAAAGGGTACTTCATGTCCTGGCAGGAAAGGCCCCTTCCACAAGGCACCCCCCCCCCCAAAAAAAAATGCTATACCTAATTCCTCAGGTTATCCAAGAGCTACTCACTTGGGGGCATAGAAAGTGTCCCCTCAGGCCAAGAAAGGGGGGAGTTCTACCCAGGCTCTTTCTAGTGCCAAAAAAAAGGATGGCCCTTGGAGGCCCATCCTGGATTTATCCTTCCTAAACCTTTTTCTGAAGGTCCATTCCTTCAGAATGTTATCACTACTGTTGCCACCCAAAGCCTTCATGGCCACTTTGGACTTGAAGGAGGCATACCTCCACATCCCCATCCACCCAAACTACAGAAAGTATTTGCATTTTGCTGGACCCTCTTAGCACTTTCAATTTACTGCCTTGCCCTTTGATTTATCTACTGCACCAAGAGTCTTCACAAAGTGCCTATCCCCAGCAGTAGCCTACTGCAGAACAAAAGGGATTCAAATCTACCCCTACCTAGAAGACCTCCGCATCCTAGCAGAAGAGGAAAGCATTCTCAGAAAACACAATTCACTGTGTCCCTGCTCCAGTGCTTGGGGTTCAATCTCAACCTGGCAAAATCATCCCTCTCCGTAGCCCAAGACAAAACATTCCTGGGTTGCAGGATAAGAACCGACTTGATGAAGGCCTTCCTTCCTCAGTAGAAAGTGTCCTCCCTAGTCAACCACTTCCACAAACTCCTCCTGATCACCCACATTTCGACCGGGCAGTACATGCATCTTCTAGGCTGCATGGCAGCCACAATCTCTATGCTACCCCTAGCCAGGCTGCACATGAGGAAGTTCCAGTGATACCTAAAAATGTTTGGTTACAACACAGCCACCCCCTGGGCTTTCAGGTACACTTCTTACCCTCCCTGAAGACAGAGTTGAGGTGGTGGATCCAGCAAGTACACTAGAACCCAGGCCTACCTCTGCAACCCACCAACCCAGTACAGTGTATGCACACGGATGCCTCCAATCTGGGGTGGGGAACAACTATGAATGGCCTCAAGGTGCAGACCCAATGGGAGCCCTCCCTCCAGAAAAAAACATAACATAAGGGAGATGACTTTGCTCCATCTAGCCCTACAGACCTTCCTCCCTCTTATGCAGCCAGGCCCCCCTCCAAATCTTCACAGACAATACAAGTGTGATGTGGTACATCAACAAACAAGGGGGACCAGGTCTTACCTACTCTGCAGGCTAGCAATGCAGGCATGGGAGTTTGCCTGCCGTGTGATGTTGTGCTGAGAGGCTGTCTGTATTCCAACCCAGGACAACCACCAGGCGGATGCCATCAACAGATCATTCTCTTTGCATCAAGAGTGGATGTTGCACAGAGATGTGTTCTTAGACATTGTCCACCAGTGGGGTACACAACAAATAGATCTGTTTGCCTCCCCCCAGAACAGACAACTGCAGCTTTTCTGCTCCAGGGATTCCTCCCCACTAGCCTGGAGAGTGAATGGCCTTCTCCATCTCATGGAAGGGACTGTTCCTTTGTCTTCCCCCCCTTCCCACTCATTCAGAAATTCCTTTTAAAAATCTAAAGGGACAAGCCAATAATCTTGCTGGTGACTCCCTATTGGCCAAGGCAGTATTGGCTCAATCTCTTGTCAAGGGCAGTCGCCCCAAGTTGCCTCACAAGGTGGACCTGCTCACACAGCAGAAGGGATCTCTCATTCATTCACATCTGGAGATGCTCTGCTTAACTCTCAGGGTGGTGAACTCTTCCCTTCAGACACTGGTACTCAAAGGATGTGCTATCCATCCTGCAGGAGGCCAGGAAACCCATAACCAGGGGATACTATGTCTCCATATGGAAAAGGTTCTCCAAATGGTGTCTCCAAAGGCAAAGATACCCCTTCCAAGCAGATGTTACACTAGTCCTAGCTTGTGCGTGTGAGCTGATAAAATCAGAGCTTTGATATTCTTCAGTGAAGGTCCACTTATCTGCCATTGCTGCTTGCTTACCTTTGGATCCATCTCATCTTTCCCGGTTGGATGCCAAACTATTCTTAAAAGGGGTTCTCTACGTTAGGCTACCAAAGAAACCTACTCCACCACCTTGGGACCTAAACTATGCACTAGCGTAACTCATAATTGCACCCTTTGAACCAGCAAGCTCTGCATATGTGAACATGAAAAACTGTCCTGTATTATTAGCCCTTACTTCAGCCAGGAGGGTTTCCGAATTACAAGCACTCATGGCATCCCCACCCTACATAATCGTCCACAAAGATAGGATGACCCTTTGCACCAGTCCCTCCTTCATGCCTAAAGTGGTCAATGAGCTTTCCCTCAATCAGTCTGTTCTTTTATCCACCTTCTTTTCCTCTCCTCTGAATGACATTGAGGTAGTACTCCACTCCCTTGATGTCCACAGACAATTAAGGTTCTATTTGGACAAACCCAAAGCCATTAGAAAGTCCAATCAGCTCTCTGTGTCCTTCCAGCCCAGGGTCCTGGGCAAGGCTGTATCCAAACAAACTATATCCTCCTAGATATGAAAGACTGTTTCCTTCTGCTACTCTTACCACAGCAAAGACTTACCTTACAATGTTAAGGCACATTCTGCAAGAGCCGTGGCCTCTTCTGGAGTCTTCCTCAAAGGCCTGGAAACAGCCATCATTCTTAAGGCAGCTACGTGGTCCTCTGTGCATACCTTTACCAAACATTACAAATTGGACCATGTCTCCAGATCCAGGGCAATCCTGCATGGTTTCCTGGAAACTGCAACAACTTCCACCACCCTTTCCTCCTCTTGAGCTGTGGCACTCTCCCTCAGTAAGCTCACTGCAATGCGGGAATAGAAAGAAATAGATTAGTTGTGTAAAATCTTACCGTAACCATAGATGTCCTCCTCTTCCATGTTGCAGTATTTCCTCCCACCCACCTACCCCCTTCATTACATTTTCCCTGTCTAAATGGCATTTTTCTTGTACTCAGACTGTTGTCCGACTGGGAAGTCAGTTCTGAGGTCTGTCTGTGCAGATGTCACATTTAAGGCCTGTAGTTTATGGTCCTGCATGTGACGTTCCACACACCTGGCAGCAACCGGGCTTAAGCTTTTGCATAGGAGCCGGACGTTCAGGTCACCTGAGACGGAAGATCCCACAGTAAGAATACTGCAGCATGGAAGAGAAGGATATCTATGGCTATGGTAAGATTTTACACAACTAATCTTTCTGATGTCCCATAAATAGATGTCTTTTCTTAGATCACTATTGCAATATTCCAAACTGTTGGTTTATCTCACCAGATAGCCTGGATGTCCGGCCAGGGTAACAAAGCCTTGGCCTTCCATAGAGCTGTATGTCCAACATATGACATAAGCTTTTAGTCATAAGGGTATGGGTACATAAGTGGATGTATGAGTGCAGAACTTCAGACTATCTCACCGCCAGTCTGAATGCATGTCCTGCACCTGTTGGTCTGTCTTATGGGTTGTCATTAGTACCATTGGCCTTCAGTGGTTCAGATAAGTGCCATATCGGGGAACCTTCTCTGATTTTATTGCTTGTATCACTGTTTAGTACTTTGTTAGATGTCCTCTAGAATGAGAAAATGCGATTGTGGTTGGCAGGTTTCCTACAAGGATCTCCATTCCCAGTAGCTCTTTTATTTAGGCACAGAACATGATTAGAAAAATTGTACTATTTGCCAGTTCTTATTACCTAAAACCCTATGAATATGACTTTCTTCACTAAATATGTATTTGGAAATGGATCATATTAAGTACCTCATCCTGAGTAAAATGGCGGGCCCTACCACTCGTAATGTCTCACCTGTACTGAAAAAGAAATTTTGGAGGCCTAGGCCTGACATTGACTGCCCAGTCTGACTCTGTTGTGCTCATTGAGATCTCTGAACCCACAGCATGCTTGATTCCTGCTTAGCGTTTGAGGTTCATATATCCAAAATGACTTATCATATTGATCACTGCTGCAGTAGTCCTAGCTATATGGGTTATATCCTGCAAATAATTTTACAGCCAGGCAGCTTCTAAAGCTTCAGGCACCTTCCACATGCCCAAACTGTCAGACAGTTTGAGCTGTGTTAACTAAAAGTCAAGTCTGGGCCCCAAGCCTTTCAGAGTTTTACTGTCACTGAAGAGTAGGCTACTCTGAGGCTTTTGAGGATAGATAATTTTCCTTTCAGGAAAAAAACCTCCATTTAATACTTGTAAATCAGAGTGTCGGGTGTTGTATGCTGTGTCTGTAAGAACCATGCAAAGCTGTGTGTGGACGTATAAATTCCAGGCACGTACAATCCCTAGTGCCATTTTGAAGAAGCAGCCAGTGTGTAAGCATGTAATCCACGGCGGTGGTGCTGCGGTAGCGTTGTCGCCTCACAGTCGGACGCTGTCTGGTTCGATTCTCAGCTAGAGCGTCTTCTGCGTGGAGACATGTAAATGGGCGTACCTTCGTTGAAGGTTGTGCATCAGGGCTGGTAACTCGGCACGTAAAAATCAACTACCAATCATTAGCGGACCGGAGTTCCGCTGTGGCGACCCCTAACCGGGAAAAGCTGAAAGACATAACAGCAGCCAGTGTGTAAGCATGTATGATCAATTAGTTTATATATGTTACTTAGTCATAGTCAAATAAGCTTTACAGTCGTGTTTGTATAGAATAAAGCTGCTTAAACAGAACCCACAAAGACTTGTTTATTCATGTACCAACACGAAAGCAACATGGTCTCAGAACCGGGATGGAAAAGAACAAAACTTTTGGAGCCATGAGATGTAAAGGCGATAGCAAATGTAAAACCAAGAGAAAACAGTGCGAACATAACCAGAAGGAATTAAAGGTAATGAAAAGCAACATGAATTATTTACTCGATGCAAAGAGGCAAGAAAAGGCATTACAAGGGCATAAACTGCATTATCACGCAAGCGGAAAGCTCAAAAAGTTTAACTAAAGAAAATGTTTAAGTTTTTGATAAAACAAATGTGTTTAAAGATAAAATGAGCATGTTTAAGGCAGAAAGAGTGTGCTTAAGGCATAACTGGGCATTTTTAGAGTAAAATGAGCGCAAAGAAACTACAGTGGGCATAAAAAAAGGAAAAGGGTTTAAACGAGCACAAAGAATAATAAAAAAAAGGGGTACAGTAGATAAAAATAAAGCAAGGCGACTATGTTGGTCAAAGTGCTGTGTTTGAGCATAACCACGACTTCATTTGATATCAGAAAAGTAACTAAAGTCATTCAAAGCATCTGTGTGTGTAAAAGTTCTTACAGTGTGTGTTTATTATTGTGCATCTATTTCAGAGAGTTCACTGTGTGTAAAGTGCAATTTATCTCATGTAATTCAATTGAAGCATGGTTGTGAACAGCCACATCCAGCACAAGCACTTTTCTTCAAAGTGCCCCCATTACAGAGTGCTACTTGTGCTGTAAAGAGTTGCCTGGCAAGGTCCTGCCATTTTGGGAACATTTCTGTGTATTGCATGTAGCCATTTACAAAGTGCATATACCTCAAAGGCATTGAATTGGGCAGCCAAAATCTGATTATTCGCATTGTGCAATTGCTTAACAAGTTTTTTGTATTAAAGAAAGGTGTTTCGTGAAAAAGATTACAAGAGTATTTCAGTGCTCGTGAATTGCTCAGTTGCATTGGAAAGTTCTCGAATGTTTCTTAAAGCAATGACTTCAATAAGTGATAATGCACGACTGTTCCATGGCTGCCTTTATCGATAAATTTCCAAGAAACTACTTCAGCATTTTTGCCTTTACCAATTCTGAAAGCCAAACCATACCAATTTCAAATCTCAGCTATTCTCTCATCTTTCTTCCAAATGGGAATGCCCATGGGTTACTCCAGTATAACCCCTTTCAAACCTCCTCTCTTTTCTACCTTGCTCTGTAATCTTCTCCATTTACCTTCTACTATTGCTTGTATCTCAACCAAAGTCAATCTGTCGCCTACCAGTGACAGATGTTCTCTCTTCTATCTCATTTACTGTACTTTCCAGATAAATATACTGATACGTCCTCCATGCACAAGGTAAGCACAAAGAAAGAAAGTGTAGCTGTAAAGCAGAAGAGCGTTAACCAAATTGAGTGTTCATGCCAGTTACTTATGCACGCGTGCACACACACACACACACACACATGTATATATATATATATATATATATATATATATATATATATGTGTGTGTGTGCGTGTATTTGTATGTATTTGCAAAACCTTCTCTTATGTGTTAATATGGCAGATGGATTTCGAAAACCACAACCAGTTGTGTTTGACCAGGATATTGCAAAGAACTGGAGAATATTTGAACAAGAGTACGATCTTTTTATACAAGCAGCTTATGCAGATAGAGATGCACACACAAGGGCATTTGTTTTGCTAAATATAGCAGGATCTGAGGCTATAGAAAGAGAGCGATCATTTGTATATGCACCAGCAGTGTATGAAGGTGAAGGTACAGACTTCCATATTGTTGCGCGAGCTGAATCCAGAGAAGACCCAGATTGTTTAAAGTGTAAATTCAGAGAGATGTGCAACCCCCAGATGAACATTATATTAGAGAGGCATTTGTTTTACACAAGAAATCAGAAGCCAGGGGAAACATTTGCAGCTTATATAACTGACTTGAGGAACGAGGCCAAAACGTGTCGGTTTGGTGACTTGAAAGATGAGCTGATAAGGAATAGACTTGTATGTGGTATTAGTAGTGCTGCAATGAGGAAGATTTTGCTTTGTAACAGTCATTTGACATAGCTGTAGAGATTTATCAGATTCATGAGGTGACAGAAAGGCACATGAACATGCTTAAAAGTGGCAAAAGCATGGTTTCAGTAATCTCCAGTGCAAATGTAGACAGTATGCAATACATGGCAAGCAGAAACAGGCCTAAGCAAAGAGCAGCCATAGGAATTTCAAGAAGATACCAAGTTTTCCAGAAAGCTCTAGGAGAAGTGCAAGCTCCACTGCCATCTCAGTGCCATACAAGCATGAGTCAGCAAAATCCCAGTCTAGCTCACCTGAGACGTCAAGGATTCCATGTGTTTCCGTATCTCGACGACTGGCTCCTTTCAGCCACCACCAGGCATCAACTTCTCCAAGCCAGAGATTACACTCTACGTCTCTGCAGTCAGTTAGGAATTTTGGTCAACTTCGAAAAGTCTTCCTTATCGCCCTGCCAATCTATTACCTTTATAGGCGCAGATCTAGACACTACTCGGATGTCAGCAAACCTAACAAGTCAAAGAATCCAAGATATCTTAAACCATGTTCGGATCATCCTATCCAGCAAAAAGGTACAAGCCAGGTTGGTCCTGAAAGTGTTGGGCCTCATGGCAGCTGCTATCACACTTCTTCCTCTGGCCCGTTTTTACATGCGTCTCCTGCAATGGATGTTGTTTACCCAATGGTCCTTCCAACAGCTTCCCATGCGTCACAAGATCCTGGTGGCACAGACCTGCAAGAACCATCTATCCTGGTGGACTTCTTCTCCCCTAGTCCATCAGGGCAGACCATTTGTCCCCCCGGCCCCGGTAGCCACGGTCACTTCGGATGCCTCCCTGATCGGGTGAGGGGGGCATTATCAGGGGAGGATGGTTCATGGCACGTGGCAACCGTTCGAATACCACCTGCACATAAATGTCCTAGAGATGAGAACAGTGCTTTTAACGTTGCAAGCCCTCAACGACTTTCTTCCCTTAGGAACAATTGCAGTTCACACAGACAACATGTCTGTGGTGTGGTACATCAACAAGCAGGGCGGGACCAAGTCCTATCCCTTGTGTCGAGAAGCTCTCAGACTTTGGCAATGGGCGATCTCCTCTCATCGGTTTCTGGTAGCAACGCACATCCCCGGGAAAACCAACATAATAGCGGACAGATTGAGCAGAGCTATACTCATGCCTCACGAGTGGTCTCTCAAACAGTCTATAGTGGAAGAGATTTTTCAGAAGTGGGGCCGCCCATGCTGCGACCTTTTTGCTACACCCCAAAACAGCAAATGCCCAGACGACTTCTCTCTCTTTCCACTTCCGGGCCATCCCCCCAGAGACGCTCTTACCCAGGATTGGCCCCGGGGACTTCTTTATGCCTTTCCCCCTTTTCCGTTAATACCTCAAGTACTCCAGAAAGCTACCGTCTTGAGAGCCAAAATGATTCTCATTGCCCCTTACTGGCCTTGACAAATTTGGTTCCCGTTCCTTCATCGCCATCTCTTAATGCAGCCTTGGCATCTGGACCCAGTTCCAGATCTTCTGACCCACCAGTCGGGTCAACAGCACCGGTCCATTCGTTCCCTCAACCTCACAGCTTGGTTGCTCCACTTCCTTCCTTAGCCAGGCTTTCTATGATCTCTAACCCCATTAGAGATATCATAGTAGCTTCTCTTAAGTCCTCTACCAGGAGGATTTACTCTAGCAAATGGAAACGTTTCTCCTTTTGGGCAAAGTCTAAGAACATAGACCCCTTTACTGCCCCTATTCAGTCAGTCTTGGACTTTCTAGCTGAAATTTTTCACTCAGGTTCTTCTTCTTCCACAGTTAAAGTCCAGTTGGCAGCAATCTCGAATTTTCACGTCGGATTTGCAGACCAAAACATTATGTCCCACAAACTTTGTAAAGCCTTTCTCAAAGGGGTGTTCCTTCTTAAACCCCCTGTTAGGGATCCTCCACCACAGTGGGACCTAAACTTAGTGCTGGCATCCTTGATACTTCCCCCTTTCGAACCGGCTGCTTCATGCTCATTAAAGTTTCTTTCTTGGAAGACACTTTTTCTAGTCGCTATTACCTTGGCTAGAAGAGTGTTTGAACTTCATGCCCTCTGTGTTCGTCCTCCTTACTTAGTCTTCCACAAGGACAGAGTATCCTTAAGTACCAATCCATCCTTTTTGCCCAAGGTTGCTTCTAAGACTAATTTAAACCAATCCATTGATCTTCCTGTATTTTTTCCCAATCATTCCAACAGGGTGGAACAAAAATTGCATTACCTAGATGTTCATCGCCAACTCAGATATTACTTGGACAGAACGAAGCAATTTAGGAAGTCTGATCAGCTCTTCCTTTCTTATGCTGAAAATAAAAAAGGTCTCCCTGTTTCTAAAGTGACCTTATCCAGATGGCTGTCTTCCACCATTTCTGACATTTATCAGCTTAGGGGCAAACAACTGATCTCAAAACCTAAAGCACATTCTACAAGAGGTCTAGCCACATCTACAGCTTTTCAAGCTAGGCTACCCTTAGACATTATTTGTGCAGCAGCTACTTGGACCACTCCTCATACCTTTGTTTCCCATTACAAATTGGATTTGGCCTCCAGGGACAGGGCAAGTTTTGGTTCCACAGTTCTCAAGAGTCTGTTCCATTGAGCCACCCAGAATAGAGGTGCTAGGGACACAGTCCCATCCAGCAAGAATGAAGGCGAGATTGACAACTTAACATTTAGAAGTTATGTACCTACCATAACGTTCCATGTTAGTTGTCTTCTCTCGCCTTCTTTCTTGCGTCCCTCCCTCCTGTCCCCCTAGCCTGGACAGACCTTGAACTTCCTTTTTCTCTGGAAGATTGTTCTTCCTTGGACACCGGTTACTTCTGGACCTTAATTACCTGGTTTCCCCTTACAGCCTTCTTAGGTTAGTTGTTCTTCTTTCCTTGGTGGAAAGTTTATAGGCAGTTATTCCTCTAGATACCAAACGAGATCTGGGTAATTACCGCCTTGCATCATGGGATATGGGGCTGCCTCGAGCTGGTAAAAGTGACTCTCGAGCTTAGCAAGTGCCGAGTCGAAGCCGAGGATCAGCTCCGAACCCATCCAGCAAGAAAGAAGGCGAGAGAAGACAACTAACATGGAACGTTACGGTAGGTACATAACTTCTAATTCCTGCTTCATTACTGCATGAATGTATTCAGATTTTGCATTGTGGCCACTCAGGTTTATTGTCTAGTAAGAGAAGGGCACGAGAACTAGTATTTTGGCCTTCTTTATTAAAAGATATTGATAGTGTTCTTTCTTCTTGTTCTATATGTAATAGTACCAAAGCATATTTGCTAAAAGAATCACTTCACCTAAACCCAATACCTGAACTACCTTGGTCTACTGTTGCAACTGATGTCTTTAAATGGAATAATCAACACTATTTGTTTTGGTAGACTCTTACTTGAACTGATTTGAGATTGATCTGCTACCAAACTTAACCTCAACAGCTGTTATCCCTAAACTTAAACATCATGTTTCAGTTCATGGTAGTCATCACAAACTTTATTCTGACGATGGTACTCAATTTACTAGCCAGTTTCAGAAATTTGCAAGAGAATAGAACTTTGTACATATCATTAGTTGTACTGAATATCCTCAATCAAGTGGTCTAGCTGAATGTGCAGTGCAGAGTGCAAAGCAATTACTTGGAGTCTAAGCATGGCAATACTGATGTATTCTTGAATTTACTTAATCTCAGAAACATACCTTGTGACGATATTCTTTGCTCACCTGCTCAAAGACTACTTTCCAGGCAAACTATAACTACGTTACCTATTTCATCAAGTTTGCTGAAACTTAACTCTAAGAACAATCAAACCTCAATTGTTGAAGGTGTAATATCCAGAAATCTAGTTATGACAGATCGAGCAGATTACTTTGATCAGTGAAGGAAGGAGAGACTGTATGAATCCAGGCAACAAAAGGTTTTGATCGAATAGGACAGATAACAGGCATGTGTGCCAAGCCGAGATCTTATTGTGTAAGTTCCGAGGGTGTAGAGTATAGGAGGAATCACAGACATCTTCCTGTACCAGAATTATCACCATTCCAATCACAACATTGCATATGTGATGCAGACTCCAAATCCAAGACCGAGACGGACATTGTTTCCAGACCAGTATGTGTTAAAAAGTCTGATTCTGTTCCAGAGAATAATTCGAACATTCCGCAGGTCAACCATTTTGCAGAGACTGTTCCAGTTGCTAAAAGTGATTCCAAATTTTATGTCACACGATACGGACAGGTTTCTAAAACTAGTGTGAAAAACACAGCAATGTGGACTTGATTGTATATCGATGTATACTTAGTATTGTATAATGCATGTCTTTACATTGTTATTTCTGCATGCTAAATATCACATGACAAATTGCATGATCTATTTCTCAGAGGGAGAATGTAGATCAGAGTGTAGTGTGCGTGTGCTATGTCTTTAAGAAACATGCAAGGCTGTGCGTGCAAATATAAATTCCAGACACATGCAATCCATAGTGCCATTTTGAAGAAGCAGCCAGTGTATAAGCATGTATGATCACAGCAGTTAGTTTGTATATGTTACTAAGTCATAGTCAGATAAGCTTTACAGTAATGTGTTTGTGTAGAATAAAGTTGCATAAACAGAACCCACAAAGACTTGTTTATTTGTGTACCAACATGAAAGCGACAATACTTTTTTTATTATTGGTATTTTATGCTTCAGGAAAGTTTGTTTTAAAGCTACCAGTTTGTATTTTAACACCCAATGAGAAATGGCAAGGGGGCTCCAAGAAGAATTCTAGGAAGTCCCAAAACAAAGGCCAGTCCAATAAGTCAGAATGTTTATTTGAGTCTTTGATCACCCCCCACCCCACCAAGGCACTCCACTCTGTATCATCCTTGATGTCTGGGACCTCTTCAGGTTCTATCGGAGTAAAACTGTGTTACAGACAAGCTGAGTAGGACAAGGGCAGACCATCACAAATGGAAACTTGATTAGGTGGTCCTTCCAAGATTTGATCCATCTGTGGTGAGTTCCTGAAGTAGACCTCTTTGTCTCGTGTCTGAACAATCAGCTGGCAAGGTTCTCCTTCAGGACTCCATGCAAGAAAGCCTGTAAGACAGATATGCCTTTTCTTTTCCTTGGACAGGAATATTCCTATATGTTCATAGAATCATAGAATCATAGGTTAGTACTAAGCTAACTGCCCTTGTGAGCCATTGTAAGCCTAGCCAATTATCCCTTGTGAGACTCAAACCCTGCACCTTGTGCTTGTAAGGCAAACACCTTAACCATTAGGCCACCCTCCCAACCATGTTTTTCCACTAATATCCAGGGTACTTATGAAGATCATTTTGGTGACTCCCTTCTGGCCCAGGCAACTATGGTTCTTTCTTCTTTTGAAATTGGCCGGAGGCAATTTCCACAGGCTTCCTCACAGAATGGATCTTTCCGCACAAGAACAGGTGTGTTTGATACACCTAGAAAAAATAAAAAAACAATTACCGAAACCAGTGCAGTTAACTGTTTATTGCAATCCAAAGTACTTGCAATTCAAACAACTAAGCGCTTTTGCCAGATAATCCAAAGGCATCTTCAGAGTTGGAATTGCAGCAGATACTAATGGAGGCAAGAAAGCCTCCTACTAGAAAATCATATTTTGGCAAAAAGAAAAAGTTTTCTGTTGGTGCCAGCAACATAACCAGCACCCATTCAGGGCTAGTTGTTCTCTGGTTTTGTGATATTTGTGTGAGTTACTATCCTATGGGCTTTCTTATTCCTTTGTCAGTGTTCATTTATTGGCCATTTCAGTATGTCTTCCCCTGGATCCTCCTCTTTCAATGCATTCTCATGTCAAAATGTTTTTGAAAGGGGTTTTGCTTAAGAGGCCTCCAACAAAACTGTTGTCGCCTCCTTGGGATCATAATTTTGTGGTATAGAAGATTAACACTTGCTCCATTTGAACCATCTTGTCTGGCTGACTTGAGGTTCTTAACATGGAAAACAGTTTACCAATTTTCTCTGATCTCTACAAGTAGGGAATCTGAGTTGTAAGCTCTTGCATTGAGTCAACCCTGTCTCATTTTCCACAGGGACCGGGTTTCTTTGAGAACTAATCCTTTTATGCCTAAAGTAGTATCCAAGTTTACTTAAGGCAAACGATCCATCTCCGTTTTCTTTCCTGAACTCAGAAATGAGGGGGAAAAGATACTCTATATCTTGAATGTCCACAGACAACTTGGGTACTATCTTGACAGAACTAAATCTTTCAAATCTTCAGATCACTTGTTCATTTCTTCTGAAGTAAGAACAACATGATGTTAAGTTGTCAATCTCGCCTTCATTCTTGCTGGATGGGTTCATAGCCGAACCTCGGCTCCGACACAGCCTATACTAAAGCTCAAGAGCTAATTTTACTGGCTCGAGGCAACTCTATATCCTATGATGCTAGGCGGTAACTACCCAGATCTCGTTTGCCACTTACGCTAGCGAGGTTGCTCTTTTTACCGGCTCACAGGTTAGTGACTATTTTTTCACAAAATCTTAGTATTCTCCTTAGTTTTTCCCCTAGTATTCTTCTTAATCTTTTATAGGCTAGTTTCTGTTAAATTTAAAGTTTAGTCCCTATTTTTTATCCCTTATCCCTGTCATACTCCCTCTCCCTAGGTTAGGCCTTGGGCCCTTCCGTTTTATTTTTATTCCCTCACAGGGATTCTTTGCTGTGTGTGTTCCCTCACTATCCCTGTATCCCTATTTGTTGAAGTGTGTGTGTGTGTGTGTGTGTGTGTGTGTGTGTGTGTGTATGTGTGTGTGTGTGTTTTCTCCTAATTTTTGGTTTTCCTTTCGACTTCACAATGTCGAAGGAGAACAAAGGTCTCCGGCTTCAAGAAGTGTGACTCATGCTGTCAGAAGATGTCTCTGACAGACGGTCACACTTCTTGTGTTTATTGCCTGGGACCCCTGCACCTGCAGGACTCTTGCTCAGTGTGCCATGCATTCAGCCCAAGAGTCCTGCAGGAGCGCAGGAGTAAATTGATACTAAGGGGCTTGTTAAAGCCCGAAGGTTCCCCGGCTAAGTCCATGCCGGGGAAGCCTTCGAAACCACCTAAACCGTCGGCTCCGAGTTTTAAGCCCTCGGATGGTGGCTCATCACCTGCGACATTATCGGCTCTGGCTGGAGCCGATACCTCTCTATCGCAGCTATGGAGCCGATACCTCTAAGACTCTGTCTTCAAAGTCGGCTCTGGCTGGAGCTGACGTGTCTATGGCTCCATCGGCTCCATTAACCCTGATGCCCTCCACACGCAAGAGGTCCAGATCTCCATCTCTGGAGTCCATACATTCGGCTCCGAGGTCACCGTTACTCTTGGAGCGGAGCCATCGGAGCCATTCTTCTCGGTCTTCTCGGTCTTCCAGGTTTTCCTATCATGACCTTGAGAGGGTGGTAAGAAGACTATTAAAGTCTCAGGCACTGGCCCAAATGCTTCATAGCCTGTCTCATCAGACAGCGGCTACGTCCATACAACAGACTATTCCTCCTTCGACTCTACCCCAGTGTTCGGAGCCGGAGCTCCTCGGAGCCGTGACCGTTTTGACGTCTGAGCCGATACCTCCCCCTTCGGCTCCGTCTGCTCCGATCTCGTCCATGGTGCCATCCTTGGCGGAATCCGGGCGCTTGGACTCTCTCGCCAGTTCCGAGAGGGCGAGTGGCATCAGACCCTTGTCCGACCCCGTTCTCCCTCTCGGAGCGTCGGCGTTGGTGAGTTCGGCCCCGACATTGGCTTCGGAGCCGTCCTTGTCGGTGCCGGCTGGGGTTCCTAGCTCTTCGGAGCGGGAGCTCTCTAGCCTGCCTGACAGGGGCACCTTCGAGGTCATGAGGAGCGTATTGGCCCCAGTGCCTGCTCTACGGTCAGCTCCATCAGCTCCTCTCACAGTAGTGCCTGCTGATGTCTCTTCCCACTCTCTCGCCCCCGGCCATCGAGACCCAACGCTTCAGGTTTCCCCATTGGGAATATCCTCTTCTTCCGAGGTTTCCCCTGATCCGTCAGGTGAACCCCCGCGTAAGAGGACATGTAAGAGGAAGCATGTGGACTCCCCTGAGTCCGTCACATCTGATACCAACTTGGATGAGTCTGAAGGATCCCCAAGGTCCCCCTCTGAGGATGTTTCCTTCTATGACATCCTTGAAATCCTTAAACAGAGGGGAAACTGGTCTTCCCTTAATCCTTCCGAGGTCGAGTCGGTTTACCTGGAGGCTTTTGGTTCTCGACCCACCACCTCCTGGGTGTCTCCGCCCTTTGACCCCCCTTATGGAAGTGGTGGCACGGAAGGCGTGGACGGCCCCTGACTCGTTGGAACCCACCCCACGGAGGCCTTCTGAATTTATAACAGCCCCTTCCGATAAGCAATTCTTATCCAAAGGTGTTCCAGTTGATGCCATGGTGGAGGTGGAGGCCACTAAACAGGAACTTGGCTGATCCTTCAGTACCTATCCATCCGCCTAACAAGGAATCTAGGACAATGGATAGATACGGAAAGCGGATGTTCTCATCAGGAACTCGTTAGGTCGCTGAACTACTTATGCCACTTCACCTGTCTTCAAAGAGACATTCTTAAAGAACTGGGTGAGGTCCTATAGGATCCATCAGCTGCTGGGTCTCGGGGGGGGAAAAAATTAACTCACAGCTAGGAACCCTGAATTCCATTGTCAACTCCTCCATGCGGCTTATTTCATATGCAGCCGATGGAGCGAGTAGGGCCGCAGGCACAGGTGTGGCTTTGAGGCATCACACCTGGATGCGGCTTTGTAACTTCGCAGACCCCTTCAAGGCGTCTTTCACTAACTCCCCCTTTGATGGTTCAGCGTTGTTTGGACCTCAAGTGAAAGATACTTTGACCAGATGCGAACAAGATGGCAAGACTCTTTCTGCTGTAGGAGTCTGTTTTTCTACCCCATCTAGACCATATCCTAAGGGTCAAAAGGGTGGAAAAATGTGGTTCCGTAAATCTCAAGGAGTCACGCCTGATGCAAGAGGTCAGTTCACCCCTAGAGGCAGAGGGGGGAACAACAACAACAGACGCCATCCAAGAGGCATAGGGGGTCCGCAGAACCAGGGTAGCAGAGAAACCCTCTCTGACAAACCCTTCCAGCATCCCTGAGGTGTTGCCCGACTGTCCACCTTCGGAGGCAGTCGGGGGAAGATTATCGCTGTACCCACAAGCCTGGCTCTCCCTCACTCAAGACAAATGGGTGCAGTCGATCATATCCGAGGGTTACAAAATCCCCTTTATCCAGACTCCTACGATTCAAATGGGGGTCTCTTCCAGGCGTTCCACCCAGTCTAAG
This sequence comes from Protopterus annectens, assembly GCF_019279795.1. Classification (NCBI taxonomy): domain Eukaryota; kingdom Metazoa; phylum Chordata; order Ceratodontiformes; family Protopteridae; genus Protopterus; species Protopterus annectens. The sequence goes on along the minus strand of NC_056725.1, from coordinate 712,996,571 downwards.
GGAACAAGCAGCACTAGAAATATCAAAGCTGCTAAAAAAGAGAGCCATCCAGCCAGTCCCAGCAGACCAGCTAGGATCTGGAATCTACTCAAAGTTCTTTTTGGTACCAAAAAAAACAGGGGACTGGAGGCCAATATTGGATCTCAGCAATCTAAACAAGTTTGTAAAAAGAACGAGGTTCCGGATGGTCACGCTACAGTCCATTTTACCCCTTCTGGGCAAGGACAATTGGATGTGCTCAGTGGACCTTCAGGATGCATACTATCACATCAAAATGCACAGGCGCTCCAGAAGGTTTCTCCGCTTCAGGCTGGGAGCCAATCACTACCAGTTCAGAGCCCTGCCCTTTGGTCTCACTACAGCCCCCGAGTGTTCAAATGTTTGGCAGTGGTTACGGTTCACCTGAGACTTCAAGGATTCCAGGTGTTTCCATATCTAGATGACTGGCTCCTCACTGCCACCACCAGGCGTCAACTCCTTCTAGCCAGAGACTACACCATCCACATTTGCAAAGAGCTAGGTATCTCTCTAAATTTCGAAAAGTCTGCCTTATCGCCTTGTCAGTCTATTACTTTCATAGGCGCCACCTTGGACACTGTTCAGCTCTCAGCAAAGTTAACAGAGCAGAGGGTCTTAGATATTCAAAGCCATGTTCACGCCCTTCTTCAAAACGACAAAGTTCAGGCCAGGTATGTTCTGAAGGTATTAGGTCTCATGGCGGCAGCCATCACGCTTCTTTCCCTTGCCCGCTTTTACATGCAGCTTCTTCAATGGATGCTTTTCTCCCAGTGGTCCTTCCAACAGCTCCCTATGACACACAAGATCCTAATAACTCTATCTTGCAGAAAACATCTATCTTGGTGGATGGTCTCCCCTCAAGTCCATCAAGGCAGACCTTTTACACTCCCCCCCCCCCCGGTCGCCACAGTCACAACGGACACCTCCCTGATTGGGTGTGTGGGGGGGGGGGCATTTTCAGGGCAGGACAGTCCGTGGCACATGGTAACCCTTCGAATGCCACTTGCAGATAAACATCCTGGAGATGAGAGCAGTGCTTTTGACGTTGCAAGCCCTTCAAGACTCTCTCCCCCTGGGGACGATTGCAAAATGTCCGTAGTATGGTATTTCAACAAGCAGGGCGGAACCAGGTCATAGCCCCTGTGTCGAGAAGCACTCAGACTCTGGCAATGGGCGATCTCTTCTCAGCAGTTTCTGATAGCAACGCACATCCCCGGGAAGTCCAGCGTCATAGCGGACAGGCTGAGCAGAGCTGTTCTCATGCCTCACAAGTGGTTTCTCAAGCAATTGGTGACCGACAATATATTTCGGAAGTGGGGGTTTCCTTGCTGCGATCTTTTTGCAACACCACAAAACAGCAAGTGCCTCGACTTCTTCACTCTCTTCTCCCTTCCAGGCCATCCCCCCAGAGACGCTCTAGTCCACGATTGGCCTTGGGGACTTCTTTACGCCTTTCCCCTCTTTCCGTTAATCACACAAACAATTCAGAAAGCTACCGCCTTGAGGGCCAAGATGATCCTCATTGCCCCTTATTGGCCTCGACAGATATGGTTCCCTTTCCTGCATCGCTATCTTTTGGAGCAGCCATGGCATCTGGATCCAATGCCAGATCTTTTGACCCATCAATCAGGGCAGCTGCACCAATCCCTCCAATCTCTCAACCTCACAGCTTGGTTGCTCCACTTCTGTCCCTAGCCAGGCTTCCTGTGATTTCGAATTCTGTCTGCAATATTATCGTGGCTTCCCTTAAGTCTTCCACCAGAAGGATCTGTGCTAGTAAATGGCAATGCTTTTCCTTTTGGGCAAAGGCTAGGAACATAGATCCCTTCACTGCTCCAATACATTCGGTCTTGGATTTCCTGGCCGAAATCTTTCACTCAGGATCTTCTTTCTCCACAGTAAGAGTTCAGCTAGCAGCCATCTCAAGTTTTCACATAGGCTTGTCGGACTCCAACATCATGTCCCATAAGCTTTGCAAGGCATTCCTCAGAGGTATCTTTTTACTCAGGCCTCCGATCAAAGACCCCCCCACCACAGTGGGATTTAAACTTAGTTTTAGCATCCTTGATCCTCCCTCCCTTTGAACCTGTGGCCTCCTGTTCCTTAAAGTTACTTTCCTGGAAGACACTATTCCTAGTCGCCATTACCTCTGCTAGGAGAGTATCTGAACTTCATGCCCTCTGTATTCACCCTACTTATTTAGTGTTCCACAAAGACAGGGTTTCTCTAAGAACTAACCCGTCTTTTTTACCCAAGGTGGCTTCTCAGACCAATTTAAATCAATCTATTGATCTTCCAGTTTTCTTTCCTAATTATTCAAACAGGGCAGAACAAAAACTACATTGTCTGGACGTTCGTCAGCTCCGCTTCTATCTGGACAGAACTAAACAATTCAGGAAATCTGATGAACTCTTTTTATCTTATGCTGAGAGTAGAAAGGGCCTTCTGGTATCTAAAGTAACCCTGTCTAGGTGGCTGTCTTCTGTGATTACCTGTATTTATCAATTCAGAGGTAAAGAATTGCCTTCTAGGCCAAGAGCCCATTCAACCAGAGCGTTGGCTACATCTACAGCTTTTCAAGCTAGATTACCAATAGACACTATCTGTGCGGCTGCCACATGGGCCTCTCCTCGTACTTTCGTTACACATTACAAAGTGGACATGGCCTCCAGAAGCAGGGCAAATTTTTGTTCCACCGTTCTCAAGAGTCTGTTCCAATGAGCCACCCAGGATGAAGGTGCTAGGGACACGGTCCTTTCCAGCAAGAATGAAGGCGAGATTGACAACTTAACATTGAGAAGTTATGTACCTACCATAACATTCCATGTTAGTTGTCTTCTCTCGCCTTCTTTCTTGTGTCCCGCCTACCATCCCCCTAGCCTGGACAGACAGAGAGGTTTTTTCCCCTTCTTACAGGGGACCTTATCTTGCACTATTCCTAGCTCAGACAGTTGGTCCTGGGGTCGATGCAGCTTCAGGTAGTGATATTTGGGGAGTTCTTCCTTCTCCTCCTCCACCTCAGAGGGGAGACTGAATTGGCTATGGTTTCTTAGCTACCAAACGAGATCTGGGTAGTTACCGCATAGCATCATGGGATATAGGGTTGCCTCGAGCTTTAGTATAGGCCGAGTCGGAGCCGAGGTTCGACTCCGAACCCATCAAGCAAGAAAGAAGGTGAGAGAAGACAACTAACATGGAACGTTATGGTAGGTACATAACTTCTCATTTCAAAGCAGACTATTTCTAAGGCTGCAACCTTTTGTTGTACTCACCACAGCAGAACTATTCCAGGTAGGGTCAAGGTTCACTCTACCAGGGCTTATGCTGCATCTATGGCTTTTTGGAAAGGATTGGATTCTCAAAGTTTTCCAAAATTTGCTACTTGGTCCTCTCTACATACCTATACAAAACACGGTAAGCTTTATTCTGTCATAAGTTTAGATTAGGCTTTGCAAGGACCATTCTCCACAGGTTAACGGACTGTTCTCCTTCCACCTCCCAAATGTCGTACTCTAGATTAATCTACCCATGTAGGTAAGGCTACAGCAGCAGTGATCAATATGATGAGTGTAGTACAGTTGTGCAAGTAAACCTACCATAACAGTAGATGTTTTATCACTGCTGCAGTAGTCACTCCTTCCCTCCATTTCCCTTGTTTTTTTTGTGACTTGTTTATAGTTATTTTTTGTTCTTCCTAGCAGTGTCCTTTCAAGACTCAACCTCTGTCTTTCTGTTGACAGGAAAGCTCAGAAGGGCGTTGTACCCAAACTTGTCTTTTAGTCGGCTCAGCTTGAGCTGCCTGACAGTTTGGGAGCATGGAAGGTTCCCTGACGCTTAGGAAGGTGGCCAGCTGTTGTATCCTTGGCAGGATATAACCAAAATAGCTAAGGTTTCTGCAGCAGTGATCATTCAAACATCTACTGTTATGGTACGTTTAGTTACCTAACTGTACTTAGCAGTACTGGTGAGAAGAGGGGAGCCTTGTATAATTATCTATGAAGTACCTAAGGGTATATGAATTTTTTTTTTTTTTTTTTTTTTTTTTGAGAGGAGATACCAGGGTCGCTTATCGAGGTATGCCAGGTGTCAGAACCTCTGTCTTTTGTCAAAGTGGATGTCACAGCAAAAAAAGAAAAATAAGCACTTTTCCCCTTACAGGCTTCCAAGAAAAGGAGCCTCCATCTTTTACTTCATTTGCTCCTGCTCCTACTCCTATCACCCCTCAAGAGAGACATCTAGAATCTTCCCCTGAGGAGGAGGAGGTAGATTCAGACTCTGAGCACTCCTTGGCCCACTCTTCTCAGATGCATTTTCCAGGCCAAATGGCCTCTGATGATTTCCTTTCCCTGGATTCTTCTGTTGAAGAGGCTTCATTTGGGGAGATCATGTATAACATAATGAAACACTATTAAGGGGAATCAAAATAGATTTCTGATGTGCAAAAATGATATAACCTGTTAGAGGTAACCTGTAGGTCTTTCTCAGTGCCTTTGCATCTGTGTGCACTGCTCCTGATTCTCCGCCATCTTCCCACAAAAGACCTGATGCATTCTACAATGTGCCTGATGATTTAAAGATGTTCTTTGAAGTCAGTGTTGCAGTACTGATCCTTGCGTCTTCCTGCCATGCAGAAACCTACAACAGGCCTGATTTCCAGAGTTTCTGCATCATCCCAAGCCAACGGATGTCCAGTGGTTGACATCTGGATGTCGGGGTATAAGAAAGGTGTCCATCAGCACCATCTTCATTTCTTTCTAGACGTGCAGTTCAGTCCACATGACATGCATTTTATACACTTGCTGTCCATCAGTTGGCTCATGTTTCTAGAGCTCCTCTCTTTCCAGATAGATAAGTACCCCTTTGGAGAATTTGCTTCTCTAATATTTGAAATTTGTTTTGTCTGTTTTGCTAGGGGCCTCATTAAATCCGTAGCTGCTCTGATTTTGTTAGGTTTCTTTCAAAAACCCTTAAACTTAGGCTTGAGGTACTTGCAGCAGATATGGAGTCCTCCTTGTTGGCTTCTTCTGTAGCTTTGCAAACTGTGACTTCTGTAGAGCCTGCACTAACTCCACTGGCTGCTGGTGTTATCCCAAAAAAGGGAAAAGATAAAAAAAAAAAAAAAAACTTGGGATCTACAGACTGCTGAAAAAGCTACTGCATCAATTCTAAGCTGAGGAATTGGTGAGGTGCCTTCTCAGTCCCCAGGACCAGCAACTGCTAGGCCAGAACCTCTGGAGAAGCTCCCCAGGAGGCTGTGATAGTTCCCGGCCTACCACTGTCTACCACCCCTGATCACAGGGCAGTTGGGTGTGACACCACTATGCAGGCATCTGCGTTTGATGTCAGAGAAGTGGTCCCGGATGGAGATTTCTACTGTGGGTATGACCAACAACTCCATCCCTTGGCCATGCCAGTTAAATGAACTGTTAAACCAAACTGTGCTCCTGCCTTGGCTTTGCCACCCCCCCCCCCCCGCCTCTGCTTCTCAGCCTGAAGTCCAAAATCTGTTCAAGATAGCACTGGAATTCATGGCCTTCATTAAATTCAGAAAATCGTCACAATCTTCTTCAGAGACTTGTCTAACTAAAAGAACAAGTTAAGTAGTATACTAAGAAGAGGAGAGCTTTTCATCCTCTTGAGGATGAGGAAGAACTGTCATATTCAGGTTATTTACAACCCCCAAACCTACCCAGACTCTGGTACTCTCTCTGTGGCTTCCCCACCTGAAGACCTTTCCTTTGGGAAAGCTTTTAACTGAGAAAGTATACAGTTCTTCCAGGCATAGACACACTACGGGGAACTTCTAAGCTTACCTTTTCCTAGACTGCTAGCTGTTCCTCCAGTACCTACTGTACTAGATGATGATTTTGAGGGCATAACCCTATGCCCTGCCTCTTTACTACCTGCACCTAGGAAACCAGATAGTTTTTTTTAGAGTGCTTGACTCTCTCAAGCATCTTTACAGAAATCCTAAAACTGATCCCACTGTGGTCTTCACTGAATCTACTAAAGGGATTCCCAAAGGACATCCCCTACCTAATGACAGGTAGAGCAGACTACTGAATAGATTTGTCAAGAAAACCTGTACCTCTACAACCCTAGCCATGAGAGCTTTAAATTCCATTTCTATATAATAAAATACCTTGAATCACTCCCAAGATAAAATGATAGCAGAACATGACTCCATAGGTTCATAGAGTAGTACTGGGCTAACTGCCATTGTGGGCCATTTTAAGCCTAGCCATTTACTCCATGTGAGAACCAAACCCTGCATCTTTTGTTTGTAAGGTAAACATCTTAACCGTTATGCCATCCTCCCAAACAGAACAGGCAGAGAAGCTTTACAGCTTGCCAGACACTGCTTGAAATGCAGCTATGATGCCTTATTTGCTTCTTGCAGAGCAGCTGCCATAGAGACAGTTATCCAGAGACATACATGGCTCAGAACTCAGCCACTGGCAGAGCAAGTAACAGCAGAATTATTAGGTGCCCCACTAGACAGAGTTCCTGTTTGTACTTCCAACTGAACAAGTCTTTGAGAAAATAGATGAAAAAGGCAAACAAATTAAAACTGTCAAAGAATTCTACTTGTCTCCAACTCTGCAATACAGTAGAAACTACCCCTGTAAACCTTGGCCCTTTCCACCCAGATGTGACAAGGGGAGGCCTCCCTGTGGAAGAAGACCAAGACAGTCCAGAAGATGGCAATCAGAACAGCCACAGAGAGTGGGTGCTCTAAAGACCAACACCCAACACACAGAACAGCCGTGACTGTCTGCTACCACCCCCCGGGGCAACTGGCAGGAGGATTGTCCCTCTTTTTAAGCCAGTGGAAGACTATCACAATGGATCAGTGGGTCCTCAGCATTATAGAAAAGAGATACTGTATTCAGTTCAGAGAAAATCCCTAGTTATTGAGCATACCAGGACCACCAAAGGTGCCTGATGATTTAACGACGTTCTTGTACAATAGCCCATTGGCAGATCCTTCTATTTGATATCATGCTTAGAAATTGGACCCAATATACATCGGTGCTTCCATTGTTCTGTCTTACTTTTGTGAGCTTTGAAAAGGTGGCCTAGTGTACTCTTCAATCAAGGTGCACCTCTCAGCCATTTCTGATTGCTTATCTCTCGACCTCCCCCAACCTCTCATGTAAAGGTAAAACCATTTCTGAACTGTATCCTCTACCTAAAACATAGTAGCAAATCTTTTCTCCCTGTGACTTCAGCTTTGCTCTGGAAGAACTTGGTGTTCCACCATTTGAGCCAGCAGCCCGTGCCTTTTTCAAATTTTGTGCTTGGGAAAGCCATACTTCTAGCTGCCTTTACCTCAGATAGATGAGTCTGAGCTGAGCTACAGGCTGTGATAGCATCCCTTCCTTCCTTATCTTCCATAAGAACAGTGCGTCTTTGAGGACCAATCCCTTTTATGCCTAAAACTGTAAATTAACTATCCCTCAGTCAGGCATCAGTCTCCCTACTTTCTTTCCTAATTTGTAAAATAAGGGAGGGAGGCAATCCTGCACTCTCTGGATGTGCATAGACAGCTCAGATTTTACTAAGACAAGATAAAGTCAATCCGTAAGACTTTGACCAGTCCCTTGCCTCCTGCTAGAAAACCAAGCTTGGTAGCCCAGTTTCAAAATAAAGTGATGGTAACTGGATTTCAAAATCCATCTCTTTTTGTTACATTCACTATGGGTATATATTTGCCTTTACCAGCGAAGGCATATTCTGTTTGAGCAGTGACTTCTGTTGAGCCTTTTACGAGGGGCTAGACATGAGACCTATCCTAGAAGGAGTTGCTTGGTCCTTGGTACTTACTTTTACCAAGCATTACAGAAAAGATGCCTTTTCTAAATCCAGTGCTGCTGCCTTCAGATCAGTCTTCTCTGGACTGCTTGACAGCTGTCCTGTGTCTAGCCACCCTTTATACTACTTGAACTTTGGGAATTACCCCAAGCTGTTTGGTATACTGCAACAGTGATCTAAGGAAGAACATAGTACTTTAGTTTATGAACTTACCATCACAGTAGATGTCCTACTGTTCACTATTGCAATATTCTTTCCCACCCTGCCATCCCCCTTTCTCTGTTTTACTCTTTCAGGGTCAGAGAGAGAACCATTTTTTGTCATCTCCCCACTTAGCTGACCTATTACTTCAGTTTCCTTAGTTGTCTGCAGGCATGCCAGCTTGGAGTTCAGTGGATGAATGAGCGTAAAATCTCAGATTATATACCCTGACATGTGTGGGCTTGGGTTATATGTCAGACATATGGCTGTATGGAAGGTTTTGACTTTGGTTTTCCGGACGATCTCCCCGTTACCTGGCGAGATAACCCAACAGTTTGGAAGACTGCAACAATGATCAGTAGGACATCTACTGTTGTGGTAAGCTTTTGCATAAATATATTTTCTCTCACTTCTTTTCCCAATACTTTTTTCAGTAGTGTGAGTATACTGAGTTCTTGTATTCTTTCTGGTGAAGACTTTGCTGTGCTTTTGATTCTCTTTTCTGTCCTGCCTCTGCCCTGTCTGTTTGTCCTTTTGAAAACAAGTTGTCCCAAACTGCAGATGGCTCTAAATGAGGTTTTGCCAATTGTTTATACCTTTTCCTGTATACACCACCTACATTTTTGGTACTCATAAAAACAGGTGATTAAAACTTCTGCTACATTTGGTGCAGTAGCTCACTGGTGGGCATACTTTTATAGGTTATTATATACTGCATTTCTCGCGTTCACCTGCGTCTGTCATATGAACCTTCCCAACAAAGGGTGTCCTGAGATGTAGCATAAGAGGAGTTTTTGACATCACAATGTATTTTTGTGCTTGGTAGTAGTTTTGTTTCTTTAATGCTGCTAAGAATTAGACTGTACATCACTCTGGACTTGTCCTGTTTGTTTTTATAGACATTTACTTTAGTGATTATTTTACCTTACATTTGTGAGTAATTGTGATTACGGCTAGAATTTGCTCTGTGTCTTACAGATCAATTGAATGAGGAAGGCAAGGAAGCTCTTGAGCAACTGTTGAAGTTTATGGTCCATCCTGCCATCTCCAGCATCAACCTAGTTACAACATTGGGATCTCTGGCTAACATTGCACGACAGCGGCCCATGTTTATGTCCGAAGTTATCCAGGCTTATGAAACACTGCATGGTAGGTACCGATGAGTGAAGACATAGAATACATAGTGGATGCTTGAATGTTGCCGTGAGTGCTGTCCTGATATGCTTAGACATAAGAGTACACTTGTTGGATTGTCTGGGATTAAGACATATTGTTGTTTTCAGGATTGGGAAAGACTACCGTTTTTGCTGTTTGGGGGGGGACAAGATTTTGCATGGGAATTGAAGTAGTAGCTGAAGTCCAAGTTCAAATATCATCTGTTTGTGTGACCTTTATAAAGATGAGTTCATTAAAGGGTAGAAATATGTCCTTACCGACAAGGTGTAATAACCCTAGAGTTGATCAAGGTCAGGGAAAAGGAGGCAGTCTTTTATAAAAGGGAAATGGGGTACATTGCCATCAGTGAAAAAAAATGCTTTAATAGAATAGATAGATGTTCACATAACTTTTCTTTTCAACTCTCCAGTTGAAAGCCATTCTGAACAGATTGGTAGGGGTGTTGATGCATGCAGTGTTGATAATTAAATCCATTTGTTGCTAGCTATTAAGAGGTACTACAGGGAATATTGAGGTGAGTGAATTGACCAGCTTGCCATCTAGTGGTGAGAACAAGATTAAGAACATTTTAGGTTATGCTGAAGTGCGTCAGAAATTTAGTATGGTTGATACGACAAAGTGAAAAGCACCAGGGTTAGTAGATGTTTCTTCAAAACAATAAGAGACTTGACTTGGGTTTGGATGGAGGTCCGTCTCCTTTCCATAATATTCAAGGAGGTAAAAAACATGCTTCAGGAGTTGATAGCAGGTTAACCATTTAAATAAAGTTGAATTGTGTTCACGAAATTTCGATTGGAACAAATACTTGGGTCCCACCTAGTTCATTTTACAGTTTGGTTTATCCTGTTTTCCATTCCATTCCAGTTCATCATTTCTTTGTTGACGCACCTATGCTTTTAGTGGTGTAAACATCCTACTTCAGTATGTGCTGTGACATAACACACTACAGCTGGAGAAGAATACGCCTAGCAGCTGGCCCTACAAATTCTTTTCTTCCTCCCTTAACAGTTCAAGGCTTAGTCCTGACTTGCTTCTTGAAGTTTCTGTGTTCAGTACCTAAAGCACAGAAGATTTCAAAGTATCTGTGTGGTTGTTGGACTACAAGCCACAACAGCACTGTTTTTGCTGACTTGGAAATGAGCGCAATGTGAATATCTGGTTAAGTGCCAGCAGTTTATTCTAAACAAACATAGATGAAAGAGGGAAGAGTTTCTGGGCTGCTCCATTATTAGAAGTGAGATGTTTGAAAGTGCCCTACACTGTGATTTCTGGAAGGGTCCTGTGTGCAGCTCCAAAACTCTGATGGAGCACCACCAAAAGACCGAGGAAACAGTGGTTAGAAAGAAAATACTGGTCACAGCTCTTGGAAAAAAGTATGTCTTTGAAATTACTCCATTTGCTATATGTTGGTGATGTTTGTTGACTAGAATGGGCTCATGCTGGCTCTCATCCTGCAATTCATCCAACTGCTGGGGGATATAAAGTAGGTGCATCCCAGGCCATAACCTTTTGCGTGCATTGTGGGGAGCAGGCACTGCCTGTCACATGGGTTGTTCTGCTGGATTCACCCTTTGACTCTCCTGGGAATGTAACCTCTAGAGTTAATTACCAGTAGTTCAATATTAGCACATATTCTTCCAGAGTTTATAAGGGCTCTCTGATCAAGGATGTGGAAGGTCCACTGCATATCTTGTTACAGGATTTTCAATTCATGTTAAGTCTATGGTTACTCCCTTTGTCTGGGACCTTTACAGCAGTAGCATCTCTTTTGTGGAAGACTTTAATTGCACCATCAACTTTATGGCAGTTCTCAGCAGTATTTGCCTTTATGGCAGTGACTGTGCTCTTTTGCTGCAGTTTACACTGGGAACCATATATCTCTTTAGTGTTGCCTTTGCTACTTGGATGTTCAAGAGAACCAATTCCATGTCTGGAAAGCTGAGCTAGTTTATCACATTTAGTAAAGATGTAATTTCCAGCTATAGAATCCTACTTTTTTGATGAAAACAAACCCTATAAATGCTGGAAATATGAGTTTATGATTTGAAGTTTGGTTAGGCAGCTAGAAAAATAGAGACATGCCATTGCAGTTGCATTGTCACTTGGAGAGCAAAGCTATAGCAAGGGAAATCTTAGCACAAGATTTGAACACAGATAAAGGTTTGTCCAGTTTGATAACTAGACTTTGCTATGTTCTTGCATATGTAAAAGGATCAGCTTTATGAAGCATACATAATTTTGACTGGATTCTCTGAGACAGTCCAGTTTCTGTGACAGCTTACATAGTTGAGTTTGGGTAAATATTTGGATGTGTAAATAGAAATCTAATAAGGTGCTTCCAGATGACGTGCTTACTTTTAAGCTCTTTGGTACTACCTGCTTAAATGTAAAAGGTAGGCATTCAGCTTCCACTGGATATACTGTACTTAATGTTAACTCGGTGAAGTCAGCCTTAAAATGTACTTTTGGAGAAAAGGCATCGGGCATTACAGTGGGCATTTATTGTCGATCAGGAGGCAGCATATTTCATAGAGCAAAAATAGCAAGATGTCCTTCAAGGATGCATCTGCAGTCCTTACAAATGGGTTGTCCTGTCGTCAGGCAGCCCTTCGGTCGGCCGGATTCCAAAGTCTGGGTCTGGCCTCGGCTGGTGTCGCACTTCACCCGACGTCATAGCGGCAGTTCGGGTATAAAGGCATCAGCCGACGCCATTTTCCTCAGTCTTTCTTGCCGCGTGGCGCCCGAAGCAGAAGCTGTTCGCAAGTGCCGGTCGGTCAGAACCAGAGATTACTACTACAAGTACCGAAGACTTCTAAAAGCTAAGTACCCCGTTGGGGACTCTTTCTTGCCTCAGCCGATGTCAGAAAAAGTGAATAACTGTTTAACTTGTGGGAAACAAATACCTCATAAAGATTTCCACTCTTACTGCTTACCTTGTTTAGGCCCAGACCACGATGTAGCAGCTTGTCTAGCCTGTGCTTCTTTCAACCGACGGACGCTTAGACGTCGGTTGGAATTTGCTGAAGAGTTTTTCGGCTCTGATTTTGCTTACATTATGCCGTCGGATACTCCGACTACGCAAATTTCTAAAAAACGCAAGGAAAAGGACCGACACTCGCGGTCCGCGGTTTCGGCCGAAACCGCGGTTAAGCCAACCGCGAGTGTCTCGGTTTCGGCTGAAACCGAGTCCACGGTTCTTCCTTCAGCCGAAAGCTTGCCACTTACCGAGGCCTCATCCAGCCAGGCTGAATCTGCTACTGAAATCCCACCTGCTCTTGCAGGTTCGCAGGATTTATCTGATACTATCCCTTTGGATATTTCTACCCCTGCACGTGGAGCTGCTAGGCCTCCTGCATCCATGTCTATTAAGGCCTTTGCCAAAGCTAAAGCAGCAAAATCTACCAAATCGGTGCCTGCTAAGACCCCCTCTCACAGGCCTAGTTCCAGTTCACAAATGCTTAGTCTAGCAGAGGATCTCATTTCTTTGATCCGGGGATCCCAACCACATCCAGACAGGGCCTCTCACCCACCTCCAGAGAAGAGGACTAGAGTAGAGCCCCCTGAGCCAGTTTCTTCAGATGGATCCTCTGATGAGTTAGATAATTCAAACCCTCCAGAGGGCCCCTTTTCTCCTTATGAGGACTCTGATGCAGAAGTCTCCATTCCTTCTGCCTCTCCGCCTGAGGAATTTTCTTTTGGGGAAACCTTGCATGCTATGAGGGAACAATTTCAATGGCAGGGCCAGGATTTTTCAGACTCTAGGAAAAGGCTTAGAACCTTTTTGCATTTGCCACAGCATAGGCCTTTAGCCATTCCTCCAGTACTTACTGTTGTGGATGATGCTTTTAATGATGCTTGTACTGCTCCTGATTCTCTTCCTCCGGCCCCTGCTAAGCTCGATAGGTACTACAGGGTTCCGGACACACATTATCATTTGTATAAGGCCCCTTTTGCAGATCCCGAAACTATCTCCCAGGGACCCAAGGCTGTAGCAGCTTCTTCTACCAAAACCCTCCCTCTGAAAGGGAATCTAGGGCCTTAGAGAGATGGGGTAAAAAAGTTTACACTTCTGCTACTCTTTCAGCTAGGGCCTTGAACTGTCAATTCCACATGATTCAGTATCAGGAATTTATGTTAGACCAATTAACTAAAAACTGTCCTCGGATGAACCATTAGACAAAAAATCTGTATAGGAAATGGTACATAACATTCAGCACGTCAGTAATCATTCCTTAAAATGCGGCTATGATGAACTGGAGGCTTCCTTTAGATCAGCCATGACTGGCACAGTGATCAGAAGACATGCATGGTTGAAAGAGCAGTCCTTACCAGACCATGTTAAATCAAAGCTCCTAGATGCTCCCATGGATAAGCTCAATTTGTTTGGCTCCCCTGCGCAGCAGGTGCTGAAGAAGGTGGAAGACAAAGCAAAATCTGTTCAGACAGTCAAGGATTTCTTGTAGGTCCAGCCTCCAAGGTTTAGCAGGAACTGGCCTTCCAAGAATTGGTCCTTTCCAGACACCTCCAGAGCTCCGAGAGGCAGGAATAGGCACTCAAGAGGCAGGGGTCAATCCAGAGGTGCCTACAGGGGACGTCAGTGGCAGGCTAACAACCAGCAAGGTACAGCCACAGATCCAGCCACCACCACTTCCACAGGACAATCACAGTGACTTGGCTCTGGCACCGCCTACCAGGGAACAACTAGAAGCACCCTTAGGCGGAAGCTAGCCTTATTTTCAGTAAACTGGCATTACATCACAGGAGACAAATGGATTTTACAGACAATAGACCAAGGTTACAGGTTTCACTTCCATACTCTACCAAGGAAGAGAGGAATGCCAAACCTACCTCCAAATCAGAAGACAGAAGCTCTAGAACAAATAACTCACTTACTAAGGATGAGAGCTATAGAAAGGGTACCATCTATGGAACAAGGACAAGGATTTTACTCCAGACTCTTCCTGGTACCAAGAAAAGAAAACCAATGGAGACCTATTCTCGATCTGTCCGCTTTAAACACATACCTCATTGTTTCAAAATTCAAAATGCTGACCCTACAGCAGCTTCTTCCCATGCTGGGCAAGGAGTCTTGGCTGGTAACTCTAGATCTCAAGGAGGCATACCTGCACGTCCCCATACGACCAAATTGCAGAAGATACCTCAGATTTCTTGCAGGATCAGAGCATTATCAATTCTCAGCATTGCCTTTTGGCTTATCTACTGCGCCCAGAGTATTCACGAAATGCCTGGCATCAGTAATTGCTCATTGCAGGCTTCAGGGAATTCAAATTTATCCTTACCTGGACGACTGCCTGTTACAAGCGGACAACAAAAACAAATTAACAAAAGATTTGGAAAGGGTCATTCATCTACTACAAGCCCTGGGATACACAGTCAATATAAAAAAGTCAAGGCTGATACCATCCCAAAGGATAACCTTCTTGGGTGCAGATTTGGACACATCAAAACAAATGGCATTTCTGACAGGAGAAAAACAGGAGCAACTCCCTCTCTACTTCATGGCATTAACAAAGCAGAACCAGCTAACAGCAAGAAAAGTCCTGCAAGCTCTCGGTTACATGGCATCCTGCATAATATTGATTCCACATGCCAGACTACATATGAGGAAGTTACAGTGGTACCTAAGGAATTTATGGTCTCAGCACAAGCACAGCCTAGAAACCCAGATTCCAATAATTCCATGCCTGAAACAAGAATTCCAATGGTGGGCTCAGGCCTGTCAATCAAACAAGGGACTGCCCTTCCACAGCACTCAACCAAGCCAGACCATCACAACAGACGCCTCAGACCTCGGTTGGGGCGACATGCTGGACAAGTGCATACAAGGCTTATGGACTCAAGACCAGCTGCACCTACACATAAATCAAAAGGAAATGCTGGCAGTAAAACTGGCAATTCAGGCATTCAGACCATTTCTTCGACAGGGTCAACTGCTGATAAGGACGGACAACACCACAGTTATGTGGTACATCAACAAACAGGGAGGCACACATTCATACCCTCAATGCCGGATGGCAATGGACCTCTGGAATGTGGCACTGAGCTTCAACATTCAGCTTCAAGCAATTTTGTGCCAGGAAAAGAAAATATACTAGCAGACATCCTAAGCAGAACTACCACGGATGCCCACGAATGGATGCTGCATCCGACATCTTCAAAACCATTACAGGGAAATGGGGACTACCAGAAATAGACTTATTTGCATCCCCACACAATCACCAACTGAAAAATTCTGCACAAGGACGTACCACCCACTTGCTTGGAAAATGGACTCCTATCTTTCAGTTGGAAAACCTGACAGCATATGCATTCCCACCACTTCCTTTGATGCACAAGGTGCTATTGAAGATCAAAGAAGACCGTCCAAGGATCATCCTGATAGCTCCAGTCTGGCCAAGGCAACATTGGTACCCATTACTGAGGAGCATGTCTCGGGAACAAATATGGCCTCTGCCCCTAGTTCCCTTGCTGTTAACACAGAACAACTTCAAAACCCTGCATCCAAACCTGAAAACACTGCAGCTGGCTGCCTGGAACATTGCATAAGACCAAATAACCCAGATTTATCTCAAAGGGTTAAAGACATTATCTTGGAGGCTCGCAGACCCTCAACAAGAAAAAATTATTCAGCAAAATAGAAAAGATATCTCATTTGGAGTACTGCAAAAGGAGAGAATGTGTCACTGGTAAACATAGCTAACATCCTGGAATACTTGGCAGAGCTCTTCCACAACGGCCTGTCCTATTCTTCCATTAAGATTCATGCATCAGCTATTTCAGCAGAATACAACTTGGATCCTCC
Organism: Protopterus annectens; assembly: GCF_019279795.1. Classification (NCBI taxonomy): domain Eukaryota; kingdom Metazoa; phylum Chordata; order Ceratodontiformes; family Protopteridae; genus Protopterus; species Protopterus annectens. Next base: position 712,980,538 of record NC_056725.1, on the reverse strand, counting down.
AGTCTTCTCACATCCTCTGCTCAGGCAGTTTCTGAGAGGGATTAAAATGTAAAGCCACCTAGGAAGCCACCATTGCCAGCATGGGACTTGAACTTTGTGCTAGAAAAGTTGACACTCCCTCCTTTCGAGCCAGCAGCAACAGCAGAATTACAGTACTTATCATGGAAACTGCTTTCCTGCTTGCAATCACTTCAGCAAGAAGGGTATCTGAGCTACAGGCATTAATGGCAGTACAGCCCTTCCTGATCTTCCATCAAGATAGTGTCCATGAGAACTAATCCTTCTTTTATGCCAAAGGTGGTCTCCAGGGTATCTTTAAATCAAGCTATCCACCTACCAACATTCTTCCCCAACCCACAGAACAGGGGAGAAAGACTGTTGCATACCTTGGATGTACATAGACAATTACGCTACTACCTGGACAGGACCAAGAGCAATAGAAAGACTGACCAGCTACTGGTAGCATATGCGACAGGAATGGAAGGAAAAGCAATTTCAAAACAGACAATCTCTAAGTGGATAGGAAATTGCATTAGATTTTGTTACTCCTACCATGGGAAGAAAACTCCAGAAAACATCAGGCCTCACTCTACAAGGGCTACAGCCACTACCACAGCTTTACGAGGAGTGGCTACCAAGGACATTTTAGAGGCTGCTACTTGGAGCTCCGTGCATACATTTGCCAAGCATTATAATTTACCTTTATACTCCAGATCCCGAGCAGGTTTTGCCACTGCTGTTTTGCAAGGGATCTTAACTACACCATAATCTTATTTCTCCTCCTCCCCAGTTTGGCTATGGTATTCTACCCATTTGTAAGGACTGCAGATGCATCCTTGAAGGACATAGTACAGTTTTGTACCTACCATAAATGTAGATGTCCGATAGGCATGCATCTGCAGTCAGGATTACCCACCCTCCTTCCCCTCTGTGGTACTCCTAGGGTATTTGCCCATCTTGTAGCTAGCTGGGGGAATCTATTATGGTGTATTTGTTTGTATATATGTACATACATGCTTATTTTTTGTTTGCTCTCTACTATTTGGAACCATTTGCATTTATCCAAATTTAGCCTTCCTAGAGGGCACCTGTCATCTGGGGGCAAGAAGCACTGAGGAAAATGGCGTCGGCTGATGCCTTTATACCCGAAGAACTGCCGCTATGACGTCGGGTGAAGTGCGACACCAGCCGAGGCCAGACCCAGACTTTGGAATCCGGCCGACCGAAGGGCTGCCTGACGACAGGACAACCCATTTGTAAGGACTGCAGATGCATGCCTATCGGACATCTACATTTATGGTAGGTACAAAACTGTACTTTGTGTGGACAGGAGAGCTTATTATGACTGCCATTGCTGGGTATGAATCTGTTAGTTAACTGGGCACTACACTCTGCTACAGACTGCCCAAACACGGGTGAGCAAGTTGAAATAATAGTGGAATGCAAACTATCAGAATGCATGGAAGAGTGCAGCTTAATGTTAGATAGCAAAGAGCTTGTTTCAGGTTCAGAGATTTTTGGAGGAAGATTTTATGTCAGCTGTGATTGATACTGCATGTACATGCCATTTCTGGAGTAAAATTGTTATTTATATATATATATATATATATATATATATCAGTGCGCAAAATTAGAGTGAAATGGAAAGGTACTGAAAACTGACTTATTTAGTAGTAAGACTTGGGTTTGACAATGGAAAAACAGTACATTTCATCAGAAGGCTGAAAATGCCAACAAAAACAGGAGACGTTCAGTTTGATATTGAAACAGAAGTAATTCTAATTAAGATAATTTGTTTCTGAGCAAGATATGCTTAAAACATCAGAAGCAGTCTTGAACATGGTAAATGACAAAGCAGTGGTGCTGGAACAACAAGTGATTCCTGATTGCAGTAGCTCTAGTCTGTGTCATTTTTCTAGGTCAAGTCTTTCAGGAAAGACATTGTACAAATTGAGGTCCTTATAGATTCAGAGAACATGACCAAGGAGAAGAAGCTGATGATTTATTTTTTAAAAAAACATCCATTGCTGGAATAATTATATACTCAGATACCAGACTAACATTATAAATAAAACGTGATCTGATGTTGCCTTCATTTACTTTTCAACCTATGGGTTTTGGATCCGAGTATCAGATCCAACTTTGCTATATACCAAAGCTGTAGGCTGCAACATCTGAGCTCCTTCCCTACTCATGATGCACCTGTCCTTCAAATCCCTCCGATCTTGTTCGCCGCATTTCACTAAGCATCAGGTTCTCTACATTCTGAGTTCTGCAGGGAATTCTTCCTTCAGTGAGTGACATTCTCTCAAAATTTTTCAAGTTCTTGGTTAGTGCTATTCCTTCTCGGTCTTTACCATCTTTTCTACCTCCATTCCTTGTCAGGCAGAGGTTTTTTGTGGTCTCTTTCCTCCCATTCCCTACCCCGTCCCTTCCGACTGTTTCACTAGATGTATTTATATTGTTATATTTTTATATCCATATGTATGTATATTTTGTGTGATATATATATATATATATATATATATGTGTGTGTGTGTGTGTGTGTATATATTATGTTTTGTTTGTTTGCTTCCTAGTGTTAAAAAAAAAAAATTGCTTCTTTTTCTAGTTGTGTACCTAGATTTTTTTTAGGGCAAATTGCTTGTTGTTTTATTGGATTCTGTTGCTGCTGCTGTTGTCAGAGCATTGCCAATCCTAAACCTGCTGGGTTTAAAAAGTGCAGTACTTGTGGGCACAAAATCCCACTTTCTAATGCACATGCTGAATGTGGTATTTGTTTAGGGGCAGCTCATCTTGACTCCGCATGTACTATCTGTGACGGTTTCAACCAGCGGGCACTCTCTGACCACCAGAACAAACTTATTCTGAAGGGGCTCTTCCCAAGTTCCTCCTCTTAAGCCACCCCTTCCACTTCAGGGGCTCAATCCCCCACTAAAAAGCACAAAGATAGGAAGAGATCCCACAGCAGATCTTGCCAATCTGTGGATCCTACCGCCAAAATTCTGAGGCCTTCTGAACTGACTGCTTTGGCTCTGATAGCCATTCAAGCCTCCCATCCTTGCCAGAGCTGTAGTTTCTCCCCAGAGTCTGCATCTTCAAGGCCAAAGTCCCGTCTTGCAGCAGCCTTCCAGGCTTGCTTCGGTGGCTTCCTCTGTTAGGTCCTTCCATAGCCTCTCCAAAGCCGAGGCAGACAGTATGATGGCGAAATTCCTCAAGGCATAAATCCAGCTTGGATCTTGCTTGCTCCGTCTCCTCCTGGATCCGCAACATCCCAACCTTCACTCCTATTGGTACATCTCTGATCTGACCCTGGATTCCAGAGTTATCGGATCCATACCTTCCTGGAGCCGAGACTGCCTCCCTGTCTCAACTGGCTCTGATGGTTTCTGTGCCTATCCATTGTCAGAGCCGTAGCTTCAGCACCGGTTCCAAGGGATTGACGTCAGCTACAAAATTTTCGGAGCTGTCTCTTCCTCTCGGGGCTTTGGCGTTTGACAGCTAAACTCTGACTCCCAACTTTGATCCTGGAGCTGTTGGGACTCGCAGCGCTTCCTTGTCGACAGCTTCGGCTCTGGCGGGGGTGCCTGGGGTGTCCTGATCTCCCTCGGAGTTTGAGGTGATGGAGAGGGTTCTCTGTGCACCCAGAAGAGCCTTGACTTTGCCTGCTTCGGACTCTAGCCCCCCTAGCTGCATCTGTGCCTGAGACATCTACTCTTTTCCCTCCGGGACAGCCTGCCCAGAAGGACTTCCAGCCTCCTTCCCATTTGGAACCCCCTGAAGTCTTCCGATACCTCTCCAGAACACCCTACCGAAGAGGACCCTTGGAAGCACACATGTAAAAGGAGAAAAATGGATTCCCCTTTGGAATCCCTTACTGAGGACACCGATCTTGATGGAGAAGGATCCCCCAGATCTCGCCTTTTGAAAAATCATGGAAATTCTATGCCAAAAGAGTGGTTGGTCTTCCAAAAACTCCTAATCCAGAAGAATTGCTGTTTCTGGAAGCATTGACGTCAGGCCCATCTATTTCTTTGGTGTCCCCTCTCTGTGGGGACCCCCTTATCGACCTTATGTCCCACAGGGTATGAAAGGAACTGGACACAGTGAAACCTGTCCCCAAGCAGCCCAATAAAATCCTTAGTGCTCCTTCTGATCAACCACACTGGACTAAAGGGATTCCAGTCAATGCCATTGCAGCTGCCACCAAAAAGGAGCTAGCCCATCAGTGCTCCACTGTCGATCCTAACAGGGAGTCTAGGTCTTTGGACAGGTTTCACCTAGCAGACGTAGCCAGGCTACAGAGGGACTTGGTTAAGGAACTCTCTTGCTCGGTCCCAGGGTCCTTGTCTGCCAAGGAACAGAAATCCTGTTCCTCAAGAATGGCCACCCTCCAGTCTATTTCCAGCACGTCCATGAGGTTAATCTCTCATGTGACAGAGGGTGCTTCACAGGCAGCTGGATCAGGAATTGCTGTTAGACACCATACCTGGATGCGGCTGTGTGATTTTTCGGAACCCTATAAGGCATCTTGTCAATGCTCCCTTCGATAGATCAACCCTTTTTTGATCTGATGGTTAAAGATGCACTTTCCCAAAATGAAAAGGAAAGAAAGACCTTGTCTGCCATCTGGATATGCTTCTCTACCCCACAGCTGTCCTTTTCAGGGAGCCAGTGTGGAGGTAAGAAGTTGTAGTTCCATAAATCGCAGGGCCTTTTCTGGGATTCACAAGGGGACCTTTCTCCCAGAGGCAGAGGGGGAAACTGTTATGACAGACGCCACCCTCAATGCAGTGGGGGTCCAATGAATCAAGGGTCTTGAGATTTTTTCTCGGATAGACCCAGTCAGCGGTCCTAAAGGATTGCTCAGCTGCTTGACTCTGGAGGCAGTCTGGGAACATTTGTCTGTACACCCAACAACCTGGGAAGCCATCGCAAAAGATCATTGGATGTTAGATTATATCCAGAGGCTGTTCTATACCCTTTTCCCAAAAACCTCCTCTGAGGAAGATCCTCCCCAATAGGCCACTCAATCAGCAGGAGGTAGCAGCATTAGAGAATGCAAAGCTGCTCTCAGAAAGAGTCATCCAAAGTGTCCCCCGCAGAGCAACTTGGATGTGGCTTTTACTCAAGATTCTTTTTAGTGCCCAGAAAGGTGGGGGACCGCAGAACCATTCTGGAACTTACTTCCATAAAGAAGTCACTTGCCAGCTAAAAGTTCTGAATGGTCATGTTACAGTCCATTCTGCCTTTCCTGCAGAAGGACGACTGGATGTGCTCCATAGACCTTCAGGATGCATACTATCACATCAAGATGAACAGGTACTCCAGAAGCTATCTTCACTTCAGGCTGTGGGAGCCAGTCACTACAAATTCTGAACACTGCCCTTTGGTCTTACAACAGTCCCCAGGGTGTTCACCAATTGCATGGCAGTGGCAGCAGCTCACCTGAGACTGCCAGGGATTCCAGGTGTTTCCCTATCTAGACGATTGGCTTCTAACTGCTCCCTCCAGGTATAGATGACTTCAAGCCAGAGGATACCTTCTTCAGCTAGCCTTGACCTTGGACATATCTATCAATCTAAACAAGTGCCATCTTGTTCCAGTTCAGGTCATATAATTTTATCGGAGCTCGTTTAGACACCACTTGGTCCCTAGCCCGTCTTACTCCCAACAGGCTTTCCAGTCTGAGATCTCATGTCAGACAGATTATGGACACTCCTTTCCCCAAAGCCAGTCTTGTTTTTCAGGCATTGGGGTCCATGGTGGCAGCAATCACTCTGGTACCCTTGGCCCACCTTCACATGAGAGTGCTTCAATGGAACTTACCCATGCAATGGTCCCTTCTGCATTACCCTCTGAAATACTGTATCAGGATCTCTTGAGCATGCAAACAGTCTCTCATCTGGTGGATACAGTCATACTATTTTCTTCAGGGTCGGCATTTTGCTCTTCCTCCCCCCTCTGCCACTGTGAGCAAAGATGCTTCCCAACTTCGGTGGGAGAGCATTATCTGAGACCAGTTCAAAGCACGTGGTCCCCCAAGAGACCAATTTGCATATAAATGTCCTGGAGATGAGAGCAGTACTTCACGCGTTGCAAGCCCTCCACTCCTCTCTTCTGACCAGAACTATTGCTGTTCAAGCAGAAAACATGTTGGTGGTCTGATACATCAACAAGGAGGAGGAACCAAATCTTATGCCTTATGTCGAGAGGCCATAGGTTCACAGGTAGGTACTAGGCTATCGGCCCAAGGGCCTATGCAAGCCTAGCCAACAAGGTTCCCTGGCTTACGCCACCCAAGCAAGTTATTTTCCTGTGCCACTGATGAGCAGACACACAGAAGTGATCCCCGAGGTGTATTTCCGGTTTCCCATCCACTCTTCAAGATTTTTCTTGGAGTGCTAATGAAGAACTTTGCTTGACATAGATGGGTAGCCTGTTCCAGAGTATTGGAAGTCTCTGGGATAGGAATCTATCCCTCCAGCATGTCCTGTTTATTGTGGTGACAAGGTTTAGGTCCCTAGAGCATGTAGCTCTGAGAGATTGGGATTTCTTTAGGTGTAGCATGTCCAACAGCTCTGGGTTTGACATAGCTTTATATGTTAGGCAGAGATCACCTCTGACTAGGCGATATGCTATGGAGTAAAGCTGGAGTTTTTTGAGGCGGTCAGTGTAGGGCATTTGTTTGAGTCCAGTAATTCTCTTTGTGAGGTACTTCTGTGGCCTTTCCAGCTGCTGCAGATGTCTTGTGAGGTACATTCCAAAATGGGCATTGTACTCTGTAATGGGTCTAATGAGTGATGAGTAGAGGGTAACGATGACCTCTTTTTTTCCTGGATGAGAACCCTTTTATGATGAGGTGTGCCACGTAGAAGGACTTGCTGACTACTGTGACGATGTGACTATCAAAGGGAGAGACTACTGTCCACCTGGGTCCCAAGGTCTCTTATCACGCATTCGGTGTTAAGTAGGTTGCTGCCTATGTGGTAGTTCATGGGTACAGAGTTTTTACCAAAGGGGATGACACTGCATTTTTTGGCATTGAGCTTGAGGCCATGGCTCTGACACCAGGCAACTGTCTCAGAGAGGCCCTTCTGTAGGATGTTCACATCATTTGGGGACTTGACTATGGCTCCTAGATGTCCTTCAAGGATGCATCTGCAGTCATCACATATGGGTTGTCCTGCCTCAGGCAGCCCTTCGGTCGGCCGGATTCCAAAGTCTGGGTCCGGCGTCAGTTGATGTCGCCCTTTCCCCGACGTCAGAGCGCCTGGGGTATAAAAGCATCAGCCGACGCCATCTTCCTCAGTCTTTCTTGCCACGTGGTGCCCGAAGCAGAAGCAGTTCGCAAGTGCCGGTCGGCCAGCTCCTGTAATTCAGCTACTGAAAACTTCAAAAGCTAAGTACCCCGTTGGGGACTCTTTCTTGCCTCAGCCGATGTCAGATAAAATTAATAATTGTTTAACTTGTGGGAAACAAATACCTCATAAGGATTTCCACTCTTACTGCCTCCCCTGCCTAGGCCTAGACCACGACGTCTCGGCCTGTTCAGCCTGTGCTTCCTTCAACCGACGCACTCTTAGACGTCGGGCGGAGTTTGCAGAGGAATTTTTTGGGGCTAGTTTTGCTTACAATATGCTGTCGGAGACTCCGACTTCACATTTAATTAAGAAACGGAAGGACAAGGCCCGAGGCACACGGGCCGCTGTTTCAGCTGAAACCATGGCCAGGCCTACCGCGAGTGTCTCGGTCTCGGCTGAAACAGAGTCCTTGGTGCTTCCGTCCACCTATACCGCTCAACCGACAACCTCGGCCCCGGAGGCCCCTTCGGAGTCGGTTATTGAATTTCCATCAGAAACTGTTGTCCTGGAACCTTCCGACACCATTCCCCTAGACAAAACTACACCAGCACGTGGTGCAGCCAGGCCGCCTGCATCCATGTCCATAAAGGCATTCTCTGGGGCTAAAGCTGCTAAACATTCAAAAACTTTGCCTCCCAGGGTTATTCCTCAGGTACCCTCTACAGGTTCACAGATCCTAAGTTTAGCAGAGGACCTTATTTCCTTAATTAGGGGCTCACAGCCTCATCCGGACAGGGGCTCTCAACCTCCTCCAGATAAAAGGCCCAGGGTTGAGCCCTCTGATCCCCACTCCTCAGATGAGGCCTCTGATGGCTCTACTCATTCGGACTACCAGGAGGAGGTTTTTTCGGCCTACAAGGATTCTGATGCAGAGGAATCTATCCCCTCGGCCTCCCCTCCTGAAGAGCTTTCCTTCTGGGAGACACTTCACACTATGAGAGAGCATTTCCAATGGCAGAGCCAGGAATTCTCTGATTCCTGGAAGACATTAAGGACTTTCTTGCATTTGCCTCAGCATAGACCTTTGGCTATTCCTCCTGTTTTGAATGTCATTGATGATGTGTACTCTGAGTCTAGCACAACCCCTGACACTCTTCCTCCGGCTCCTGCCAAACCCGATAGGTACTACAGGGTCCCGGACTCGCATCTTTTCCTTTACAAGGCCCAGTCTGCTGATCCAGAAACTATTTCCCAGGGCCCTAAAGGGGTTGCAGCTGCTACTTCCAAAAATCCACTCCCTTCTGAAAGAGAGTCCAGGGCTTTAGAGAGATGGGGTAAAAAAGTGTATACTTCGGCTACTCTTTCTATGAGGACTTTAAATTGTCAATTTCTTATGATACAGTACCAAGAGTATTTGTTGGATGAATTGCATAAAAAACTGTCTTCGCCTGAGCCCCTAGATCGCAAATCACTTCAGGATCTGGTACATAACTCCCAACAGGTTAACAACCATTTCTTGCAGTGTGGTTATGATGCATTGGAAGCTTCATGTAGGTCAGCTGTGACAGGTGCAGTCATACGTAGACATGCTTGGCTGAAGGAACAATCTCTGCCAGACCATGTTAAAGCAAAGCTTCTGGATGCTCCACTGGAAAAGCAAAAGTTATTTGGCTCCACTGCTCAGGAGGTCTTAAAGAAATTTGAAGAAAAAGCAAAATCTGTACAAACAGTCAAAGATTTTCTCCAAGTCAAACCACCAAGATTCAGCAGAAATTGGCCTTCCAAGAATTGGTCCTTTCCAGACACAGAGAGATTTCAGAGAGGCAAAAACAGGCGTGCCAGAGGTAGAGGGCAAGCTAGAGGCTCCTACAGAGGCCGTCAATGGCAGCCTCCCAACCAGAGAGGTAGTGCAGTACCTACAGCTGCTGCACCAGGACAGACTCAATGACTTTACTTTGACACCGCCAACCAGGGCTCAATTGGAAGCACCTTTGGGCGGAAAGCTTTCTTTATATTCAGAAAACTGGCACAATATTACAAGGGACAAATGGACACTACAAATAATAGACAAAGGATACAGGTTCCATTTTCACACATTACCAAAAAGAAAAGGCATGCCAGACCTGCCACCGAATCAAAGGCAGAGGCTTTGAAACAAATATCCAACTTAATGCAAATAAAAGCTATAGAAAAGGTTCCTCTCTCAGAACAAGGCCAAGGATTTTATTCCAGACTAATCCTTGTTCCAAGAAAAGAAAAGCAATGGAGGGCTATTCTCGACTTGTCCGCACTGAATACTTATCTCATTGTGCCAAAATTCAAAATGCTGACTCTACAGCAACTCCTTCACATGCTGGGCAAGGGGTCTTGGCTGGTAACTCTAGACCTCAAGGAGGCATACCTGCATGTCCTTATCAGACAAAGTTGCAGAAGACACCTCAGATTTCTTGCAGGTTCAGAGCATTATCAATTCTCAGCATTGCCCTTTGGCTTATCTACTGCGCCCAGAGTATTCACGAAATGCCTGGCATCAGTAATTGCACACTGCAGACTTCAGGGGATTCAAATATACCCATATCTGGACGACTGCCTTATACAAGCGGACAGTCAACAAACTTTGGTAAAACACTTGAATTATGCCATTCACCTACTTCAGGCCTTGGGATATACAGTCAACATTCACAAGTCAAGACTTGTTCCATCCCAAAGAATAACTTTTCTGGGTGCAAATCTAGACACAACCACCCAAATGGCTTTCCTCACAGAAGAAAAACAAAGTCAACTACCGGATTACTTCAAAAATCTGTCAAGACAAACTCAGCTGACTGCAAGGAAAATCCTGCAGGCCCTGGGTTACATGGCTTCCTGCATTCTCCTGATTCCACAAGCAAGGCTGCATATGAGGAAGCTACAATGGTACCTAAGGAGTTTATGGACTCAGCACAGTCACAGCTTGGAAACTTTGATACCACTCATTCCATGCCTGCAAAAGGAATTTCTGTGGTGGGCTCAAGCAAGCCAGTCAAACAGGGGTCTACCCTTCAGCAAACCAATAGCCAGCCAAACCATTACAACGGACGCTTCCGACCACGGATGGGGAGCGCACATGGAGGGCAGATGCATTCAAGGACTGTGGTCACAAAAAGAGCTATGCATGCACATAAACCAAAAGGAAATGCTGGCAGTGATACATGCAATCGAGGCCTTCAAACTCTTTCTGCAGCAAGGCCACCTGCTAATAAGGACAGACAACACCACAGTTATGTGGTACATAAACAAGCAAGGGGGCACCCATTCTTACCCTCTTTGCAGACTGGCAATGAATCTATGGGAACTTTCCTTGAAAATCAATGTAGAGCTACAATCCCAGTTCGTGCCAGGAAAGGACAATATACTGGCGGACAGTTTAAGCAGAAACATCATGGATGCACACGAATGGGTGCTGCACCCAGACATCTTCCTTCAGATAACACAATTATAGGGGAGGCCGGACATAGATCTCTTTGCCTCCCCCCACAATCATCAGCTGAAGAAATTCTGCTCAAGGACATACCACCCACAAGCATGGAAAGTGGATGCCCTGTCTTTCAGCTGGAGAACTCTAACAGTGTATGCTTTTCCACCTCTTCCATTAATGACCAAGGTCTTAATGAAGATCAGGACAGAGCAGCCAAAAGTGATTCTGATAGCTCCGGACTGGCCAAGACAGCACTGGTACCCACTGTTAAAGAGCATGTCACGCACAAATCCATGGCCTCTTCCACTATGGCCACTTCTCCTGACACAACACAATTACAAAACTCTGCATTCCAACCTGAAAACCTTGCAACTAACAGCCTGGAAAATACCTTGATTCCTCCACAGGATAAGCTATCCAAGAGAGTGAAGGATATCATCATGGAAGCTCGCCGGCCTTCCACAAGGAAGGCATATTCAGCAAAATGGAAAAGGTTTCACACTTGGAACACCACAAAGGGCCTAGATGCGACAGTGATGAACATGGCACACATTCTGGATTACTTGGCAGAAATGCTCCACAATGGCCTGTCTTACTCTTCCATTAAAATTCATGCTTCAGCAATTTCAGCAGAGTACAACACTGATCCACCTGTCTTCTCTCATCCTCTCCTAAGGCAGTTTCTAAGAGGAATTAAAAACATCAATCCTCCAAGGAAACCACCTGTGCCTACTTGGGACCTTAATTTCGTGTTGGAAAAACTAACACTACCTCCCTTTGAACCAGCAGCATCTGCAGAACCACAGTTCCTGTCTTGGAAGACTGCCTTTCTTCTGGCCATAACCTCAGCAAGAAGAGTATCTGAGTTACAGGCCCTCATGGCAGTACAGCCATTTCTTATTTTTCATCAGGACAGAGTTTCATTGAGATCCAATCCTTCTTTCATGCCAAAGGTGGTGTCCAGGGTCTCATTAAACCAAGCTATTCAGCTGCCTACCTTCTTTCCAAATCCACAAAACAAATGGGAAAACCTTCTGCACACCCTGGACATACACAGGCAGTTGCGCTACTACTTGGACAGAACTAAAAGTTACAGAAAAACTGACCAGCTGTTTGTAGCATATGCTGCTGGTGCACAAGGAAAAGCAATTTCCAAACAGACAATTTCAAAATGGATAGGGAATTGCATTCGTTTTTGTTACTCCTTTCATGGAAAGACTGTGCCAGCTAACATTAGACCTCATTCCACCAGAGCTACAGCCACCTCCACAGCCTTCTTAAGAGGGGTGGCTACCAAGGACATTTTAGAAGCTGCTACATGGAGCTCCGTGCATACATTTTCCAAGCATTACAATTTACCTTTATATTCCAGATCCAGAGCAGGCTTTGCTACGGCAGTCCTGCAGGGAATTTTAGCTACACCATCATTTACATAGATCCTCCACCCCCAGATTGGCTATGGTATTCTAGCCATATGTGATGACTGCAGATGCATCCTTGAAGGACATAGTACAGTTTTGTACCTACCATAAATGTAGATGTCCGATAGGTATGCATCTGCAGTCAGGTTTACCCACCCTCCTTCCCCTCTGTGGTATTTCTTGGGTTCTTTTCCCTCTCATAGATAGCTGGGGTTATCTGTTATGGTGTATTTGTTTTATATACATATATATATATTTATTTATATATTTTTCTGAAAATGTTTGGAATTTATTGCATTTCTCCAAATTTTAGCCTTCCTTAGAGGGCACCTGGCATCTGGGGCAAGAAAAACTGAGGAAGATGGCGTCGGCTGACTCTTTTATACCCCAGGCGCTCTGACGTCAGGGAAAGGGCGACATCAGCCGATGCCGGACCCAGACATTGGAGTCCGGCCGGCCGAAGGGCTGCCTGAGGCAGGACAACCCATATGTGATGACTGCAGATACATACCTATCGGACATCTACATTTATGGTAGGTACAAAACTGTACTTTTGCAGTCATCTGCGAACTTCGTTAGCCAGAGGCCTTCTGCGTTAGCCTGTACTTCAGAGAAGTAGATACCAAACAGGAGCGGTCCCAGGACAGAACCCTGTGCTACTCCACTTGTCACTGGTTTGAGGTCAGATTTGGAGTCTGCAACTTTTACAGTGTGGGTTCTGTCAGTGAGCCAGTTGGCAACCCATCTTGTGATGTAGGGATTTATGCCTAGTTAATTGAGTTTAGCTATAATTCCAGAATGGGGATGGTGTCGAAAGCCCTGGCGAGGTCAAGATAGGCTGTGTGTATTCCACTTTACCCTCATCTACGGCTTTGGTGACTGCCTCAAAGAAGTCGATCAGGATGTTCATCGTGCATACAGCTGCAGTCATAACAGATGGGTTCTCCTGCCGTCAGGCGAGTCCTCAGTCGGCTGAATTCCAAAGTCTAGGTCCGGCGTCGGTTGTCGTCACTTCTTCCCTGACGTCAGTGTGACAGGGGTATAAAAGAACCAGCCGACGCCATGTTCTTCAGTCTTTCTTGCCGCGCGGTGCCCGAAGCAGAAGCAGTTCGCAAGTGCCGGTCGGCCAGCTCCTGAGATTACGAAAAATTTGGAAAACCGAAGTCTTCTTAAAAGCCAAGTACCCCGTTGGGGAAACTTTTCTTGCCTCAGACCGATGTCAGACAAAGTTAATAATTGTATTTCGTGTGGGAAGCAAATACCGCATAAGGATTTCCATTCCCTCTGTATACCTTGTTTAGGCCCAGACCACGATGTCTCGGCCTGTCACTGTTGTGCTACATTCAACAAACGCGCTATTAAGCGTCGGGCGGAGTTCGCCCAGCATTTTTTTGGGAAAACTTTTAACTGTATCATCTCGTCGGATACCCCGACACTGGTTTTGTCTAAAAAACGCAAAGACAAGGACCGACACTCGAGGTCCACGGCCTCTACCAACACCATGCCAAGGCCGACTACATGTGGTCCGGTTCTCAGTGAGGCACCTACACAGCCCCTGACTACCGACGACACATCTTTGGCGGTGTCTCCTGTACCCGAGGTCGCAGGCTCCTCGGCCCACACACCGACTACAGATACCGAAGCCACTCTTGGTGTTGAAACACAGAATGTGGACAGGTCCACCTCCACTCAAGGTGTCTTCAGACCTTCCTCTTCTTTCTCCATCAAGGCTTTCACCAAGTCTAAAGCAGCCATGCACCCTAAGAGACCAGTTGCAGAGGGCCCATCTCCAGGCCCCATGCCTAAGAGACAGATGCTTAAAATGGCTGAGGATTTAATTACTCTAATCAGAGGTTCTCCGCCACCTCCGGACAAAAGGCCCAGAGTGGAGGAAGATTCCCCCTCCTCTGATCAGGGATCCATTATTTCAGAACACACTGATGATCAGGAACAGGCTTACTCCCCTTTTGAAGACTCTGATGCAGAGGAGTCCATTCCTTCTGTATCCCCCCCTGAGGATTTCTCATTTGGGGAAACTTTGCATACCTTAAGGGAACACTTCCACTGGGAAGGCCAGGATTATTCAGATTCCAAGAAAAGGCTCAGGGAATTTCTTTTGTTACCCCAGCATACCTCCTGTCTTGGACATCCTAGATGATGTTTACTCGGAGGCCTGCCTTAACCCGGACTCTCTACCTCCAGCTCCATTTAAGCCTGACAGGTACTACAGGGTTCCTGACTCACACCAATTTCTTTACAAAAGCCATGCTGCTGACCCAGAAACCATCTCACAGGGACCCAAGGGAGTTAAGGCTTCCATTGCCAAAAATCCGTTGCCTTCCGAGAGAGATTCCAGATCCTTAGAAAGGTGGGGGAAAAAGGTATATACCTCGGCTACCTTAACCATGAGGGCCTTAAACTGCCAGTTTCATATGCTAAAATACCAACAGTTTCTGTTATCTCAATTGAAAAGTAATATGTCACAACCTGAACAACCGGCTTGAAGGAGTTGAAGGATTTGATGCATAGTGCAGAACAAGTGGGTAAACATACCTTACAATGTGGTTTTCATGCTCTAGAGGCCTCATGTAGAGCCGCTGTTACAGGCTCAGTCATACGCAGGCATGCTTGGCTCAAGGAACAAACCTTGCCTGATCATGTCAAAGCTAAATTACTAGACGCCCCTCTTCAAAAGGATGTACTATTTGGGGCAAATGCTGAGGAAGTATTACAAAAAATGGAGGAAAAAGCTAAGTTAATGCAAACTGTGAAAGAATTTCTGCAGGTTCAGCCTCCTCGTTTTAGTAGAAATTGGCCTTCCAAAAACTGGTCCTTTCCTGCCACGGACAGACCCCAAAGAGGCAGATACAGGCGCCCGAGGGGCAGAGGACAACCACAAGGATCGTACAGAGGCAGACAATGGCAAGCTCCTACACCAAGAGGTGGTGAGGACAACTCACAATCTTTCAGAAAGCAAACCCAATGACTTTCCCCTTTGCAGGCCAGCCAGGTCTCAAATGGCAGCCCCCTTAGGAGGAAAGCTGGCACTATTCTCAAAAAATTGGCATGTTGTCACAAAGGACAAATGGATCCTGGACATTATAAACAGAGGCTACAAATTCCATTTTCATACCCTTCCAAAAATGAGAGGCATGCCAAAACTGCCACACAATCAAAGGGCAGAGGCACAAAAGCAAATTTCAGATCTTTTAAACATGAAAGCTATTCAAGAGGTACCTACACACGAACAAGGTCAAGGTTTTTATTCCAGGCTATTTCTGGTGCCAAGGAAGGGAAAAGATTGGAGACCTATTTTGGATCTTTCCACCCTAAACACATTCCTACTTGTACCAAAATTCAAGATGTTCACTCTACAGCAACTTCTTCCCATGCTGGGCAAGGAGTCTTGGCTGGTAACATTGGACCTCAAGGAGGCATACCTGCATGTCCCAATCAGACAAAATTGCAGAAGATACCTCAGATTTCTTGCAGGTTCAACCCATTATCAATTCTCTGCATTGCCCTTTGGCTTATCTACTGCGCCCAGAGTATTCACGAAATGCCTGGCATCAGTAATTGCCTACTGCAGACTTCAAGGGATACAAATATACCCTTATTTGGACGACTGCCTGATCCAAGTGGACAGCAAGCACATTCTTCTGAAACATCTGGCTTATATAATAATGTTATTAAACTATCTGGGATACACAGTCAACAAAGAGAAATCAAGGCTAATACCCTCTCGAAATATAATTTTCCTGGGTGCCAATTTGAACACAAACACCCAGATGGCCTACCTCACGCCAGAGAAGCAGGGCCAACTAAATAAATACTTCAAAACACTGGCAAATTGCACCAGGCTGACTGCAAGGAAAATCCTGCAGGCTCTGGGATTCATGGCATCTTGCTAATCCCATGTGCAAAGCTGCATATGAGAAAACTACAATGGTACCTAAAAAACATATGGTCTCAACACAGCCACAGTTTGGAAACAGTAATACCACTACTTCCATGTCTGCAAAAGGAATTTCTGTGGTGGGCTCAAGCATGTCAAGCAAACACAGGTCTTCCATTCAGCAAGCCTCAAGCAAATCAAGTCATCACAACAGATGCCTCGGACTACGCCTGGGGGGCGCACATGACAGACCGGTGCATTCAGGGCAAATGGTCCCAAAAAGAAAAGCACCTTCACATCAATCAAAAAGAAATGCTAGCAGTAATAAATGCTATTATAGCTTTCAAGGACCTTCTACAACCAGGTCAACTATTGATAAGAACGGACAACACCACAGTTATGTGGTACATAAACAAGCAGGGAGGAACACATTCATATCCCTATGTAGACTGGCCATATCACTTTGGAACATGGCCATGGACTTACAAATGGAACTACAAGCACAGTACTTGCCAGGCAAGGAAAACACGCTGGCAGACAACCTAAGCAGGAATATGACAGATCCATATGAATGGATGTTGCATCCAAAAGTTTTTACAGAAATAATCCAAGAATGGGGAAGGCCAGACATAGATCTCTTTGCCTCCCACAAAAATCATCAATTGACAAAATTCTGCTCGAGGACCTTCCACCCAAAGACCTGGAGAGTGGACGCTCTCTCTCTCAGCTGGACATCAATGACAGTTTATGCCTTTCCGCCTCTTCCTCTGCTGTCCAAAGTCCTATTGAAGACCAGAGCAGATAGACCAAATATGATCCTCATTGCTCCAGACTGGCCAAGGCAACACTGGTACCCACTCCTGAGGAGCCTGACTTATTCCCCTCCATGGACCCTGCCTCTAATGCCCCTTCTTCTGACTCAGCACAGCTTCAAAACTCTTCACAGTCAGCTAAAAACACTCAATCTAGCCGCATGGAAGATTCCTTAGCATCACAGCAGGCCCTACTCTCCAAGGAGGTGCAGGATGTCATTTTGGAGGCCAGAAGGCCATCAACTAGAAAAGCTTACTCCGCAAAATGGAAACGTTTTTGTGTCTGGAATGAGAAAAAGGGCCAGAACCCTGGAACTCTGAATTTACCTCAAATACTACAATATTTGGCTGAACTACTAAGCAGTGGACTTTCGTTCTCCTCCATCAAAATCCATGCCTCAGCCATTTCTGCAGAATACAACACTGATCCTCCTTTATTCTCATCCTCTTGTAAGACAGTTCCTCAGAGGGGCTAAGAATTTAAGCCCTCCAAGGAAACAAGTAATACCTGCTTGGGATCTAAATTTCATTCTGGAAAAACTGACTTTGCCTCCTTTTGAGCCAACTGCTTCATCAGATTTACAATATTTGTCCTGGAAAACAGCTTTCCTTCTGGCTATCACTTCAGCTCGTAGAGTTTCAGAACTACAGGCCCTCATGGCTGTCCAGCCTTTTAGTATCTTCCATCAGGACAGAGTTTCATTACGAACCAACCCTTCCTTTATGCCTAAAGTGGTATCCAGGGTAGCTTTAAATCAGGCCATACATTTACCTACTTTTTATCCCAATCCTCAAAACAAAGGGGAGAGATTACTACATTCCTTGGACATCCACAGGCAACTGCGTTATTATTTGGACAGAACAAAGCCTTTCAGAAAATCAGAACAGCTCTTTGTGGCCTATGCGGTAGGAGCTCCAGGAAAGCCAATTTCCAAGCAGACAATCTCAAAATGGATAGCCCACTGCATACGCTTTTGCTATTCCTTTCATGGCAAAACTGTTCCTACAGGCATTAGAACTCACTCCACCAGGGCCACAGCCACCTCTGCAGCCTTCCTCAGATGAGTTCCTACCAAGGATTTCTTGGAAGCAGCCACTTGGGAGTTCTGTGCATACCTTCTCCAAACACTACAGCCTACCATTATACTCCAAATTCAGAGCAGGCTTTGCCACTGCAGTCTTGCAGGGCATTTTGGCTCCTCCTAGTTCCACCTAGTGCCTACCACCCCTTTCTTAGCTTTGGGATTCTACCCATCTGTTATGACTGCAGCTGTATGCACGATGAACATAGTGCAGTTTTGTACCTACTATAAATGTAGATGTTCGAGTGCTAATACAGCTGCAGTCCAGGTTTCCCTCCCTCCTTCCCCTCTAGGGGTATTCTTTTATGGTGTATTTGCTTGCAACTACTGTTTTTTGATTATATTGCATTGCATTACTTCATAATTTTATGTATTGCCTTCCTTCTGGGAGCACCTGACATCTGGGGCAAGAAAAACTGAAGAACATGGCGTCGGCTGGTTCTTTTATACCCCTGTCGTACTGACGTCAGGGAAGAAGTGACGACAACCGATGCCGGACCTAGACTTTGGAGTTCGGCCGACCGAGGACCCGCCTGACGGCAGGAGAACCCATCTGTTATGACTGCAGCTGTATTAGCACTCGAACATCTACATTTATGGTAGGTACAAAACTGTACTTTCAGGAGGCATGATCTGCCTTTCACAAATCAGAACTGGGTGGGATCCAGAGTTTGGAGGTTACCAATGTCTTTGTTTGAGTTCCATGATGATACGTTCCATGACTTTGCAGACCAGGCTCATCAGGCTAATAGGTCTATAGTTCCCGGGATCAGTGATGGCTCCCCCTTTGTGGAGTGGGATAACTGTTGCTGCGCGCCATTCAGTGGGCACAAATCCTGATGCGAGGCTATTATTGAACATGGTGCTTAAGTGGGGAGCCAGTTCATTCTGAAGTTCGTGTAAAACGCAGCCTGGGATGTTGTCTGGTCCCATGGATGCTATGTTTTTGGCTTTAGAGAGTGCAGCTTACACCTGCGTAGTTGTGATTACAGGGACTCTGTATTCTTCCTGTATAGATATGGGCTCTTTAGGGGGTAAGGGGGGAGGATCACTGGACCTATCTGCCAGGATGTTGAGGTTGTGACAAGGAGAGATCTCTTCAGACCATTTTTTTATAGTGATGCACATTCTGAGGAAGTTGAACATTCTAGCTGACAAGCTCAGCAGGACCATCCTGATGCCTCAAGTGGTCCCTAAGTCTTGCAGTGGAAAATTCGATCTTCCAGAGATGGGGTCAATCTTGCTGCGACTTGTTCACTTCTCCCTTCAGCACCAAGTGCAGCGAGTTTTTTGCCCTGATACCTCCACAGAGATGGTCATTGAGAGATGCTTTAGTCCAGGCTTGGCCCCCTGGTGTGCTCCATGCCTTCCCTCCTTTTCTGCTCATTCCCAAATTTCTAAAGAAAGCACAGAGGTTGAACTGCCAAATCATCCTCATTGTCCCTTTTTGGCCCCGTCAGGTGTCATTGCCTTTCCTTTGGTCTCGCCTGGTTTGTCCACTTTGAACTGTGGATGCCTCTCCAGATCTCTTGTCCCATCCCTTAGGACGCTTTCATCCAGATCCCTTGAACTTTAAACTAAAAGCTTGGTTTCTCCACTTCCAATGATGGCTAGAACTCCCAGGCTTTCTTCCCCAGTCAGATAAATTTTGATTGTGGTACACACACCATCCACTAAGAAGCCTTACGACAATAAGTGGATGAGGTTCTCTATATGAGCTCATCAGAACAATTTAGACCCCTTTTTCTGTACCAGTGTTGGCAGTTTTGTACTTTCTGGCTTATCATTTTAATAACGATGCAAGTTTTTCTGCGGTGAAGGTACAACTTGCCGCTATTTCCAGTTTTCATGTAGGGGATAACTCTTTCTCCCAGCTTCATCTAAACTATGCAAGACCTTCCTGAAGGGTACCTTCCTCCTACGTCCTCCTATTAAAGATCCTACTCTTCCTTGGGACCTCATCTTAGTTCTTCAGGCTTTAGTCTCACACCCTTTTGAACCTTCAGCGAAAGTAGACTTTAAGTTCCTTACCTGGAAAACTATTTTCTTGGTAGCTATTACTTCCTCCAGGAGGGTTTCTGAGCTCTACAGGCTTTGTCTTACAAACCTCCATATCTGATTTTTAACAAGGACAAAGCTACCTTGCATACTAATCCCTCCTTTTTACCCAAGGTTGCTTCTGAGGCTAATTTAAACCAAGTCATCAACCTTCCAGTTTTCTTTCCGAACTTTCAAAACAAGAGAGAGTACTTTCTGCATACATTGGATGTGCATAGACAACTACACTTCTTTTTGGACAGAAACAAACTATTCAGGAAGTCTGACCAGCTTATTGTATCTTTTTCTAAGTCCAGATTAAGTAAACCAGTTACTTAGGTTATGCTAGGCCATTGGATTACCAGTTGTGTCAAACTTGCTTATTCCACCAAGGGCATTTCCTTACCTAGCAATATTAAAGCCTCTTCTACTTCTTTAGCCTTTTGGTCTAAATTTCCCATAGATGAAATTTGTGTAACTGGTACATAGTCCAGCCATCATACCTTTATTTCCCATTACAAGCTGGACATTATTTCCAGGACCAGAGCTTCTTTTAGTTTGGTTGTGCTCCAGAATATCCTTCTTTGAGGGGCTCCCAAATTCTTTTAGTAGCTGGGGACTCTGTTCCATTGGTGGAAGAGCAAATGAAGGTAACAGCATCAGATAAAGACATTATTTACTCACCATAACGTTCCATCTGTGTTGTTGCCTCTCATTTGCTCTTCAGCCTTCCCTTCCCTTTCAAGGATCTAACAGATGTTGTTTGGACAGATACTTCTGTTTCCCTTTAAGCTCCTGAAGTATTGTAACTTGGCTGATTCCTTTATCCTAAGTAATTTCTCTTCTTTTTTTGGTGTTATGGTTACGTGATGTACTAGGTTTCAGCAAACTCAATCTGAGGGATTTGGAGGAGGAAAGGATCATGAGTAGGGGAGTAGCTCAGATGTTGGAGCCTACAGCTTTGGTATATGGCCGAGTCAGATTTGATGCTCAGATCCAAAACCTGTAGGTTGAAGAGCAAATGAGAGGTGGAACATTTGGTGAGTACATAACTTTTCTTTTCATTGCTAGATAAGCACGGTCCACTTCAGAATTTATTTGGTGACATTGGTGGAGAATTCAATAATGATGTAATTAGAGATATGGAGAAGAGCTTCAAAATTGAAACTGTGACCATGTGGGCATGTAGTCCTTGAATTAATGGGCTGCTAGAAAGGCACAGTTGGATACTAACAGATAATGTGATAAGTACTAGCTAGTAGTGGACCTGGCTGAGAAATGACATTAGATTGGGGTCTTTTGGAAGTAAACACTTTGCAGAACATCTGGGGCTGCAGTCTGTGTTGACTTATTTGTTAGAATCCCAACTCTCTGTTCTAATTGATGAAGTTTGAGGTGATTAAATATCGGCACATAGCCACAGCCTTAAATCATCTTGGCACCATAACTTTACCCAGACCTCTGACTCCCTACTATGATCCTACATTGCTCTGCTGACTCCACTTCTGTATTGCCACTCTTCAGCTTGTAGCAGTAGCAGGAAGGAACCATCCTAGTCCTAGATCTGTTTAAATGTTTAAACATCACATTTTAATGCTAAAATTTCATTTTACTCCTTTCCTCAGTTTATCACCAATGTTTGATGTGTTTTTCAACTTCAGGCTAGACCTTTTCTAAATGCCTTATTCAATGGTAGTCTTGTTTTGTTATCAAGTTGAAGCTAGATTGAAGGAAAGTCAGCAGGATATGAAAACCATGATAGTCATAGGCATTTGTCACTGACATTGGCAGTATCTTAGAATGGGTACTTATTAATAGCCACCCAGGCTTGTATACAGCTGGTACTCTCCCCGATAACTTAAGTGATCATTCACTAACTTATATTATTAAGCATAAGGCAGAAACCCACCACAGGACTATGTACAAAACAATCGGAAATAATACAAACTTAAATCCTACTAACTTCCTAAACAAACTTAAATCGGTCAACTGGTCAGTCCTAAAAAATCTACCACTAGATGAAGCCATAACTTTCTTTAACAATAAATTCCTGAGCATCCTTGACTCCCATGCTCTTGCACGTACTGTAAAGACTAAATCTAATACTGCTCCATGACTCACAAAGGAAACTAAAATAAAAATCAAACTTGGAAATATAGCCTGGACCAAATGGCGAACAACTAAAGCCCCCCTCAACCAAGTGAGATATTATCAACTTAGAAATGATACAAAAAAATCACTTTGCTAGTCAAAAAAAAAACCTCCTACCAGAGCCTCCAATTTAAACACCAAAACAATCCCCAAAGGTTTTGGGCAGGTATTAACAGACATCTTCATCCAGGACAATCTGCTACCCCAACCCCATCAAACTACACCCATAAATCCCCAGAAACTGTTGCCACTGCCTTTAATAACTTTTTCACTGAAACTATTCAGTCCTTAGCTAACTATCTTACTCCCACCCACTCTAACTCTTCCACTAACATACCCACTTCTCATCTCCCATTTAACTTCCAACCTGTCTCTACCACTTTTATCTGATCTCTTATCAAAAAACTAAAATCAACCACCCTTTCTGCCGACCTCCTTCCTGCAGAGTACGTACAAAAAGTTGCCTGCACCATAGCATTCCCCATCTCTATCCTAATCAATAGAACACTAACTGATAGAACTATCCCCTCAATCTGGAAAGTAATCCCATATTATCCCACTCCACAGAGGTGGAAGTTGAACAGAACTGTCCAACTACAGACCCATTGCCATTCTCTCACCACTAGCCAAATTAATGGAAATGTGCGTGCATAAGCAGCTTATGGACTTATCTCATTCAGAACGGACTGCTTGCCAACTCTCAGTGTGGCTTTAGGCCACATCACAGCACCACCTCCTCCCTCCTTTCTTTTACAAATATATTCCAAAATAGGAACAACAACAGGCTATCTTCAGCACTATTTCTAGACCTGTTGAAGGCCTTTGATATGGTCAACCACAAATTACTCATCCATTCCCTAAAATCCATCTCCCTAGATAACCATGCTATTCAGTAGTTCGTGTCCTATCTGAATGGCCGACAACAGGCTGTATTATGGCAGGGCAAACTGTCCACCCTGCTACCTCTCACCCTTGGTGTTCCTCAGGGCTCTATTCTAGGTCCTCTACTCTTTTCTAACTTCATCAACAATCTTCATGCTGCCATCCCTGACACAACTTGCATTCAATATTCAGACAATTCTACCCTGATCTGTACGGCCTCCTCACATTTAGACCTGCAAACCTTAACACAAAATACATTTAACACAGTTGAAAATTGGCTCTCTAATCACCGTCTGTTTTTAAATCCTAACATAACTAAATTGTTCCTCTTTACCCACCAGTAGATCCACCCCATTTTCCTTCTCCATAGCATCCAACAATGTACCTCTATCTCTCCAGAAGACCATACTAAGCTTTTAGGAGTAATAGTGGACAATAATCTCAAATTTGATCTGCATATCAATAAAACTGTAAAAAAACATTAATAAAAAGCTTGGCTCATTATATAGGTTGGCTATCGGCCCAAGGGCCTACGTAAGCCTAGCCAACAAGGTTCCCTGGCTTACGCCACCCAAGAAAGTTATTTTCTTGTGCCACTGTCGAGCAGAGACACAGAAGTGATCCCCGGGGTGTATTTCCTATTTTCCATCCACTCATCAAGATTTTTCTTGAAGAGTGCTAATGAAGAACTTTGCTTCACATAGATGGGTAGCCTGTTCCAGAGTATGGGAATTTTCTGGGACAGGAATCTATCCCTCTAGCCTGTCCTGTTTATTGTGGTGACAAAGTTTAGGTCCCTAGAGTGTGTAGCTCAGAGGGATTGGGATTTCTTTAGGTGTAGCATGTCCAACAGCTCCGGGTTTGGCATAGTTTTATATGTTAGGCAGAGATCACCTCGGAGTAGGCAATATGCTACAGAGTAAAGCTGGAGTTTTTTGAGACTGTCAGTGTAGGGCATTTGTTTGATGCCAGTAATCCTCTTTGTGAGGTACTTCTGTGGCCTTTCCAGCTGCTGCAGATGTCTTGTGAGGTCCATTCCAAAAGGGGCGTTGTACTCTATAATGGGTCTAATGAGTGTCGAGTAGTGGGGAACAATGACCTCTTTTTTTCTTGGATGAGAACCCTTTTATGATGTGTGGCACGTAGAAGGACTTCCTGACTACTGTGGCGATATGACTATCAAAGGAGAGAGACTACTGTCACCTTGGTCCCAAGGTCTCTTGTCACACATTCGGTGTTAAGTAGATTGCTACCTATGTGGTAATTCATGGGTACAGAGTTTTTACCAAAGGGGATGACACTGCATTTTTTGGCATTGAGCTTGAGGGCGTGGCTCTGACACCAGGCATCTGTTTCAGCGAGGCCCTTCTGTAGGATGTCCACATCATGTGGGGACTTCACTATGGCTCCTAGTTTGCAGTCATCTGCGAACTTCATTAACCCAGAGGCCTTCTGTGTTAGCCTGTACTTCAGAGAAGTAGATACCAAACAGGAGAGGTCCCAGGACTAAACCTTGTGGTACTCCACTTGTCACTGGTTTGCGGTCAGCTTTGGAGTCCGCAACTTTTACAGTATTGTTTCTGTCAGTTAGCCAGTTGGCAACCCATCTTGTGATGTAGGGATTTATATCTAGTTTAGTGAGTTTAGCTATAATTACAGAATGGGGGATGGTGTCGAAAGCCTTGGCGAGGTCAAGATAGGCAGTGCGAACCACCTTACCCTCATCTATGGCTTTGGTGACTGCCTCAAAGAAGTCGATCAGGTTCAGGAGGCATGATCTGCCTTTCACAAACCCGAACTGGGTGGAATCCAGAGTTTGGTGGTTACCAATGTCTTTGTTTATGATTATGAGTTCCATGATGATACATTCCATGGCTTTGCAGACCAGGCTCGTCAGGCAAATAGGGCGATAGTTCCCGGGATCAGTGGTGGCTCCCCCTTTGTGGAGTGGGATAACTGTTGCTGTGCGCCATTCAGTGGGCCCAAAGCCTGATGTGAGGCTTTTATTGAACATGGTGCTTAGGTGAGGAGCCAGTTCATTCTGAAGTTTGTGTAAAACGCAGCCTGGGATGTTGTCCGGTCCCATGGATGCTGTGTGTTTGGCTTTAGAAAGTGCAGCTTTTACCTGCGTAGTTTGTGATTACAGGGACTCTGCATTCTTCCTGTATAGATATGGGCCCTTTAGGGCGTGAGAGGGGGTAAAGTTAGCACTGAACCTATCTGCCAGGATGTTGGCAATATCAGTTGGTTCAGTAATTTTCGTGCCACTGTGCTGTAACTCAGAGCAAATCTGGGTGTTGCCATTGAGATTCTTGACATAGCTGTAGAATGCTTTGTGGTTGTTTTTAGAATTAGTGGCAATTTTGTTTTCGTAGCTAGCTTTGGAGGATCTTATAAGGGATCTCAGCTTCTTACTGAGGCTGACCAGGGAGCTCCTCCACTCATGGGATTTTACTCTCTTTTGCAACAGTTTCTTCCTTCTGTTGTACAGTTTGTTTATGGCAGGGGACCACCAGATTGGTTTCCCTTTCTGTTTGGGATAGCACGATCCATGCACTCGTGTAAGTGCTTATAGTGTGCATTTGTGTAGGATTCAGCAGTTGTAACTGTATTGTCCATCTGCATGGGTGTCATGAAGTTCATCACTTCTGCATGGGTGTCGTGAAGTTCATCACTTCTGTCTTACGAAACATGAAGTTGGCTTTGGAGAAATTTTTTACTATGGTTTCTTTAATGGGTGGGTGGGGGCGGGATGTGGATATCAAGGGTGATTAGCTTATGGTCGGATCGGACCAACGAGGAGTGACTTCAGGTGTGGAACACCGGTCACTCATGTTGGTAATGACTAGGTCTAGGATATTGTTGCACCTGGTGGGGGTGTGGATAAGTTGATCCAGGGCATTGAAGTTTATGAATTCCAGAAAGCGTTGATCTAAGGAGTTGGTACACAAGTAGTTTTTCCAGTTAATGGTGGGGTAGTTGAAGTCGCCCATTATTAGGGTGTATAGCTAGGACTGCAGTCGCCCGCTCACAGCTACTCTCTACTCTTCTATATGCCTACCCCATACTCTCCAATTTGAGCAAAACTGAACTTAGTAAGCGCTCTCACTTACAACTATATTGCCAGATTTGCCATAGGCTCAACATATATGACACATCACTGTCAAAACCTCAGTCTTCTCAGGTGGCTAGAACTGCATAGCCTACTTCTGTTCAATCCGCTTATAGTAGCACACAAAATTCTGTACCACTCTGAAAACACTCCGGCATGCAAAAATGTCATAAAGCCATATAGTAATTCAAGTCAACTATGGTCATCCAATAAACTGTTGGTCCAAACCCACAAAGCCATTAATTCAGCTAGTGACTCCCTGTTTGCCAATGTCCTTGATAAAACATGGAATTCACTTCCATCTAACTGTACCCTTGAACCTTATTTAAGTCTCTTCAAAAAAGGCCTCAAACAGTATTTTAAAGGCTTTAGTCCCTGTACTAATCCTGATTAATCACTACTTATTCAATGCCTTTTTTAAATTAATATTGTATACATCTGTTGCTAATAATAGCTTGGTGCAACCTGTTGTTTATGTATACTGTTACACACTGTATATATTGTGAGTACCTACTAGAGGGCTTTGTATATATGTTTGACTCCTATCTGTTATGTTCTATCTGTGTTATATGGAGCTTTTCTCCCCGGGCCTCCGCTGAAAAAGGACTATCCCAGTCAACAAATATCCAGTTGGGACTAATCCCGGTCAACAAATGTAAAATAAAATAAATAAATTTGTTTCCGTGGGAGTCGGTTCTTAAACAGTTGCTCAAATGGGACTAACAGAGGTAACAGCAACAAATATTTCCAGTAGTCTGGTAGAATTTAGAATGTGGCTTATCCCAAAATTTTGCCTGTACAGACTAGAATTCATGGCGGAACTAGGACTGATGTCCTTCATTATCACTGTTGCAGTATTGCTAACATAAGGGATCCATCCCCTGCCAAGGATAGCAAAACGTCTGGTCAGTATACCAAAGCATTTAGTATCTACAGATGTCGTACGTAATATGTATGCTCCCTATGCAGGGCTTAGGGCTTAAAAGTGACGTACAGATGCATGCACTTCTGAACTTTTGCCACCAGTCCAAATGCCATCATTGAACGTCAGTCTTAATGCCTTTCTTCTGTGCTGGTTACCAAGCAGTTTTTCAGATAAATGCCCCATTGGAGTTCTTCCTCATCTTTCTCTCTTTATTTTTAGTGTTGTTGGTCTCATGTCATTCAGAAAAAAAAAAATATCAGTGTGGAAGGCAGATTCCCCAATAAAAATCTTGATGACCAATGGCTGTTCTGTCTGGGTGCTTCCCAAGACCATATGCATTGTTCTACCTGCCAAATGTTTGTTCCCAAGGACCTGCATAGTTTGCCTCTCCTCCTCGTCTATTTACCTTGACAACCAGCATCTTAAGCTGTTGGTTCAGGGTGCTGTGGCAGAGTCTGCCTATTCCAAGTGTCAACTGTCTACTTTCGATTCCTCTGCCTTGTTTCAGAGACTGGCCGGAATCTGGCTTCTCTCACGTCATTGGAGGGTTTACAGTCTTCTGCTCCTGATGTCGAGGAGGAACCTCTACTGATGGGACTGAGATGGATTCCACAGATCTTATTGAGGGAGGAGATCCCGACTATGCTTATTGAGTGTTGACAAGGGTCAGACTTTCACAAGATTTTTTGTGCGGATGTCATACAGAAAAAGAAATAGAAGAAACAAGCAATTAAGGATATCCAATGTGAATGGCAGGATGTTACTCAGGGGTTGTTTAGTGCTTTAATGGCTTTAAAGCCTCCTCAGGGAATCTCTGTGCCTACCTCTCCCTGGTCTTCCACTCCTCTTATGAGGCCTAGGGAGCAGGATCCCTCTGATGATCAGGATTTAGGGCAAGAATCATTAGCCTACTCTTATCAGATCCCTTACCTTTGGACTACAGTTCAGAGGAAGATGATTCTATTAGTCCAGATACTCCATTAGAGGAACTCTCCTTTGATGACACTATTTCCTGTATGATGGAATTCTTTAAGTGGGATCGTTCTCATTCTCAGGTGTCTGATATCAGTGCAAAAACAGGAACCCACACCTATGCCCCATTGTGTCAGGCAGGGGATGGGTTACTGAAAATGCTTCCATTTGGGTGGAATCAAAACTGAGAAAGTTCTTAAACTCTGTACCCAGTGTGCTGAAGGATACGGCGCATTTTTTACAGTCTTTGTATGCACATTTGGATTCTAATATTGATTGTACAGGCTGCTTAATTGTGACACTAGATGTAAATAACTTGTTTACAGTTATTACTAAGGGGTATGGTTTGGTAGCTATAGAAATGTTTTTGAAGCGTGTTGAGGATGTTCATAGTGTTACACTGCTGCTGTCATTACACTTGGGTTATCCTGCCGTCAGGCGGTTCCCCAGTCGGCCTGAGTTCCAAAGTCTTGGTCCGGCGTTTGTTGCTTTCACCTCCTCCCTGACGTCAGTGCAACAGGGGTATATAAGATGCAGCCGACACCATTTTCTAAGGTCTTTCTTGCCGCGCGGTGCCTGAAGCAGGAGCAGTTCGCAAGTGCTGGTCGGCCGACTCCTGAGATTTTCATTCCGAATCCAGAACCGAAGTCTTCTACAAAGCTAAGTACCCCGTTGGGGAAACTTTTTCTTGCCTCAGACCGATGTCAGTAAAAGTTAATAACTGTATTTCTTGTGGGAAGCAAATACCTCCTATTGTATTCCACGCCTAAGCCCAGACCACAACGTCACTGGTTGTCATTTTTGTGCTAGGTTTAATAAGCGCACTATTAAAAGTCTGTTTGATTTTGCCCGACATTATTTTGGTAGAAAATTCAATTACACCATGCCGTCGGAACTTCCGACGACCGGGTTACATAAAAAGCGCAAAGACAAGGACAGGCATCCGAGGCCCAAAACTGACGACGAAGCCTCTTCTAGGCCAGTCGCCGGTTCTCCGGTTTTCAGCGAGGCGCCTACGCAGCCCCTGACGACCACATCCACAGAACCACAGACTGCCTCCGACTCCCACGTGGTGCTGGCTGGGATGCTCTATGTTTTCAGCCTACCGAAACTAACCCTTCTGAGGGAACCGAAGTAGCTGAGCAATCCACAGCTTCAGAGGGTGTCTTCAGACCTACCCAGTTAACCATTAATCCCTCTGCTAAGTCTAAGGCCCCATTAAAAACAAAAAAACAGATACAGCATTCTCCAGGACAGGCTTCCATGCCTAAGAAGTAAATGCTCAAAATGGCCGAGGACCTAATCACCCTGATGAGGGGGTCCCATCCCCCTCCTGATAAAAGACCCAGACAGGATGCAGATTATGAATCTTCCGACCAGGTGTCCATTTCTTCAGATTCATCCTCAGACCTAGGATATTCCTTACCCCCTTATGAGGATTCGGATGCTGAGGAATCTATTCCATCAGCCTCTCCACCTGAGGACTACTCCTTTGGGAAAACCTTACATACCATGAGGGAGCATTTCCATTGGGAAGGCCAGGATTACTCAGAATCCAAGAAAAGGCTCAGAGACTTCTTTTGTTGCCTCAACACAGACCCCTTGCTATTCCGCCAGTGTTAGATATTGTGGATGATGTGTACACTGAATCCAGCTTAAACCCTGACTCCTTACCTCCAGCCCCAGTTAAACCTGATAGATATTACAGATTTGCTGACTCTCACAAATTTCTGTATAAAAGCCCTGTTGCTGACCCTGAAACTATTTCTCAGGGACCCAAAGGGATTAAGGCCTCATCAGCAAAAAACCCAGTTCCCTCTGACAGAGATTCCAGAGCATTAGACAGATGGGGAAAGAAAGTATATACGTCTGCAGCTTTAGCAATGAGAGCCTTAAATTGCCAGTTTCACATGCTAAAATATCAGCAATTTTTGATGTCTCAGTTGAAACAAAAGATGCTTCCAGATTCAGATCCTCCTAATTTTAAAGAAGTGCAGGATTTATTGCATGCAGCTGAACAAGTGGGAAAACATACTTTGCAATGTGGGTTTGATTCCTTAGAGGCCTCCTGTAGAGCAGCAGTTACAGGCTCTGTCATTAGAAGGCATGCTTGGTTAAAGGAACATACATTACCAGATCATGTTAAGGCAAAGTTAATGGACGCACCTTTGCAGCGGGATGTGTTGTTTGGAGTTGAGGCAGAGGAGGTATTAAAGAAAATGGAGGATAAGGCAAAATTCATGCAAACGGTGAAGGATTTCTTACAGGTTCAGCCTCCTCGTTTTAGCAGAAATTGGCCAACAAAGAATTGGTCCTTTCCAATCACAGACAGACCTCAAAGAGTCAGATACAGATGTCCAAGAGGTACAGGTCAAGCACAAGGTCCTTACAGGCTTCGACAATGGGGTACACCAGGCCAGAAAGAAGGGGAAGACGGGCCACAACCTTATAAAAAGCAGCCTCAGTGACTTCCCACTACAGTTGCCAAACAGATGTCCTTCAAGAATGCAACTGCAGTCCTGAAATATGGGTTGTCCTGCCTCAGGCAGCCCTTCGGTCGGCCGGATTACAAAGTCTGGGTCCGGCGTCGGCTGATGTCGCCTCTTCCCCGACGTCAGAGCGGCTGGGGTATAAAAGCATCAGCCGACGCCATCTTCAGTCTTTCTTGCCACGTGGTGCCCGAAGCAGAAGCAGTTCGCAAGTGCCGGTCGGCCAGCTCCTGTGTTTTCAAATACCGAAGTCATCAAAAAGCTAAGTACCCCGTTGGGGAACCTTTTCTTGCCTCAGCCGATGTCAGATAAAACTGCAAAAGTTAATAATTGCTTGTCTTGTGGTAAACATACCTCATAAGGACTTCCATTCTTACTGCCTTCCCTGCCTCGGCCCAGACCATGACGTCTCGGCCTGTGCTGCCTGTGCTTGCTTCAATAAGCGCACACTTAGGCGCCGGGCAGAATTTGCTGAAGACTTTTTTGGGGAAAATTGCTCCTATATCATGCCGTCGGAACTACCGACAGCACATATTTCCAAAAAACGGAAGGACTGGGGCCGACATTCACAGCCCGCGACTTCTACCGACACCACGCTAAAGCCTACCGCGAGTGCATCGGTCTCTTCGGAGGCGGTAATTCAACCGCTCCAGGCCGACGACACCACTTTACCGCACACTTCGGTCCCGGAGGCTACCCCGGTGCCGGTTGTTGATTTTCCTCCTGAAACCGAAGCCCAAGATTTGCCTGACACCATACCGGCGGACAAAGTTACTCCAGCACATGGGGCAGCTAGGCCTCCTGTGTCTATGTCCATCAAGGCCTACACACGTGCTAAGGCTGCCAGCCAGGCTAAGTCTCACCCTCCTAAATCTTTTTCACAGGGTCCCACTTCTGATAAACAGATCATGACTTTAGCTGCAGATCTAATTTCTTTAATCAGGGGCTCTCAGGCTCATGCAGACAGAGGTTCTCAGCCGCCTTCAGACAAAAGGCCTAGGGTTGAGCAGGCAGATACCCTTTCCTCAGATGAAGCCTCTGGTGAGTCAGGTCATTCAGATTCCCAGGAAGAATCCTTCCCGGCCTACGAGGATTCTGATGCCGATGAATCCATTCCCTCTGCCTCTCCTCCTGAGGATATTTCTTTCGGGGAAATTCTCCACTCCATGAGAGAGCATTTTCAGTGGCAGGGCCAGGATTTCTCCGACTCCAGGAAAAGGCTTTGGACTTTCCTTAAGTTACCCCAGCACAGGCCTTTAGCTATACCCCCAGTGTTAGATGTATTGGATGATGTGTACTCAGACTCCAGTACTTCTACTGATTCTCTCCCTCCTGCTCCTGTCAAGCCAGACAGATATTACAGGGTTCCTGAAACTCATAAACATCTCTTTAAGGCCCACTCTGTTGATCTAGAAACTATTTCTCAGGGGCCCAAAGGAGTGGCCACTTCCACGGCCAAAAATCCTTTGCCCGCAGACAGGGAATCTAGGTCCCTGGAGAGGTGGGGTAAAAAAGTTTTTATACCTTAACCACCCTTGCCATGAGGGCACTTAACTGTCTTTTTCATATGTTTCAGTATCAGGATTTCATGCTGGATGATTTGCATAAAAAGTTAGCCTCTCCTGAGCCTTTAGATAGAAAGGCCTTGCAAGATTTGGTTCATAATACTCAGCAGGTTAGCAATCATTTTCTTCAGTGTGGTTATGATGCATTGGAAGCTTCATGTAGGGCAGCTATGACAGAGGCCGTCATACATAGACATGCTTGGTTGAAAGAACAGACATTGCCAGATCATGTTAAAGTAAAGCTTCTAGATGCACCTCTGGAAAAACACAAGCTATTTGGTGCTAATGCACAGGGTGTGTTGAAATCAATTGAGGAAAAGGCTAAATCAGTACAAACAGTCAAAGATTTCCTCCAGGTTCAGCCACCAAGGTTCAGCAGGAATTGGCCTTCGAAGAATTGGTCCTTTCCAGACACAGACAAGTTCCAAAAGGGAAAAAACAGGCGTGCTCTAGGTAGAGGGCAATACCGAGGCTCCTACAGGGGCCGCCAATGGCAACCAACTAATCAGAGAAGTGGCGCAGGGACTTCTACTGCTCCACAGGGACAATCACAATGACTTGACTTTGACACCGCCGACCAAGGCTCAAAGAGAAGCACCTTTAGGTGGAAAATTATCTTTATTTTCAAAAAATTGGCACGTTTTTACAAAGGACAAATGGATTTTGGACATAATAGACAAAGGTTACAGGTTCCACTTCCATACCTTACCAACAAGACAAGGCATGCCAAACCTGCCACAAAATCAAAGGGCAGAGGCACTCATACAAGTTTCAAAGCTGCTACAAATCAAAGCAATAGAAAAGGTTCCTCCTCAGGAACAAGGCCAGAGATTCTACTCAAGACTGTTCCTTGTTCCAAGAAAAGAAAAGCAATGGAGACCTATACTGGACTTGTCCACTCTAAACACTTTTCTCATTGTGCCAAAATTCAAAATGCTGACGTTACAGCAACTTCTTCCCATGCTGGGCAAGGGGTCTTGGCTGGTTACTCTGGACCTCAAGGAGGCATACCTGCATGTCCCAATCAGACACAGCTGCAGAAGATACCTCAGATTTCTTGCAGGGTCAGAGCACTATCAATTCTCAGCATTGCCTTTTGGCTTATCTACTGCGCCCAGAGTATTCACGAAATGCCTGGCATCAGTAATTGCACATTGCAGACTTCAGGGGATACAAATATACCCTTACCTGGATGACTGCCTTATGCAAGCGGACAGCAAGCAAGCCTTGATAATAAACTTGGACTATGTCATTCACTTACTACAGGCTTTGGGATACACAGTCAGCATTCAAAAATCAAGACTACTGCCATCCCAACAAATAATTTTTCTAGGAGCCAAACTGGACACAAACTCACAAATGGCTTTCCTCACAGAAGAAAAACAAGAACAATTACCAGATTACTTCAAAAGCCTAGCAAAGCACACCCAGATGACTGCAAGGAAAATCCTGCAGGCCCTGGGTTTCATGGCATCTTGCATTCTTCTGATTCCACTGGCAAGACTACACATGAGAAAACTACAATGGTACCTAAAAAGTTTATGGTCTCAACAAAGCCACAACTTAGAAGGAATTATTCCACTCATTCCATGTCTACAAAAGGAATTTTTGTGGTGGGCACAAGCAAGCCAGCGAAACAAAGGCATGCCTTTCAACAAACCTCAAGCAAGCAAAACCATTACAACAGACGCCTCAGATCATGGATGGGGGGGTGCACATGGAGGGCAGATGCATTCAAGGGCAATGGGCACCCCGGGAATTGCATCTGCACATCAATCAAAAAGAGATGTTGGCAGTGATTCATGCAATCGAGGCCTTTCGGAAAATTTCTTCGGCAAGGTCATCTGCTAATAAAGACAGACAACACCACTGTTATGTGGTACATAAACAAACAGGGAGGCACCCATTCTTACCCCCTCTGCAGACTAACAATGACTCTTTGAGAAAAGTCCCTGAAACTGAACATACAATTGCAATCCCAGTTTGTTCCAGGCAAGGACAATGTTCTGGCGGACAGTCTAAGCAGAAACATTGCAGCTTTCAGCTTGGAGGGTTCCATGACTTCACCCCATATCTCTCTCCAAAAAAGTTCAAGAGATCTTACTGGAAGCATGCAGACCTTCCACCAGAAAAACTTATTCAGCCAAATGGAAGATATTCAACATCTGGAATGCCAACAAGGGTCAGGATGCATCAGTAATGAGCATCCCACAGATACTAGAATACTTGGCAGAAATGCTTCACAATGGCCTTTCATATTCTTCCATAAAAATACACGCTTCAGCAATTTCAGCAAAATACAACTGTGATCCACCTGTGTTTTCACATCCTTTGCTAAGACAGTTTCTAAGAGGGATAACGAATATCAAACCTCCAAGAAAACCACCAGTGCCTGCATGGGACCTCAACTTCATCTTGGAAAAATTAACTCTTCCTCTTTTTGAGCCAGCAGCATCTTCAGAATTGCAATTTCTCTCCTGGAAAACAGTTTTCCTGTTGGCAATTACTTCAGCAAGAAGAGTCTCGGAGATACAGGCCCTCATGGCAGTACCTCCATTTCTCATTTTCCATCAGGACAGAGTCTCTTTAAGAACCAATCCTTCATTCATGCCAAAAGTGATATCCAGGGTTTCTCTAAATCAAGCAATTCACCTGCCTACTTTCTTTCCCAATCCTCAAAATAAAGGAGAAAAGCTTCTGCACACTTTGGACATACACAGACAATTGCGCTACTACTTGGACAGAACAAAGGCCAACAGAAAGTCTGACCAACTATTTGTAGCTTACACTGCTGGAGTACAAGGAAAGGCAATTTCCAAACAAACAATTTCAAAATGGATTGGAGACTGCATCAGATTCTGCTACTGTTTCCATGGAAAAGGTGTGCCAGCCAATATCAGGCCACACTCCACCAGAGCTACAGCCACCTCCACAGCCTTTCTAAGAGGGGTGGCTACAAAGGACATTCTAGAAGCTGCTACATGGAGCTCCGTGCATACATTTTACAAACATTACAACCTGCCTTTATATTCCATATCCCGAGCAGGCTTTGCTTCTGCAGTCCTGCAGGGCATTTTAGCTGCACCATCCTTATCTTAGATCCTACCACCCCCAGCTCGGCTATGGTATTCAACCCATATGTCAGGACTGCAGTTGCATTCTTGAAGGACATAGTACAGTTTTGTACCTACCATAAATGTAGATGTCCGATAGATATGCAACTGCAGTCAGGTTTTCCCTCCCTCCTACCCCTCTGTAATTGTGTTTTTTGGGTCCACTCCCCCTTTTTCAAATTAGCTGGGGATATCTGTTATGGTGTATCTGTTTTTTACTGTTGTGCATGTCTGGAATTTTTCTCCATTCTCTAAATTTAGCCTTCCTTGGAGGGCACCTGGCATCTGGGGCAAGAAAAACTGAAGAAGATGGCGTCGGCTGATGCTTTTATACCCCAGGCGCTCTGACGTCGGGGAAAGGGCGACATCAGCCGACGCCGGACCCAGACTTTGGAATCCGGCCGACCGAAGGGCTGCCTGAGGCAGGACAACCCATATGTAAGGACTGCAGATGCATACCTATCGGACATCTACATTTATGGTAGGTACAAAACTGTACTTTACCCTCCCTCCATCCCCTCTGAACTAGCTGAACTTATCTCTATCACTTTATCCTATTCTACCTCTGTGATGTATTTGCTTGTACCTAAGGGTTTTGTTTTATTTTTATATGGGCCGACTGCGGCACCACCTGACGGCAGGATAACCCAAGTGTGATGACTGCAGCAGGATGAACACTCGAACATCTACATTTATGGTAGGTATAAAACTGTACTTTTTGGGCCATCCCATTTCGTCTTGCTACAGCTCACAGGGTGTATCTTGGTGGCAGCACAGCAGAGATCGCAGCAAACCAATATTTCTCTTAGATGACTGACTACTAGCTGACCCTTCTCTGGTTAATGTGGTGATAGCAAATGTGAACTTGTTTGACTGAATTGTTGGATAGCACAGTGAACACTGCAGAGTTGCAGATGGGGCTGTTGCAGACCATCATGTTCATAGGATGATTGCTGGATGCTCTGATATGCAAAGCAGGTCTGTCTCAGGAAATGTTCCTCTGTTTCAGACATTGCACTGGTAAGTTATTGTGAGAAAACCTTGGATATTGTGGCATCTTACAGCATCAGTATTTTTTCTGGTACTACATGCAGGTGTTCCAGTGGACATTTTAAGCTGAATATAGTCCTGTAGCCTTCTTTCAGACAGGATCAAATGTTTTTGCATGTTGCTTCTTTGAGTAGGGGGTTTCAGTTTCCATCAATACCATCTCCCACACCCATCTCCTAAACCATCTCTCCGACCGTAATCTCTCTCAGAATACCTTATCCTGGTTCTCTCTAGCTACCTCTCCAATTGATTTCAAGCTGTAAAATGGGGGACAGGCACCTCAACCTTTCTTCCCACCCCTACTGGGGTTCCCCAGGGATCCGTACTCGGTCCAATGCTGTTTAACATCTTTATTAACAATTTCCACAAAGCCATACCCAATACCAAAATTGTACAATATGCATACAATTCCACATTAATCTGCAGTGCCACCAACCTCCCAGAGCTTCAGACACTTACCCAAGCTGCTTTCTCCACCACTGAAAATTGGATGCTTCAGAATCATCTCTCACTAAATGCCAATCAATCCAAATTCTGTTGTTCTCTCCCTCAGAAGCTTCCCCTCTTGATAAAAACTCATTCCAAATCATTAGCCAGAACAACTCCACTATAGAGGTTGTTCCCTTTGCCAAACTACTTGGGGTCACTATTGATGAACACCTGGAATTCGACACTTACATCCATCAAAACATTAAGAAAACCCATATAAAACTTGGTATGCTATACAGGAACATCCAATTTCTCTCTTTCCACCAGACAAACACTTGCCACTACCTATCTACTCTCTTCACTAATGTATGGCGATCCTCTATTAACTAACTTAACTGCCGCACTCACTTCAAAATTGGAAGTCTGTTATAATAAGATTTCAAAATTTGTCACCAAAGCCAAATACTCCTCCCATCACTGTATTGCCCTTAATTTGTTACACTGGCTTGAACTCTCCAACCGTCTAGACTATCTTCAGATTACCACAGCCCACAAACTAATCTTTCAACTCGCTAAGTGCCCTGCTCTATGCAACATCCTTCTCCCCTACACCCCTCAGAGAACTCTCAGATCCACTCACCAAAACATAATCTGTGTCTGCAAACCCAATCACCCTGCTGGTCAACTCTTGCTATCCTTTTCCTTGGCAAAAAAATGGAATTCTCTTCCTTCCTCTCTAAGGACCTGTGCAAACTTTGAAAACTTTAAATCTCAGTTACATTCCTACCTTTACTGTAACAGAAAATGCAACTGCATTTGCCCCACCTTTATTTTTATTAATTTATTTAATATTTGTTAACCGGGAAAGTCCGACATGGAACAAAGACAGTTTTCAGCGGAGGCCCGGGGAGAAATGCTCCAGACGCATGTCTTTGTAATGTGGGAGAAAACCGGAGCACCCAGAGGAAACCCACAGGAATGCAGGGAGGAGATGCAGTCTCCACACAGAAGGCACCCCAGCCGAGAATCGAACTGGAGAACCTCTTGCTGTGAGGCGACAACGCTACCACTACACCACTGCACCGTCTGCTGTCCTATAATTCTCTCTCCACCTCTAAACCCCTCTCTAGCTATGATCTATAGGCTACCACACATATGTATATATTGTAAATATCAAATTTGTACCATGTAGCTAAAAATTTACACCTACTCTCTAACATGAAATGTAACTGTAAATTGTTCATTAATAATATTGTGTTTGTATCTAAAGGTAACATGTACCTAAGAAATTGCACCTGCTCTCTAGCATGAAACATAATTGTAAATTGTTCTTCTTTTCTATATTGTATCTGTATCTAAACTTTGTAACATGGAGATGTTCTTCGTGTTTCACTGATGCAGTCATTACATTTGGGTTATCTGCTTGCAGGTAGCCCTCAGTCGGCCTGATTAACAAAGTCTTGGGTCCTGCATCGGTTACGGTCTCTTCTTTCTTGACGTCAGGTGTATAAAACATGCAGCCGACGTCATTACACAAGTCTTTCTTGCCGTGCGGTGCCCGAAGCAGAAGCAGTTCGCAAATGCCGGTCGGCCGACTCCTGAAATTTTCATTTTCGAGTTTCAGAACTGAAGTCTTCAAATAAAAGCTAAGTACCCCATTGGGGAAACTTTTTCTTGTTCTAAACCAATGTCAGTAAAAGTAAATAATTGCATTTTTTGTGGAAAGCAAATACCCGTTACAGATTTTCATTCGTAACTGTATTCCTTGCCTAGGCCTTGACCACGACGTACCTCTCTGTCGGTTTTGTGCTTTATTTAAACCACAAACTGTCCGTTGTCGGTATATTTGCACTTGTAAATTATTTGGTGCTCGGTTCAGTTATCCTGATATGTCTTCAGTAAGCCATCTGACTACCGACATTCCAAAGAAACGCAAAGATAAAGACAGAGACAAGCCGCCCAGTTCGCCGGTACTCGGTGAGGTGCTTTTGCAGCCCCTGATACCTGCTACTTCAGATTCGCAGGCCTCTACTGAGACCCATTTGGAGTTCGGTATGTTGCAAGATGCTTCAACTGTGGAACCTGCGAATGTCTCTACCTTGGATGGGTCCGGAGCCGCTGGGCAGGCACCGGCTTCTGACGGTGTATTCAGGCCTACTGGTTTGCATATTTAACCGGCGCCATCTTCTTCTTCAAGGCCTAAAACTCGAACCATGCCTAGAAAACTGACGTCCAGGCTGCAAGGTCAGGGCTCTATGCCTAATGAACAAATGATAAAAATGACTGAAGACCTTATTACTTTAATCAAGGGAAGCCAACCTTCTCTCTCTGAGGGAACCTAGGACTGAGTTTGCTTATGATACTTCTGACCAGGATTCTGAAATTTCTGTTTCCTCTGGTGACCAGGATTTACCCTTATCTACCTGTGAGGATTCTGATGCTGAGGACTTTATTCCCTCTGCCCCCCCCCCCTTTTTTGATGAAACCTTGCATACTCTCAGGGAGCTTTTTCGTTGGGAAAGTCAGGATTTCTCTGATTCTAAAAAGAGGCTAAGGGATTTCTTACTCCTGCCCCAGCGCAGGCCTTTAGCTATACCTCCTGTACTGGACATTGTTGATGATGCCTTTTCGGAATCTAGCATGGCCCCTGACTCTTTACCTCCTGCTTCCAGAAAACCTGATAGATATTACAGGGTTCCTGAGTCTCACAAGTTCCTTTTCAAAAATCCTACTGCGGATCCTGAAACCATTTCACAGGGACCCAAGGACATTAAAGCTACTATTGCCAAAAATCCTACCCCTCTGATAGAGACTCCAGGGCGCTGGATAGATGGGGTAAGAAGGTATACACTAATGCAACTTTGGCCATTAGGGCCTTGAATTGCCAGTTTCATATATTAAAGTATCAGCTGCATATTATTGGATTGCTTAAACGGAAAATGACGTTGACTCCTGATTGTGCTGAAAATAAGGATTTACAGGATTTTTATGCATTCTGCTGAACAAGTTGGTAAACATACATTGCAATGTGGTTTTGATTCACTAGAGGCATCTTGCAGGGCTGCGGTAACTGGGTCTGTACTTAGAAGGCATGCTTGGCTTAAGGAGCAATCCTTGCCAGATCATGTTAAAGCGAAATTACTGGATGCTCCCTTAAGTCAGGGCCACCTGTTTGGCAACAAGGCAGAAGAAGTTCTTAAAAAGGTGGAGGAAAAAGCTAAATCTATGCAAACTGTTAAAGACTTTTTACAAGTACAACCTCCAAGATTTAGTAGGCATTGGCCTTCTAAGAATTGGTCCTTTCCTGCCTCTTCCAGACCTTCTTAGTCCAAACCCAGATCCAGCAGAGCACCCAGGCTAAAGTCCCAGGGGACACACAGGACTAAACAGTGGGGGACCACCACTTCCAAATTTGGGAGTAATAAAACTCCCCCCTATGTTAAACTGTCTCAATGACTTATTTTTAAAACTTCCAAGCACTTCTCAACTGACTGCCCCTTTGTGGGGAAAGATTGCACTTCATACAAAGAACTGGTGACTCATTAACCCAGGACAAATGGGTTTTTAAATATAGTGTCCCAAGGATACAGATTTCACTTCCACACGTCACCAACTCCAAGCGGTTGGCCGGATCTACCTCCAAAGCAGTGGGCAGAGGCCCAAAAGCAAGTACTCTCTCACTTAAGCATAGGGGCTATTCAGTTGGTACCAGAAGAGAAAAAGGGACAAGGTTTCTACTCAAGATTTTTCCTGATACCCAGAAAAGACAATTCATGGCATCCTATCCTGGACCTGCCTACTCTAAGCACCTTTTTGGTGATTCCAAAATTCAAGATGCTGACTCTTCACCAGTTGCTCCCTATGCAAAGCAAAGATGGCTGGTTGGCAACACTAAATTTAAAGGAAGCATACATGCACATCCCAATGGGGGAGTCTTGCAGAAGATACCTGCGCTTCAAAGAAGGCTACACGCACTATCTGATGTCCTTCAAGGATGCATCTGCAGTCCTTACATATGGGTTGTCCTGCCACAGGCAGCCCTTTGGTCGGCCGGATTCCAAAGTCTGGGTCCGGCGTCGGCTGATGTCGCCCTTTTTCCCGACTTCAGAGCGCCTGGGGTATAAAAGCGTCAGCTGACGCCATCTTCCTCCGTCTTTCTTGCCACACGGTGCCCGAAGCAGAAGCAGTTCGCAAGTGCCGGTCAGCCAGCTCCTGTGATTTCAGCTACCGAAGTCTTCAAAAAGCTAAGTACCCCGTTGGGAACTCTTTCTTGCCTCAGCCGATGTCAGATCAAACATTTAAAGTTAATAATTGTTTAACTTGTGGGAAACAAATACCTCATAAGGATTTCCACTCTTATTGCTTACTCTGCCTAGGCCCAGACCACGACGTCTCGGCCTGTACTGCCTGTGCTTCCTTCAATAAACGCACTCTTAGGCGTCGGGCAGAGTTTGCAGAGGAATATTTTGGAGAAAATTACTGTTAAAACATGCCGTCGGAGCTTCCGACAGCACATTTACCCAAAAACCGGAAGGATAAGGACCGACACACGCGGTCCGTGGTTTCGGCCAAAAACCACGCCTAGGCCTACCGCGAGTGTCTCGGTCTCTGCTGAAGCCGAATCTCTACTGCTTCCGACCGACGCAACCGCACAACCGGTAACTTCGGTACCAGAGGCCACCACTGAGTCGGTCATAGAATTTCCGTCTGAAACCGGTGCTCAGGAAATATCCGACACCATTTCTGTTGATAAAACTACTCCTGCACGTGGGGCAGCCAGGCCTCCTGTATCCATGTCCATAAAGGCCTTTACACGTGCTAAAGCTGCTAAACAGCCTAAATCTCTCCCTACCAAGGCTGTTCCTCAGGGATCCTCTAACGGTTCACAAATTTTAAGTTTAGCTGAAGACCTAATTTCCTTAATCAGAGGCTCTCAGCCACATCCAGACAGGGGCTCTCAACCTCCTTCAGACAAAAGGCCCAGGGTTGAGCAGGCTGATCCCCAGTCTTCTGATGAGGCCTCAGATGACTCTGCCCATTCAGACTACCAGGAGGAGGCCTTTTCGGCCTACGAGGATTCTGATGCAGAGGAATCTATTCCCTCGGCCCCCCTGAAGAGTTGTCCTTTGGGGAGACCCTTCACTCCATGAGAGAGCATTTCAAATGGCAAGGACAGGAATTCTCTGATTCCGGGAAGAGGTTAAGGACTTTTTTGCATTTACCTCAGCATAGACCTTTGGCTATTCCTCCTGTTTTAAATGTTATAGATGATGTGTACTCTGAGTCTAGTATTTCTCCTGACTCCCTTCCTCCGGCTCCTGTCAAACCAGACCGGTACTACAGGGTCCCGGACTCGCATCTTTTCCTTTACAAGGGCCACTCTGCTGACCCAGAAACTATTTCCCAGGGCCCTAAAGGGGTTACAACCACCACTACTAAGAATCCACTTCCTTCTGAAAGGGAATCCAGGGCTTTAGAGAGATGGGGTAAAAAAGTGTATACTTCTTCCACACTTTCTATGAGAGCATTAAATTATCAATTCCATATGATACAGTACCAAGAGTATCTGTTAGATTAATTGCATAAGAAACTAACCTCGCCTGAACCCCTAGATCACAAGGCGCTTCAGGATCTGGTGCATAACTCCCAGCAGGTTAGCAACCATTTCTTACAGTGTGGTTATGATGCATTGGAAGCTTCATGTAGGTCAGCAATGACAGGTGCAGTCATACGTAGACATGCTTGGCTGAAGGAACAAACTCTGCCAGATCATGTTAAGGCAAAGCTTCTGGATGCACCACTGGAAAAGCAAAAGTTATTTGGTTCCACGGCTCAAGAGATCTTAAAGAAATTTGAGGAAAAGGCTAAATCAGTACAAACAGTCAAAGATTTTCTCCAGGTCTAACCACCAAGATTCAGCAGAAATTGGCCTTCTAAGAATTGGTCCTTTCCAGACACAGACAGATTTCAGAGAGGCAAAAACAGGCGTGCCAGAGGTAGAGGGCAAGCTAGAGGCTCCTACAGAGGACGTCAATGGCAGCCTCCTAACCAGAGAGGTAGTGCAGGACCTACAACTACTGCACAAGGACCGTCTCAATGACTTGACTTTGACCCCGCCAACCAGGACTCAATTGGAAGCACCTTTGGGCGGAAAGCTATCTTTATTCTCAAAAAATTGGCACAGTA
Source organism: Protopterus annectens (assembly GCF_019279795.1). NCBI lineage: Eukaryota > Metazoa > Chordata > Ceratodontiformes > Protopteridae > Protopterus > Protopterus annectens. The sequence continues at coordinate 712,937,656 of NC_056725.1, read as the reverse complement.
TTACAAAAGACAAATGAATACTACAAATAATAGACAAAGGATACAGATTCCATTTTCATACATTACCAAAAAGACAAGGCATGCCATACCTGTCACCAAATCAAAGGGCAGAGGCTTTCAAAAAAATTTCCAACCTACTACAAATGAAAGCAATAGAAAAGGTTCCTTTCACAGAACAAGGCCAAGGATTTTATTCCAGACTATTCCTTGTTCCAAGAAAAGGAAAGCAATGGAGGCCTATTCTGGACTTGTCCGCATTGAATACTTATCTCATCGTGCCAAAATTCAGAATGCTGACCTTACAGCAACTCCTTCCCATGCTGGGCAAGGGGTCCTGGCTGGTAACTCTAGACCTCAAGGAGGCATACCTGCATGTCCCTATTACACAAAATTGCAGAAGACACCTCAGATTTCTTGCAGGTTCAGAGCATTATCAATTCTCAGCATTGCCCTTTGGCTTATCTACTGCGCCCAGAGTATTCACGAAATGCCTGGCATCAGTAATTGCACATTGCAGACTTCAGGGGATTCAAATATACCCATACCTGGACGACTGCCTTATACAAGCGGACAGCCAACAAACACTGGTAAAACACTTGAACTATGCCATCCGTCTATTACAGGCCTTGGGATACACAGTCAACATTCAGAAATCAAGACTTGTTCCATCTGAACAAATAGTTTTCCTGGGTGCAAAACTGGATACAAACACCCAAATGGCTTTTCTCACAGAAGAAAAACAAGAACAATTACCAGATTATTTCAAAAATCTGACAAAACAAACTCAGTTGACTGCAAGAAAAATCCTGCAGGCCCTGGGTTACATGGCATCTTGCATTCTTCTGATTCCACAAGCAAGGCTGCATATGAGGAAACTACAGTGGTACCCAAGGAGTGTATGGTCTCAACACAGTCACAGCCTAGAAGCTTTGATACCACTCATTCCATGCCTACAAAAGGAATTCCTGTGGTGGGCTCAAGCAAGCCAGTCAAACAGGGGTCTGCCTTTCAGCAAACCGATAACCAGCCAAACCATTACAACGGACGCTTCAGACCATGGATGGGGAGCACACATGGAGGGCAGATGCATTCAAGGACTATGGTCACAGAAAGAATTGCACATGCACATAAACCAAAAGGAAATGTTGGCAGTGATACATGCAATCGAGGCCTTCAAACACTTTCTGCATCAAGGCCACCTGCTAATAAGGACAGACAATACCACAGTTATGTGGTACATAAACAAGCAAGGGGGTACCCATTCCTACCCTCTTTGCAGACTGGCAATGAATCTTTGGGAACTTTCCCTAAAACTCAATATAGAGCTGCAATCCCAGTTTGTGCCAGGAAAAGACAATATAATGGCGGACAGCCTAAGCAGAAATATCATGGATCCACACGAATGGATGCTGCACCCAGACATCTTTCTTCAGATAACTCAATCATGGGGGAGGCCGGACATAGATCTTTTTGCCTCCCACCACAACCATCAACTGAGGAAATTCTGCTCAAGGACATGCCACCCACTAGCATGGAAAGTGGACGCTCTCTCTTTCAGCTGGAATTCTCTAACACTGTATGCATTTCCACCTCTAATGATCAGGACAGAGCTGCCAAAAGTGATTCTGATGGCTCCGGACTGGCCAAGACAACACTGGTACCCACTGCTAAGGAGCATGTCACGCACGAAACCGTGGCCTCTGCCACAATGGCCACTTCTGCTGACACAGCACAATTTCAAAACTCTGCACTCCAGCCTGAAAACCTTGCAGCTGACAGCCTGGAGAATACCTTGACTCCTCACCAGGATAAGCTATCCAAGAGAGTGAAGGATATCATCATGGAAGCTCGCCGGCCTTCCACAAGAAAGGCATACTCAGCAAAATGGAAAAGATTTTGCACTTGGAGCACCACAAAGGGCCTAGATGCGACAGTGATGAACATGGCATATATCCTGGAATACTTGGCAGAAATGCTCCACAATGGCCTATCTTACTCTTCCATAAAAATTCATGCTTCAGCAATTTCAGCAGAATACAATACTGATCCACCTGTCTTCTCTGATCCCCTCATAAGGCAATTTCTAAGAGGAATTAAAAACATCACTCCTCCAAGGAAACCACAAGTGGCTACTTGGGACCTTAATTTCATGTTGGAAAAATTCACTCTACCTCCCTTTGAACCAGCAGCATCTTCAGAACTGCAGTTCCTGTCTTGGACGACTGCCTTCCTTCTGGCCATAACCTCAGCAAGAAGAGTATCTGAATTGCAGGCCCTCATGGCAGTTCAACCATTCCTTATTTTTCATCAGGACAGAGTCTCATTGAGAACCAATCCTTCATTCATGCCAAAGATGGTATCCAGGGTCTCATTGAACCAAGCAATTCACTTGCCTACCTTCTTTCCAAATCCACAAAACAAAGGGGAGAAGCTTCTGCATACCCTGGACATTCACAGGCAGTTACGCTACTACTTGGACAGAACTAAGACTTACAGAAAAACTGACCAGCTGTTGGTAGCATATGCTGCTGGTATACAAGGAAAAGCAATTTCCAAACAGACAATTTCTGGAAATTGCATCCGATTCTGTTATTCTTTTCATGGCAAACCTGTGCCAGCTAGCATTAGACCTCATTCCACCAGAGCCACAGCCACCTCCACAGCCTTCTTAAGAGGGGTGGCTACCAAGGACATTTTAGAAGCTGCTACATGGAGCTCCGTGCATACATTTTCCAAGCATTACAACTTACCCTTATATTCCAGATCCAGAGCAGGCTTTGCTACGGCAGTCCTGCAGGGCATCTTAGCTACACCATCCTTTTCTTAGATCCCACCACCCCCAGCTTGGCTATGGTATTCTACCCATATGTAAGGACTGCAGATGCATCCTTGAAGGACATAGTACAGTTTTGTACCTACCATAAATGTAGATTTCCGATAGGTATGCATCTGCAGTCAGGTTTTCCCTCCCTCCTTCCCCTCTGTGGTATTTCTTGGGTACTTATCCCTCTTATAGCTAGCTGGGG